>NW_027363294.1:600000-1173164 GCF_046119375.1 Phyllobates terribilis
TTTCTGGATTTTTGAAAATTGCACTTTTTTGTGAAAATATCCACTAAATGAGGGAATAATATGTGTGAGTGTACCCCAGGAGAGTTACAAATGTGTGTGGGTAGAATATAAATCCAACGGGGGAAAAATTGAAAAAAATTTTTTTTTGGACGTAGTCATTTTTCTGGCGTTTATCAAACTTTCAGATAGGGGAAATGTCAGTGAGCGTTCCGATTTCAGTTCCAGAGCGATTTGCCCAATGAGTCCTTGATAATTAGTCGTTTTCAGCTAGTTTTTTGGATTTTTGATAATTTCACTTTTTTGTGAAAATATCCACTAAATGAGGGAATAATATGTGTGATGGTACCCCAGGAGAGTTCCAAATGTGTTTGGGTAGAATATATATCCCATGGGGGTAAAATTTAAAAAAGTTGAAAAAAAAATTTTTTGGACTTAGTAATTTTTCCGGCGTTTATCCGACTTTCAGATAGGGGAAATGTCAGTGAACGTTCCGATTTCTGTTCCAGAGCGATTCTCCCAATGAGTCCTTGATATTTAGTATTTTTCAGCCAATTTTCTGGATTTTTGAAAATTTCACTTTTTTGTGAAAATATCCACTAAATGAGGGAATAATATGTGTGAGGGTACCCCAGGAGAGTTCCAAATGTGTGTGGGTAGAATATATATCCTACTGGGGTAAAATTGAAAAAATTGGAAAAAATTTTTTTTTGGACTTAGTAATTTTTCCGCCATTTATCAGACTTTCAGATAGGGGAAATGTCAGTGAGCGTTCCGATTTCAGTTCCAGAGCGATTCTCCCAATGAGTCCTTGATATTTAGTATTTGTCAGCCAATTTTCAGAATTTTTGAAAATTTCACTTTTTTGTGAAAATATCCACTAAATGAGGGAATAATATGTGTGAGGGTACCCCAGGAGAGTTCCAAATGTGGGTGGGTAGAATATATATCCCACGTGGGTAAAATTGAAAAAAGTTGAAAAATTTTTGTTTTTGGACTTAGTCATTTTTCCGGCGTTTATCACACTTTCAGATAGGGCAAATGTCAGTGAGCATTCCGATTTCAGTACCAGAGCGATGCGTCCAATGATTCCTTGATATTTATCGTTTTCAGCCAATATTTTGGATTTTTGAAAATTTAACTTTTTTGTGAAAATATCCACTAAATGAGGGAATAATATGTGTGATGGTACCCCAGGAGAGTTCCAAATGTGTTTGGGTAGAATATATATCCCATGGGGGTAAAATTTAAAAAAGTTGAAAAAAATTTTTTTTGGACTTAGTAATTTTTCCGCCATTTATCAGACTTTCAGCTAGGGGAAATGTCATTGAGTGTTCCGATTTCAGTTCCAGAGCGATTCACCCAATGAGTCCTTGATATTTACCCTATATTCCGGCGTATAAGACGACTTTTGAAGACTGAAAAATCTTCTGTCTAGTCTGGGGTCGTCTTATACGCCGGTAATGCTTTTGAACTTTCAGAAATTGACATGCGGGGATACTCTGGGGGTGTTAATAAGCTGCCGTGGCCGTATCCCTGCCATGTCGGAGTTAATATAAGGTGGAGGGAGTTAAAATACGGCGGCGGTAGGTCCAGACAGTCAGCGCTTCTGTGCTGAAACTGACACATCGCTGCGTATTCCCAGCTCCGGACACAGCGCAGGGCTTCTGTGCCGACAGCTTTCACTTGTCACAGAAGCGCTGCGCTGTGTTCGGAGCAGGGAAGTTCGCATCGCTTCTGTGACAATATATGAAAAGCCGGCAATTCAGCAGCGGCATAAGCCGGCACCTGACAATTTAGAATAGAAAGATTAGAGCATCACACATAGATTAGATAGATAGAAACATGTCAGTCACATATATATGAAGTACAGTGACAGTATTGCTTACTGTACTTGTCATTTAGTGTAAAGGATTTATTAAAACAAATATTAGTGTTTTCATGCACCGTCTCTTTAAAAAAGCCGGCCGGCAATTCAGCATCTGTACCCGACAATTTATAACAGAAAGATAGAGCATCACACATAGATTAGATAGATAGAAACATGTCAGTCACATATATATGAAGTACAGTGACAGTGCTGGTTACTGTACTTGTCATCTAGTGTTAAAATAACGGATTTATTAAAAAAAAAATTGGCGTGGGGTTCCCCTTAATTTTAGTCTCTAGCGGAGGTTAAGCAGACAGCTGGGGCAAATGTTTGAAGCCTGGGAAGGGGGTAATACCCACGGAGCTTCCCAGACTACTAATATCAGCCCCCAGCTGAATACCTAGCCTTTACTAGCTATTAAAATGGGGGATCCCAAAAAAATGACGTGGGGTCCCCCCTATTTTAATAGCTAGCAAAGGCTAGGCAGACAGCTGGAGGCTGATATTAATAGCCCAGGAAGGGCGCCATGAATATTGGCCCCCTCCCAGGCTAGAAACACCAGCCGTCAGCCGCCCCAGAAATGGCGCATCCATAGGATGCGCCAAATCTGGCACTTAGCCTCGCTCTTCCCACTGCCCTGTAGCGGTGGCAGTGGGGTAATAGGGCTGGGGTTGATGTCAGCTTATAATGCCAGCTGACATCAAGCCCAGGTTAGTAATGGAGAGGCGTCTATAAGACACCCCCATTACTAACCCCATAGTCAAAGTTAAAAAAAACACAAACACCCAGAATAAAGTCCTTTAATTGAAATAAACACACAATTCTTTATTGTTCTAAATTAAACCATACTTACCATCACGCCCATTCCAGCTGAAGCCAACGATCTCCTGCAATAAAAGAAAAATAATAAACCAACCTCATCCTTACCTTTCCATGGTTCCCAGGACAGCTTCAGCTCTGCTACATCGAGATGACAAGCTGGACCGCAGCAGAACGCTGCCATCCAGCCTGTCATCCCGCAGACACTGAGAAGTGCAGGCATGCTTGTGCTCCTCAGTGTCTGACTGTGACGGCATCCAGATGAGCCGACAATGAACTCAGCTCACCTCCTGGACGTCCGTCACTGACAGCGTGGGAAACTTCTACTGCGCATGCGGGGAGCAGGAGAATTTTCCCACGGTGTCAGTGACGTGCATGAGGTGAGCCGAGTTCATTGGACATGATCTCGGGTCATCTGGATGCCGTCACAGTCAGACACTGAGGAGCACAAGCATGCCTGCGCTTCTCAGTGTCTGCCGCATGGCAAGCTGAACGGCAGCGTTCTGCTGCGGTGCAGCCTGTCATGTGAATGTAGCAGAGCTGGACCGGTCCTGGGAACCATGGAGAGGTAAGGATGAGGTTGCTTTATTATTTTACTTTTATTGCAGGAGATCGTTGGCTTCAGCTGGAATGGGCGTGACTGTAAGTATGGTTTAATTTAGAACATTAAAAATTGTGTCTTTATTTCAATTAAAGGACTTTATTCTGGGTGTTGTGTTTTTTTTAATTACTTTACTAGAAATTCATGGTGGTCATGTCTAATATTGGCGTGACCCCATGAATTTCGGGCTTAGGGGCAGCTGATAATACCAAGCTGGCCCTAACCCCTTTATTACCCAGTGAGCCACCGCACCAGGGCCCTGGATGAGTTGGGTACAGCGCCAGAAGATGGCGCTTCAATGAACGCGCCATTTTCCGGGGTGGCTGCAGACTGCAATTTGCAGCGGGGGGGGCCCAGAAAGCTTGGGCCTCCCTGCGCTGCAGATTCCAGCCCCCAGCTGCCTAGTTGTACCTGGCTGGACACAAAAATAGGGCGAAGCCCCACGTATTTTTTTTTTTAATTATTTCATGAAATAATTAAAAAAAAAGGGCTTCCCTATATATTGTTGTGTCCGGCCAGGTACAAATAGGCAGCTGGTGGTTGGGGGCAGCCCGTTCCTGCCTGCTGTACCTGGCTGGACACAAAAATATGGCGAAGCCCCACGTCAACATTTTTGGGAAAAATTAATTACAAAATTAATAATTTAGGGACTGCATCTTTATTAACCCCTCAATTGTCATTTAGTGTTAAAATAAAGGATTTTTTAAAAAGAAAATTGGCGTGGGATCCACCATCATTATAGTCTCTAGCGGAGGTTAAGCAGACGGCTGGGGCAGATGTTTGAAGTCTGGGAAGAGGGTAATACCCACGGAGCTTCCCAGGCTACTAATATCAGCACCCAGCTGAATACCTAGCCTTTACTAGCTATTAGAATGGGGGACCCCCCCAAAAAATGACGTGGGGTCCCCCCTATTTTAATATGTTTATGAGTGACAGTTTTCCTGCTATATACCTGCATGTCATAAGAATTTAAATTAAAAAAGGATCATGTTAAATTCAAATCTGTTTTTTTTTAATTTTTACCGGTGTTTGGTATGCGTTGGAAAAGGGGTAGTCTTATACGGTGAATATATCCTAAACTCTATATTTTAACAGGAAAGTAGGGGGGTCGTCTTATACACCAGGTAGTCTTATACGCCGGAATATATGGTAGTCGTTTTCAGCCAATTTTCTGGATTTTTGAAAATTTCACTTTTTTGTGAAAATATCCACTAAATGAGGGAATAATATGTGTGAGGGTACCCCAGGAGAGTTCCAAATGTGTGCGGGTAGAATATATATCCCATGGGGGTAAAATTGAAAAAAGTTGAAAACATTTTTTTTTTGGACTTAGTCATTTTTCCAGCGTTTATCAGACTTTCAGATAGGGGAAATGTCAGTGAGCGTTCCAATTTCAGCTCCAGAGCGATTCGCCAGATGAGCCCTTGATATTTCATCGTTTTCAGACAATTTTCAGAATTTTTGAAAATTTCACTTTTTTGTGAAAATATCCACTAAATGAGGGAATAATATGTGTGATGGTACCCCAGGAGAGTTCCAAATGTGTGTGGGTAGAATATATATCCAATGGAGGTAAAATTGAAAAAAGTTAAAAACATTTTTTTTGGACTGTCATTTTTCCGGCATTTATCAGACTTTCAGATAGGGGAAATGTCAGTGAGCGTTCCGATTTTAGTTCCAGAGTGATTCGCCCAATGAGTCCTTGATATTTTGTCGTTTTCAGGCAATTTTCTGGATTTTTGAAAATTTCACTTTTTTGTGAAAATATCCACTAAATGAGGGAATAATATGTGTGAGTGTACCCCAGGAGAGTTCCAAATGTGTGTGGGTAGAATATATATCCCACGGGGGTAAAATTGAAAAAAGTTGAAAAAATTTTTTTGCACTTAGTCATTTTCCGGCGTTTATCAGACTTTCAGACAGGGGAAATGTCAGTGAGCGTTCTGATTTCAGTTCCAGAGCGATTCGCCGGATGAGTCCTTGATATTTAGTCGTTTTTAGCCAATTTTCTGAATTTTTGAAAATTTCACTTTTTTGTGAAAATATCCACTAAATGAGGGAATAATATGTGTGAGGGTACCCCAGAAGAGTTCCAAATGTGTGTGGGTAGAATATATATCCCACAGGGGTAAAATTGAAAAAAGTTGAAAACATTTTTTTTTTTACTTACTCATTTTTCCGGTGTTTATCAGACTTTCAGACAGGGGAAATGTCAGTGAGCGTTCCGATTTCAGTTCCAGAGCGATTCGCCCAATGAGTCCTTGATATTTAGTCGTTTTCAGCCAATTTTCTGGATTTTTGAAAATTTCACTTTTTAGTGAAAATATCCACTAAATGAGGGAATAATATGTGTGATTGTAACCCAGGAGAGTTCCAAATGTGTGTGGGTAGAATATATATCCCACGGGGGTAAAATTGAAAAAAATTGAAAAATTTTTTTTTGGGACTTAGTCATTTTTCCGGCATTTATCAGACTTTCAGATAGGGGAAATATCAGTGAGCGTTCCGATTTCAGTTCCAGAGCGATTCGCCCAATGAGTCCTTGCAGGGGCGGACACAGACTGTAGTGGGCCCCTGTGCAAGAAATTTTGGGGGGCCCCCCCTGCCCTTCATAAGGCAACAAAGTTATGTAAACATAACCCCCCATGTGCATCTCTCACCCCCCCATGTGCAGCTCTCATCCCACCCATGTGCAGCTCTCACCCCCCGTGCATCTCTCATCCCCCCCATGTGCATCTCTCATCCCCCCCATGTGCATCTCTCATCCCCCTCCGTGCATCTCTCATCCCCCCCATGTGCATCTCTCATCCCCCCCATGTGCATCTCTCATCCCCCCCCATGTGCATCTCTCATCCCCCCCCATGTGCATCTCTCATCCCCCCCCATGTGCATCTCTCATCCCCCCCCCATGTGCATCTCTCACCCCCCCCATGTGCATCTCTCATCCCCCCCCATGTGCATCTCTGATTCCCCCCACTCCTAGTTAATTAATTGTATTTAAAAAAAATAAAACTTGTTATACTTACCCCCATGCAATCCCTGCAGAATCCTGGCGCTCGTCCACGTCGCTGCCACCAGGTTCTCCTGACGTTCGGCCATGTGACGGCGCCACATACATAGCCATCAGCTTTTGTTTTGGCCAAAAGATTTTTAAAGCCGCCACCACGATAAGGTAGACTCTTCTGGGCGGGCCCTACTCTAACCTATTAAAATTTTCTTAAAATATCCAATACTCTTTTTAGATATATTTTTATTTAGTTTTCTTTAAGGGAATGTGTCATATACATTTTTTTTTTAAATGACCAATAATACCACATACAGGGAATACCGCCACACCATGACCAGACCACATATTACCACAACATAGTGACCGAATAATACCACACAGAAGGGAGAAAAACTGCCACACCATGACCAGACCACATATTACCACTACATTACTAATATTACCACCACATTACTAATATTACCATAAGTGTCATTATACACGGGAGCTCTATACATGGTATGTATAACGTAAGTGTCCAGGTAATCTAGTGATCACCAGTGAAATTATACACAGGAGCTCTGTATATAGTGTCAGTGTACAGGTAATACAGTGACATTATACACAGGAGCTCTGTATATAGTGTACAGGTAATACAGTGATCATCAGTGACATTATACACAGGAGCTCTGTATATAGTGTCAGTGTACAGGTAATACAGGGATCACCAGTGACATTATACACAGGAGCTCTGTATATAGTGTCAGTGTACAGGTAATACAGTGATCACCAGTGAAATTATACACAGGAGCTCTGTATATAGTGTCAGTGTACAGGTAATACAGTGATCACCAGTGACATTATACACAGGAGCTCTGTATATAGTGTCAGT
Source organism: Phyllobates terribilis (assembly GCF_046119375.1). Classification (NCBI taxonomy): domain Eukaryota; kingdom Metazoa; phylum Chordata; class Amphibia; order Anura; family Dendrobatidae; genus Phyllobates; species Phyllobates terribilis. The sequence goes on from NW_027363294.1 coordinate 607,166, forward strand.
GTACAGGTAATACAGTGATCACCAGTGACATTATACACAGTGTACATGTAATAGACTGACTCACCGGTGACGTCTCTAGGTGAAGTCCTTCATCTTCGCTTTTCTCCTTCATCCAGCACAGACCGCCATCACTCGTCTCTGCATAAAATAACACAGTTATCTAGAGCACATTCCCCAACTTCTACATTATGCAGCTGAATACAGACGTGCATCCACCATCAATATATGGTTAGTTATTAGGCAACCTACCATTCCAAATATAAATTGTAATCCACCACTGTGCCCCCATTAACTGTAAATAGGCACTTAATATATAATTTAATTAGAACCTCTACTCTTTCCGCCAATTTGTTACCAGTCACACTCCTGCATCCGCAACGCCCCCTACTCTATACTTCCTGCTCCCCGCATTCAATATTTACATGCACCCCCTGCCCCAATTCATTATATCATGTCCGTGCTCTCCCCACCCCATCATCATTTATCATTTACTCTCCCCCACCCCACATTCGTTATGTGCCCCTCTCTCATCCCCCTCCCCCACATGTGCCCCTCTCTCATCCCCCTCCCCCACATGTGCCCCTCTCTCATCCCCCTCCCCCACATGTGCCCCTCTCTCATCCCCCTCCCCCACATGTGCCCCTCTCTCATCCCCCTCCCCCACATGTGCCCCTCTCTCATCCCCCTCCCCCACATGTGCCCCTCTCTCATCCCCCTCCCCCACATGTGCCCCTCTCTCATCCCCCTCCCCCACATGTGCCCCTCTCTCATCCCCCTCCACCACATGTGCATCTCCCATCTCATCCCCCTCCACCACATGTGATTCTCCCATCTCCCCCCCCCACACACATGTGCATCTCCCATCTCCCCCCCACCACACACATGTGCATCTCCCATCTCCCCCCCACACACACATGTGCATCTCCCATCTCCCCCCCCCACACACACACATGTGCATCTCCCATCTCCCCCCCCCACACACACACATGTGCATCTCCCATCTCCCCCCCCCACACACACACACATGTGCATCTCCCATCTCCCCCCCCCACACACACACACACATGTGCATCTCCCATCTCCCCCCCCACACACACATACACACACACACGTGCTTCTCCCATCTCTCCACTCCTAGTTAATTGTATTTTAAAAAAAATAAAACTTGTTATACTTACCCCCATGCGATCCCTGCAGAATCCTGGCGCTCGTCCAAATCGCTGACAGCAGGTTCTCCTGACTTCCGGCCATGTGACGGCACCGTCACATGACCGGAAGTCAGGGGAATCATCAAGGCGCTGCTGCAACAGCGCAGCTCAGCGCTGAAATGTCCCGGACCCGGCGCATAGCATGGGGCCCCGGAGAGAGACGCACAAGAGGGGGGCCCCCGAGGGGGCCCCTACCGGCCGGGCCCCATACTGGAGTCAGGGCAGTCATGCCCTGATGGCGGCCCTGCTGGAGGCTGGAGGGGCCCCCTCTCCCTCGGGGCCCCCGTTCAATGAACCGGCTGCACGGGCGGTAGTTCCGCCCCTGAGTCCTTGATATTTAGTCGTTTTCAGCCAATTTTCTGGATTTTTGAAAACTTCACTTTTTTGTGAAAATATCCACTAAATGAGGGAATAATATGTGTGAGGGTACCACAGGAGAGTTCCAAATGTGTGTGGGTAGAATATATATCTCACAGGGGTAAAATTGAAAAAAGTTGAAAACATTTTTTTTTTTACTTACTCATTTTTCCGGTGTTTATCAGACTTTCAGATAGGGGAAATGTCAGTGCGCGTTCTGATTTCAGTTCCAGAGCGATTCGCCCAATGAGTCCTTGATATTTAGTCGTTTTCAGCCAATTTTCTGGATTTTTGAAAATTTCACCTTTTTGTGAAAATATAAACTAAATGAGGGAATAATATGTGTGAGGGTACCCCAGGAGAGTTCCAAATGTGTGTGGGTATAAAATATATCCCAAGGGGGTAAAATTGAAAAAAGTTTTAACAAAAATTTTTTGAGACTTAGTCATTTTCCGGCATTTATTAGACTTTCAGATAGGGGAAATGTCAGTGAGCGTTCCGATTTCAGTTCCAGAGCGATTCAACGGATGAGTCCTTGATATTTAGTCGTTTTCAGACAATTTTCTGAATTTTTGAAAATTTCACTTTTTTGTGAAAATATCCACTAAATGAGGGAATAATATGTGTGAGGGTACCCCAGGAGAGTTCCAAATGTCTGTGGGTAGAATATATATCCCACGGGGGTAAAATTGAAAAGAGTGGAAAAAAATTTTTTTTTGGACTAAGTCATTTTTCCGGCATTTATCAGACTTTTAGATAGGGGAAATATCAGTGAGCGTTCCGATTTCAGGTCCAGAGCGATTCGCCCAATGAGTCCTTGATATTTAGTCGTTTTCAGCCAATTTTCTGGATTTTTGAAAATTTCACTTTTTTGTGAAAATATCCACTAAATGAGGGAATAATATGTGTGAGGGTACCCCAGGAGAGTTCCAAATGTGTGTGGGTAGAATATATATCTCACAGGGGTAAAATTGAAAAAAGTTGAAAACATTTTTTTTTTTACTTACTCATTTTTCCGGTGTTTATCAGACTTTCAGATAGGGGAAATGTCAGTGCGCGTTCTGATTTCAGTTCCAGAGCGATTCGCCCAATGAGTCCTTGATATTTAGTCGTTTTCAGCCAATTTTCTGGATTTTTGAAAATTTCACTTTTTTGTGAAAATATCCACTAAATGAGGGAATAATATGTGTGAGGGTACCCCAGGAGAGTTCCAAATGTGTGTGGGTAGAATATATATCCTACTGGGGTAAAATTGAAAAAATTGGAAAAAATTTTTTTTTGGACTTAGTAATTTTTCCGCCATTTATCAGACTTTCAGATAGGGGAAATGTCAGTGAGCGTTCCGATTTCAGTTCCAGAGCGATTCTCCCAATGAGTCCTTGATATTTAGTATTTGTCAGCCAATTTTCAGAATTTTTGAAAATTTCACTTTTTTGTGAAAATATCCACTAAATGAGGGAATAATATGTGTGAGGGTACCCCAGGAGAGTTCCAAATGTGGGTGGGTAGAATATATATCCCACGTGGGTAAAATTGAAAAAAGTTGAAAAATTTTTGTTTTTGGACTTAGTCATTTTTCCGGCGTTTATCACACTTTCAGATAGGGCAAATGTCAGTGAGCATTCCGATTTCAGTACCAGAGCGATGCGTCCAATGATTCCTTGATATTTATCGTTTTCAGCCAATATTTTGGATTTTTGAAAATTTAACTTTTTTGTGAAAATATCCACTAAATGAGGGAATAATATGTGTGATGGTACCCCAGGAGAGTTCCAAATGTGTTTGGGTAGAATATATATCCCATGGGGGTAAAATTTAAAAAAGTTGAAAAAAATTTTTTTTGGACTTAGTAATTTTTCCGCCATTTATCAGACTTTCAGCTAGGGGAAATGTCATTGAGTGTTCCGATTTCAGTTCCAGAGCGATTCACCCAATGAGTCCTTGATATTTACCCTATATTCCGGCGTATAAGACGACTTTTGAAGACTGAAAAATCTTCTGTCTAGTCTGGGGTCGTCTTATACGCCGGTAATGCTTTTGAACTTTCAGAAATTGACATGCGGGGATACTCTGGGGGTGTTAATAAGCTGCCGTGGCCGTATCCCTGCCATGTCGGAGTTAATATAAGGTGGAGGGAGTTAAAATACGGCGGCGGTAGGTCCAGACAGTCAGCGCTTCTGTGCTGAAACTGACACATCGCTGCGTATTCCCAGCTCCGGACACAGCGCAGGGCTTCTGTGCCGACAGCTTTCACTTGTCACAGAAGCGCTGCGCTGTGTCCGGAGCAGGGAAGTTCGCATCGCTTCTGTGACAATATATGAAAAGCCGGCAATTCAGCAGCGGCATAAGCCGGCACCTGACAATTTAGAATAGAAAGATTAGAGCATCACACATAGATTAGATAGATAGAAACATGTCAGTCACATATATATGAAGTACAGTGACAGTATTGCTTACTGTACTTGTCATTTAGTGTAAAGGATTTATTAAAACAAATATTAGTGTTTTCATGCACCGTCTCTTTAAAAAAGCTGGCCGGCAATTCAGCATCTGTACCCGACAATTTATAACAGAAAGATAGAGCATCACACATAGATTAGATAGATAGAAACATGTCAGTCACATATATATGAAGTACAGTGACAGTGCTGGTTACTGTACTTGTCATCTAGTGTTAAAATAACGGATTTATTAAAAAAAAAATTGGCGTGGGGTTCCCCTTAATTTTAGTCTCTAGCGGAGGTTAAGCAGACAGCTGGGGCAAATGTTTGAAGCCTGGGAAGGGGGTAATACCCACGGAGCTTCCCAGACTACTAATATCAGCCCCCAGCTGAATACCTAGCCTTTACTAGCTATTAAAATGGGGGATCCCAAAAAAATGACGTGGGGTCCCCCCTATTTTAATAGCTAGCAAAGGCTAGGCAGACAGCTGGAGGCTGATATTAATAGCCCAGGAAGGGCGCCATGAATATTGGCCCCCTCCCAGGCTAGAAACACCAGCCGTCAGCCGCCCCAGAAATGGCGCATCCATAGGATGCGCCAAATCTGGCACTTAGCCTCGCTCTTCCCACTGCCCTGTAGCGGTGGCAGTGGGGTAATAGGGCTGGGGTTGATGTCAGCTTATAATGCCAGCTGACATCAAGCCCAGGTTAGTAATGGAGAGGCGTCTATAAGACACCCCCATTACTAACCCCATAGTCAAAGTTAAAAAAAACACAAACACCCAGAATAAAGTCCTTTAATTGAAATAAACACACAATTCTTTATTGTTCTAAATTAAACCATACTTACCATCACGCCCATTCCAGCTGAAGCCAACGATCTCCTGCAATAAAAGAAAAATAATAAACCAACCTCATCCTTACCTTTCCATGGTTCCCAGGACAGCTTCAGCTCTGCTACATCGAGATGACAAGCTGGACCGCAGCAGAACGCTGCCATCCAGCCTGTCATCCCGCAGACACTGAGAAGTGCAGGCATGCTTGTGCTCCTCAGTGTCTGACTGTGACGGCATCCAGATGAGCCGACAATGAACTCAGCTCACCTCCTGGACGTCCGTCACTGACAGCGTGGGAAACTTCTACTGCGCATGCGGGGAGCAGGAGAATTTTCCCACGGTGTCAGTGACGTGCATGAGGTGAGCCGAGTTCATTGGACATGATCTCGGGTCATCTGGATGCCGTCACAGTCAGACACTGAGGAGCACAAGCATGCCTGCGCTTCTCAGTGTCTGCCGCATGGCAAGCTGAACGGCAGCGTTCTGCTGCGGTGCAGCCTGTCATGTGAATGTAGCAGAGCTGGACCGGTCCTGGGAACCATGGAGAGGTAAGGATGAGGTTGCTTTATTATTTTACTTTTATTGCAGGAGATCGTTGGCTTCAGCTGGAATGGGCGTGACTGTAAGTATGGTTTAATTTAGAACATTAAAAATTGTGTCTTTATTTCAATTAAAGGACTTTATTCTGGGTGTTGTGTTTTTTTTAATTACTTTACTAGAAATTCATGGTGGTCATGTCTAATATTGGCGTGACCCCATGAATTTCGGGCTTAGGGGCAGCTGATAATACCAAGCTGGCCCTAACCCCTTTATTACCCAGTGAGCCACCGCACCAGGGCCCTGGATGAGTTGGGTACAGCGCCAGAAGATGGCGCTTCTATGAACGCGCCATTTTCCGGGGTGGCTGCAGACTGCAATTTGCAGCGGGGGGGGCCCAGAAAGCTTGGGCCTCCCTGCGCTGCAGATTCCAGCCCCCAGCTGCCTAGTTGTACCTGGCTGGACACAAAAATAGGGCGAAGCCCCACGTATTTTTTTTTTTAATTATTTCATGAAATAATTAAAAAAAAAGGGCTTCCCTATATATTGTTGTGTCCGGCCAGGTACAAATAGGCAGCTGGTGGTTGGGGGCAGCCCGTTCCTGCCTGCTGTACCTGGCTGGACACAAAAATATGGCGAAGCCCCACGTCAACATTTTTGGGAAAAATTAATTACAAAATTAATAATTTAGGGACTGCATCTTTATTAACCCCTCAATTGTCATTTAGTGTTAAAATAAAGGATTTTTTAAAAAGAAAATTGGCGTGGGATCCACCATCATTATAGTCTCTAGCGGAGGTTAAGCAGACGGCTGGGGCAGATGTTTGAAGTCTGGGAAGAGGGTAATACCCACGGAGCTTCCCAGGCTACTAATATCAGCACCCAGCTGAATACCCAGCCTTTACTAGCTATTAGAATGGGGGACCCCCCCAAAAAATGACGTGGGGTCCCCCCTATTTTAATATGTTTATGAGTGACAGTTTTCCTGCTATATACCTGCATGTCATAAGAATTTAAATTAAAAAAGGACCATGTTAAATTCAAATCTGTTTTTTTTTAATTTTTACCGGTGTTTGGTATGCGTTGGAAAAGGGGTAGTCTTATACGGTGAATATATCCTAAACTCTATATTTTAACAGGAAAGTAGGGGGGTCGTCTTATACACCAGGTAGTCTTATACGCCGGAATATATGGTAGTCGTTTTCAGCCAATTTTCTGGATTTTTGAAAATTTCACTTTTTTGTGAAAATATCCACTAAATGAGGGAATAATATGTGTGAGGGTACCCAAGGAGAGTTCCAAATGTGTGTGGGTAGAATATATATCTCACAGGGGTAAAATTGAAAAAAGTTGAAAACATTTTTTTTTTGGACTTAGTCATTTTTCCAGCGTTTATCAGACTTTCAGATAGGGGAAATGTCAGTGAGCGTTCCAATTTCAGCTCCAGAGCGATTCGCCAGATGAGTCCTTGATATTTCATCGTTTTCAGACAATTTTCAGAATTTTTGAAAATTTCACTTTTTTGTGAAAATATCCACTAAATGAGGGAATAATATGTGTGATGGTACCCCAGGAGAGTTCCAAATGTGTGTGGGTAGAATATATATCCAATGGGGGTAAAATTGAAAAAAGTTAAAAACATTTTTTTTGGACTTAGTCATTTTTCCGGCATTTATCAGACTTTCAGATAGGGGAAATGTCAGTGAGCGTTCCGATTTTAGTTCCAGAGTGATTCGCCCAATGAGTCCTTGATATTTTGTCGTTTTCAGGCAATTTTCTGGATTTTTGAAAATTTCACTTTTTTGTGAAATGAGGGAATAATGAGGGAATAATATGTGTGAGGGTACCCCAGGAGAGTTCCAAATGTGTGTGGGTAGAATATATATCCCACGGGGGTAAAATTGAAAAAAGTTGAAAAAAATTATTTTTTGTACTTAGTCATTTTTCCAGCGCTGATCAGACTTTCAGATAGGGAAAATGTCAGTGAGCTTTCCGATTTCAGTTCCTGAGCGATTCGCCTAATGAGTCCTTGATATTTAGTCATTTTCAGCCAATTTTCTGGATTTTTGAAAATTTCACTTTTTTGTGAAAATATCCACTAAATGAGGGAATAATATGTGTGAGGGTACCCCAGGAGAGTTCCAAATGCGTGTGGGTAGAATATATATCCCAAAGGTTAAAATTGAAAAAAGTTGAAAAAAATTTTTTTTTGGACTTAGTCATTTTCCCGCCGTTTATCACACTTTCAGATAGGGGAAATGTCAGTGAGCGTCCCGATTTCAGTTCCAGAGCGATTCGCCCAATCAGTCCTTTATATTTAGTTGTTTTCAGCCAATTTTCTGGATTTTTGAAAATTTCACTTTTTTTGTGAAAATATCCACTAAATGAGGGAATAATATGTGTGAGGGTACCCCAGGAGAGTTCCAAATGTGTGTGGGTAGAATATATATCCCACAGGGTTAAAATTGAAAAAAGTTGAAAAAATTTTTTTTTTTTGTACTTACTCATTTTTCCGACGTTTATCAGACTTTCAGATAGGGGAAATGTCAGTGAGCGTTCCGATTTCAGTTCCAGAGCGATTAGCTGGATGAGTCCTTGATAATTAGTCGTTTTCAGCCAGTTTTCTGGATTTTTGAAATTTTCACTTTTTTGTGAAAATATCCACTAAATGAGGGAATAATATGTGTGAGGGTACCCCAGGAGAGTTCCAAATGTGTGTGGGTAGAATATATATCCCACAGGGTTAAAATTGAAAAAAGTTGAAAAAATTTTTTTTTTTTTTTTTGTACTTAGTCATTTTTCCGGCATTTATCAGACTTTCAGATAGGGGAAATGTCAGTGAGCATTCCGATTTCAGTTCCAGAGCGCTTCGCCCAATGAGTCCTTGAAATTTAGTCGTTTTCAGCCAATTTTCTGGATTTTTGAAAATTTCACTTTTTTGTGAAAATATCCACTAAATGAGGGAATAATATGTGTGAGGGTACACCAGGAGAGTTCCAAATGTGTGTGGGTAGAATATATATCTCACGGGGTAAAATTGAAAAAGGTTGAAAAAATTTTTCTTTTGGACTTAGTCATTTTTCCAGCATTTATCAGACTTTCAGAAATGGGGGAATGTCAGTGAGAGTTATGATTTCAGTTCCAGAGCGATTCGCCCAATGAGTCCTTGACATTTAGTCGTTTTCAGCCAACTTTCTGGATTTTTGAAAATTTCACTTTTTTGTGAAAATATCCACTAAATGAGGGAATAATATGTGTGAGGGTACCCCAGGAGAGTTCCAAATGCGTGTGGGTAGAATATATATCCCACAGGGTTAAAATTGAAAAAAGTTGAAAAAAATTTTTTTTTTGTACTTAGTCATTTTTCCGGCGTTTATCACACTTTCAGATAGGGGAAATGTCATTGAGCATTCCGATTTCAGTTCCAGAGCGCTTCGCCCAATCAGTCCTTGATATTTAGTTGTTTTCAGCCAATTTTCTGGATTTTTGAAAATTTCACTTTTTTGTGAAAATATCCACTAAATGAGGGAATAATATGTGTGAGGGTACCCCAGGAGAGTTCCAAATGTGTGTGGGTAGAATATATATCCCACAGGGGTAAAATTGAAAAAAGTTGAAAAATTTTTTTTTTTATATTTACTCATTTTTCCGGCGTTTATCAGACTTTCAGATAGGGGAAATGTCAGTGAGCGTTCCGATTTGACTACCAGAGCATTTTGGCCAATGAGTCCTTGATATTTAGTCGTTTTCAGCCAATTTTCTGGATTTTTGAAAATTTCTCTTTTTTGTGAAACTATACACTAAATGAGGGAATAATATGTGTGAGGGTACCCCAGGAGAGTACCAAATGTGTGTGGGTAGAATATATATCCCACGGGGGTAAAATTGAAAACAGTTGAAAAACATTTTTTTTTGGACTTAGTCATTTTTCAGGCATTTAACAGACTTTTAGATAGGGGAAATGTCAGTGAGCGTTCTGATTTCAGTTCCAGAGCGATTCTCCCAATGAGTCCTTGATATTTAGTCGTTTTCAGACAATTTTATGGATTTTTGAAAATTTCACTTTTTTGTGAAAATATCCACTAAATGAGGGAATAATATGTGTGAGGTACCCCAGGAGAGTTCCAAATGTGTGTGGGTAGAATATATATCCCACGGGGGTAAAATTGAAAAAATTGAAAAAAAATTTTTTTGGGACTTAGTCATTTTCCGGTGTTTATCAGACTTTCAGATAGGGGAAATGTCAGTGAGCGTTTCGATTTCAGTTCTGGAGCGATTCGCCGGATGAGTTCTTGATATTTAGTCGTTTTCAGCCAATTTTCTGAATTTTTGAAAATTTCACTTTTTTGTGAAAATATCCAGTAAATGAGGGAATAATATGTGTGAGGGCACCCCAGGAGAGTTCCAAATGTGTGTGGGTAGAATATATATCCCTCGGGAGTAAATTACAAAAATGTTTTAAAAAAATTTTTTTTTGGACTTACTCATTTTTCCAGCGTTTATCAGACTTTCAGATAGGGGAAATGTCAGTGAGCGTTCCGATTTCAGTTCCAGAGCGATTCGCCCAATGAGTGCTTGATATTTAGTCGTTTTCAGCCAATTTTCTGGATTTTTGAAAATTTCACTTTTTTGTGAAAATATCCACTAAATGAGGGAATAATATGTGTGAGGGTACCCCAGGAGAGTTCCAAATGTGTGTGGGTAGAATATATATCCCACGGGAGTAAAATTGAATCAAGTTTAAAAAAAAATTTTTTTGGACTTAGTCATTTTTCCGGCGTTTATCAGACTTTCAGATAGGGGAAATGTGTTAGAACTCTCCTGTTAGGTTTTTTTAAGTTTGCTGGTCACATGACCATTTTTGCCTATTTAATACGGCTCCGCCCTCCTGGTCTTGCTGGACTTCATTGTATTTACTACTCTTGAGCTAGCTTGGTGCTCTGTTGCCGTTCTCTGTTAGTTTTGCTAGGTCTTCTGACCTCTATGCTTTTTGTTGTGTGTTTGTCTTTGACTGCTACTATTTCTGCTCGGAGGTGTCCAACTTATCCCAGTCCCTAGTTCTTGTAGGGATCCCTCCCTCACATCTATAGGTCTTCGTACAGACTAGCCGAGGACTTTAGCGGGTCTGATCGCAGGATCAGGTTCCCCGTTACATCGTAGGGATCTAGTTTAGTTCTATTGTAAGGACAGTTCTCCTGTCTTTCCTTAGTCCCTGTAGCAGATCATAACAGTAAGTCCAGCCCTAAAAGAAAAAAAAAAAAAATTCTCTAAGGAAAGACCTCCAGTTTTCCATTATGGTCTCGGTTCAAGATTTGGCTCAACGCTTGCAGGGACTCTCTCTGGAGGTGGCCGAGCTCCAACAACACATGAGTAGCTGTTCTGGAGCGCATTTTGTGGAACCAAAGGTACGTCTACCTGATCTAATTTTTGGCGAACAACAAGATTTTTTTTCTTTTAAAAATGCTTGTTTATTGTATTTTCGTTTGAGACCCGGATCCTCTGGTGATGAATCACAGCGCATAGGGTTCATAATGTCACTTTTTTGCAAAGATCCTCAGGGATGGGCCTTCTCTCTCCAACCTAGTGATCCGTGCTTTAGATCAGTGGATAGTTTTTTTTCTGCTTTGGGTTTGTTGTATGATGATCCTGATCGTGTCTCATCTGCTGAGTCTGAATTGAGACGTTTGAGGCAGGGATCAGGTAATGTGGAAAAATATTGTTCTCACTTCCGTCGGTGGTCTGCCCAGGTGGGGTGGAACGATTCAGCTTTGAAAAGCTTGTTTCTTGCAGGGCTAGGTGAAAGGGTTAAGAATTTACTGATTGCTTATCCCACACCTGGAAACTTGCAGGAGGCAATGCAATTAGCTATACGGGTGGACAGGAGACTGCGTGCAAGGGTTAATGAGAGCAAATCCTCTGCTATGTCAGCTCCGAGTCCTGAGAGGGTCTGTGCTGACAATGGAGAGCCGATGGAGATTGGGGCGATGACACCCCGCTCTCAGGAAAAAGACCGCAGGCTTTCTGAAGGCTTGTGCTTCTATTGCGGAAATTCTGGTCATTTTATTAAGAACTGTGTGCTTCGTATGAAGAAAGAAAAAAAAATGGTCAGTTATGCCCGTATTGCCTGTTTAAATTCTAAGGGAGTATTCCTGTCTGCCACTACTGCTGCTCAGGATGAATTAATTGAATTTCGGGTATTTGTGGATTGTGGTTCTACTCTGAATGTGATTGATGGGGGATTCTTGGAAAAACTTAGATTAGAACCAAAAACTTTGTCATCCCCTATTGCTGTGGTTTCTGTTGATGGCTCTCCCTTGAAGAGTGTTACTCATAAGGTCTGTGAATTTCCCCTCACTATTAATGGTATTCACCAAGAAAATTTGGATTTGGTGGTATTGGATAATTTGCCTTCTCCAGTAATATTGGGGTTACCCTGGTTAAAATTGCACAATCCTGTACTGGATTGGTCTACCAATGAAATTAAGTCCTGGAGCCCTAAGTGTTATGACAAGTGTTGTAAAGGACGTATTGCTGCTGTGGATAAAGCGGAATTGCCTGTACCTATTCAGGATTTTTGGAGAGTTTTTTCTGAGGAGGAGTCACAAATTTTGCCTCCCCATAGAGACTATGATTGTACCATTGAATTTGTCCCTGGAGCGACTCTTCCTAAAAGTCGTTTATTTAATCTTACTATTCCTGAGAGAAAGGCTTTGGAGGAATACATACAGACAAGCTTGGCCGCCGGTCACATTAGGCCTTCCAAGTCTCCTGTGGCTGTTGGATTTTTTTTTGTAAATAAAAAGATGACGGTTTACGTCCTTGTCTGGACTTTCGTGAGATTAATAAAATTACTGTACGCAATCCTTACCCACTGCCATTGATTCCTGATTTATTTAACCAGTTAGTGGGGGCCAAGTGGTTCTCTAAAATTGATCTCCGGGGGGCATACAATTTGTTGCGCATGAAGGAGGGTGATGATTGGAAGACTGCTTTTAACACTCCTGTGGGTCATTTTGAGAATCTGGTTATGCCTTTTGGTCTTACCAATGCTCCAGCATTTTTTCAGAATCTTATTAATGACATCCTTAGACCTTTAATCGGCAAAAATGTGGTTGTGTATTTGGATGACATTCTGATTTATTCGCCTGATCTGGAGTCTCATTGGCGGAGCGTACGTGAGGTATTACAGTTATTAATGGACAATTCGCTTTTTGCTAAGCTGGAGAAATGTGAGTTTGCTGTACAGAGAATTAGTTTTTTGGGCTACATTATCTCCAGTGAAGGTTTTGAGATGGACCCGGTTAAAGTTCAAGCTGTGCAGGAATGGCCTAGGCCTATTGGTTTGAAATCGATACAGAGGTTTTTGGGTTTCGCCAATTATTACAGAAAAGTCATAAAAAATTTTTCTATTATTGTCAAACCGCTGACCGATCTCACCAGGAAAGGTGCTAATGCGGTTCAGTGGACCTCTGAGGCCATTGAAGCTTTTGTGTTTCTAAAGGAGAGGTTCACCTCTGCTCCCATCCTTATGCAGCCTGATGTGACTAAGCCATTTTTGGTTGAGGTTGATGCTTCTTCGGTGGGGGTCGGTGCGGTGTTGTCTCAGGAAAACAAGGATGGAGTACATCCCTGTGCCTTTTTTTCAAAAAAAATTTCTGAGACTGAACTTTATTACGATATTGGTAATCGGGAATTGCTGGCGATTAAACTCGCATTTGAACACTGGCGTCACCTCTTGGAAGGTGCTGAATTTCCCATTCAGGTTTTCACTAATCATAAAAATCTGATCTATCTTGATGCTGCCAAGCGCTTGAATGCCCGTCAGGCTAGGTGGGCACTTTTTTTCTCGCTGTTTAATTTTTCCGTTACTTACATCCCGGGTACCAAGAATGTTAAAGCGAATGCTTTGTCTCGCAGCTTTTCTCCCATGGTCGGTGTTGTGGAGGAAGAGGAGAGCATTTTACAAGAAGGTGTTGTGATTGCTGCTTTGGACTCCGTTTTGGAGGATGAGATTCTTAAAGCTCAGGAGAATGCCCCATCTAACACCCCCCATGGGAGGTTGTTTGTGCCTAGGACCTTTAGGAGAGATTTGTTTGTTGAGTGTCATGAGTCTCGATTGGCAGGTCATCCAGGAATTTCTGAGACCAAGAGACTTGTGGGTCGCAGTTTTTGGTGGCCTGGATGGCAGAAGGAAGTCATTAAGTGGGTGCGCCAATGTACTGTGTGTGCTAGATCCAAGTCTTCGCATGCTCCTGCTGCGGGGTTGCTTTGCCCTCTGGAGGTTCCTAGTGCACCTTGGACACATCTGGCTATGGACTTTATTACTGACCTTCCCCCCTCTGAAGGTTTCACGGTCATCTGGGTGGTCGTGGACCGTTTTAGCAAGATGTGTCACTTGGTTCCCTTCATCAAACTGCCTTGCGCTAAAACACTCGCTAAGGCCTTTGTCAAGGAAATTGTCAGACTACATGGTGTTCCTACTGACATTGTTTCTGATAGGGGACCTCAGTTCATGGCTCGTTTTTGGCGTGCCTTTTGTGACAGGTTGGGAGTTCATTTGTCGTTTTCATCTGGATATCATCCTGAGTCTAATGGCCAGACAGAAAGGAAGAACCAGGATGTTGAGCAGTTCTAGCGTTGTTTTGTGGCAGACAATCAAGAGGGGTGGTCTGAGTTTCTGCAACTTGCTGAATTTGCTCTTAACAACCATACATCCTCTTCTGCTGGGTGTTCGCCTTTTTTTTGTTGTTCTGGGAGACATCCGTCTTTTGGGTCATTCTCCAAATTGGTTTCGGCTGTGCCTGAGGAGGAGAGTTTTTCCGGTGATTTGGAGAGAGTTTGGACGGATGTGCGTGGTAATCTTCAGGAGGCTAACAAAAAATCTAAGAGGTACTTTGATAGGAAACGGCAAGAGGTTTTGTTTGCTGTTGGTGACATGGTTTGGTTGTCCTCTAAGAATCTGCGATTGAGGATTCCTTCTAAAAAATTGGGTCCCAAGTTCATAGGGCCCTTTAAGGTGCTTCAGATAGTTAACCAATCTGCTGTTAGGTTGGAGGTTCCTACGTCCTGGAAGATTAACCCGGTGTTTCATGTTTCTCTGTTGAAAAAAGCTGATGTGTCAGATGGTGACGCCTCTGCCACTGTTCCTCCGGTGGTGGAGGACGGGGAATATGAAATTTCCCGCATCCTAAATTCTAGACGGTATAGAGGGAGTTTGCAGTATCTCGTCGCTTGGAAGGGTTTCGGACCTGAGGATAACTCATGGGTGAGGGCGGATGATGTTTCTGCTTCCAGACTTGTCAGAGCGTTTCACAGGAGGTTTCCTGGTAAGCCTGGACCTAGGGGATCCGGAGGATCCTCTTAGAAGAGGGGGTACTGTTAGAACTTTCCTGTTAGTTTTTTTTTAGTTTGCTGGTCACATGACCATTTTTGCCTATTTAATCCAGCTCCGCCCTCCTGGTCTTGTGGACTTCATTGTATTTACTAGTCTTGAGCTAGCTTGGTGCTCTGTTGCCGTTCTCTGTTAGTTTTGCTAGGTCTTCTGACCTCTATCCTTTTTGTTGTGTGTTTGTCTTTGACTGCTACTATTTCTGCTAGGAGGTGTCCAACTTATCCCAGTCCCTAGTTCTTGTAGGGATCCCTCCCTCACATCTATAGGTCTTCGTACAGACTAGCCGAGGACTTTAGCGGGTCTGATCGCAGGATCAGGTTCCCCGTTACATCGTAGGGATCTAGTTTAGTTCTATTGTAGGGACAGTTCTCCTGTCTTTCCTTAGTCCCTGTAGCAGATCATAATAAAATGTCAGTGAGCGTTCCGATTTCAGTTCCAGAGCGATTTGCCCAATGAGTCCTTGATATTTAGTCGTTTTCAGCCAATTTTCTCGATTTTTGAAAATTTCACTTTTTTGTGAAAATATCCACTAAATGAGGGAATAATATGTGTGAGGGTACCCCAGGAGAGTTCCAAATGTGTGTAGGTAGAATATATATCCCACGGGGGTAAAATTGAAAAAAAACTTTTTTGGACTTAGTCATTTTTCCAGCGTTTATCAGACTTTCAGATAGGGGAAATGTCAGTCAGCGTTCCGATTTCAGTTCCAGAGCGGTTTGCCGGATGAGTCCTTGATATTTAGTCGTTTTCAGCCAATTTTCTGAATTTTTGAAAATTTCACTTTTTTTGTGAAAATATCCACTAAATGAGGGAATAATATGTGTGAGGGTACACCAGGAGAGTTCCAAATGTGTGTGGGTACAATATATATCCCACAGGGGTAAAATTGAAAAAAGTTGAAAAAAATATTTTTTTGGACTTAGTCATTTTTCCGGCGTTTATAGACTTTCAGATAGGGGAAATGTCAGTGAGCGTTCCGATTTCAGTTCCAGAGCGATTCGCCCAATGAGTGCTTGATATTTAGTCGTTTTCAGCCAATTTTCTGGATTTTTGAAAATTTCACTTTTTTGTGAAAATATCCACTAAATGAGGGAATAATATGTGTGAGGGTACCCCAGGAGAGTTCCAAATGTGTGTGGGTAGAATATATTTCCCACAGGGTTAAAATTGAAAAAACTTGAAAAAAAATTTTTTTTGTACTTACTCATTTTTCCGCGTTTATCAGACTTTCACATAGGGGAAATGTCAGTGAGCTTTCCGATTTCAGTTCAAGAGCGATTCGCCCAATGAGTTCTTGATATTTCGTCGTTTTCAGCCAATTTTCTGGATTTTTGAAAATTTCACTTTTTTGTGAAAATATCCACTAAATGAGGGAATAATATGTGTGAGGGTACCCCAGGAGAGTTCCAAATGTGTGTGGGTAGAATATATATCCCACGGGGGTAAAATTGAAAAAAAACTTTTTTTGGACTTAGTCATTTTTCCAGCGTTTATCAGACTTTCAGATAGGGGAAATGTCAGTGAGCTCTCCGATTTCAGTTCCAGAGCGATTCGCCCAATGAGTCCTTGATATTTAGTCGTTTTCAGCCAATTTTCTGGATTTTTGAAAATTTCACTTTTTTGTGAAAATATCCACTAAATGAGGGAATAATATGTGTGAGGGTACCCCAGGAGAGTTCCAAATGTGTGTGGGTAGAATATATATCCCACGGGAGTAAAATTGAAAAAAGTTTAAAAAATTTTTTTTTGGACTTAGTCATTTTTCCGGCGTTTATCAGACTTTCAGATATGGGAAATGTCAGTGAGCGTTCCGATTTCAGTTCCAGAGCGATTCGCCCAATCAGTCCTTGATATTTAGTTGTTTTCAGCCAACTTTCTGGATTTTTGAAAATTTCACTTTTTTGTGAAAATATCCACTAAATGAGGGAATAATATGTGTGAGGGTACCACAGGAGAGTTCCAAATGTGTGTGGGTAGAATATATATCCCACGGGGGTAAAATTGAAAAAAGTTGAAAAATTTTTTTTTGGACTTAGTCATTTTTCCGGCGTTTATCAGACTTTCAGATAGGGGAAATGTCAGTGAGCGTTCCGATTTCAGTTCCAGAGCGATTCGCCCAATGAGTCCTTGATATTTAGTCGTTTTCAGCCAATTTTCTGGATTTTTGAAAATTTCACTTTTTTGTGAAAATATCCACTAAATGAGGGAATAATATGTGTGAGTGTACCCCAGGAGAGTTCCAAATATGTGTGGGTAGAATATATATCCCACGGGGGTAAAATTGAAAAAAAACTTTTTTGGACTTAGTCATTTTTCCAGTGTTTATCAGACTTTCAGATAGGGGAAATGTCAGTGAGCGTTCCGATTTCAGTTCCAGAGCGATTCGCCCAATGAGTGCTTGATATTTAGTCGTTTTCAGCCAATTTTCTGGATTTTTGAAAATTTCACTTTTTTGTGAAAATATCCACTAAATGAGGGAATAATGTGTGTGAGGGTACCCCTGGAGAGTTCCAAATGTGTGTAGGTAGAATATATATCCCACGGGGGTAAAATTGAAAAAAAACTTTTTTTGGACTTAGTCATTTTTCCAGCGTTTATCAGACTTTCAGATAGGGCAAATGTCAGTGAGCTCTCCGATTTCAGTTCCAGAGCGATTCGCCCAATGAGTCCTTGATATTTAGTCGTTTTCAGCCAATTTTCTGGATTTTTGGAAATTTCACTTTTTTGTGAAAATATCCACTAAATGACGGAATAATATGTGTGAGGGTACCCCAGGAGAGTTCCAAATGTGTGTGGGTAGAATATAGATCCCACGGGAGTAAAATTGAAAAAAGTTTAAAAAATTTTTTTTTGGACTTAGTCATTTTTCCGGCGTTTATCAGATTTTCAGATATGGGAAATGTCAGTGAGCGTTCCGATTTCAGTTCCAGAGCGATTCGCCCAATCAGTCCTTGATATTTAGTTGTTTTCAGCCAACTTTCTGGATTTTTAAAAATTTCACTTTTTTGCGAAAATATCCACTAAATGAGGGAATAATATGTGTGAGGGTACCCCAGGAGAGTTCCAAATGTGTGTAGGTAGAATACAGTTATATGGAAAAGTTCGGGCACCCCTATTAATCTTAAGCTTAAGGTTTTCTAAAAATTGGTGTTTTTGCAACAGCTATTTCAGTTTGATATATGTAATAACTGTTGGACACAGTAATGTTTCTGCCTTGAAATTAGGTTTATTGTACTAACAGAAAATGTGCAATCTGCATTCAAACAAAATTTGACAGGTGCATAAGTATGGGCACCTCACCAGAAAAGTGACATTAATATTTAGTAGATCCTCCTTTTGCAAAAATAACAGCCTCTAGTCGCTTCCTGTAGCTTTTAATGAGTTCCTGGATCCTGGATGAAGGTATTTTTGACCATTCCTCTTTACAAAACAATTCCAGTTCAGTTAAGTTTGATGGTCGCCGAGCATGGACAGCCATCTTCAAATGATCCCACAGATATTCAATGATATTCAGGTCTGGGGACTGGGATGGCCATTCCAGAACATTGTAATTGTTCCTCTGCATGAATGCCTGAGTAGATTTGGAGCGGTGTTTTGGATCATTGTCTTGCTGAAAGATCCATCCCTTGTGTAACTTCAACTTTGTCACTGATTCTTGAACAGTATTGTCAAGAATCTGCTGATACTGAGTGGAATCCATGCGTCCCTCAACTTTAACAAGATTCCCGGTGCCGGCATTGGCCACACAGCCCCAAAGCATGATGGAACCTCCACCAAATTTTATTGTGGGTAGCAAGAGTTTTTCTTGGAATACTGTGTTTTTTTGCCGCCATGCATAACGCCTTTTTGTATGACCAAACAACTCAATCTTGGTTTCATCAGTCCACAGGACCTTCTTCCAAAAAGAAATTGGCTTCTCCAAATGTGCTTTTGCATACCTCAGCCGACTCTGTTTGTGGCGTGCTTGCAGAAACAGCTTCTTTTGCATCACTCTCCCATACAGCTTCTCCTTGTGAAAAGTGCGTTGTATAGTTGACCGATGCACAGTGACACCATCTGCAGCAAGTTGATGCTGCAGCTCTCTGGAGGTGGTCTGAGGATTGTAATTGACGGATCTCACCATTCTTCTTCTCTGCCTTTCTGATGTTTTTCTTGCCTGCCACTTCTGGCCTTTACAAGAACTGTCCGTGTGTTCTTCCATTTCCTTACTATGTTCCTCACAGTGGAAACTGACAGGTTAAAACTCTGAGACAGCTTTTTGTATCCTTCCCCTGAACAACTATGTTGAATAATCTTTGTTTTCAGATCATTTGACAGTTGTTTTGAGGAGCCCATGATGCCACTCTTCAGAGGAGATTCAAACAGGAGAACAACTTGCAAGGGGCCACTTTAAGTAGCTTTTCTCATGATTGCATACACCTGGCTACGAAGTTCAAAGCTCAATGAGGTTACAAAACCAAAAAAAGTGCTTTAGTAAGTCAGTAAAAAGTAGATAGGAGTATTTAAAAGGAGAAAATGATAAGGGTGCCCATACTTATGCACCTGTCAAATTTTGTTTGAATGCAGATTGCACATTTTCTGTTAGTACAATAAACCTCATTTCAAGGCAGAAACATTACTGTGTCCAACAGTTATTACATATATCAAACTGAAATAGCTGTTGCAAAAGCACCAATTTTTATAAAACATTAAGCTTAAGATTAATAGGGGTGCCCAAACTTTTTCATATAACTGTATATATCCCACAGGGGTAAAATTGAAAAAAAATTTTTTTTGGACTTAGTCATTTTGCCAGCGTTTATCAGACTTTCAGATAGGGGAAATGTCAGTGAGCATTCCGATTTCAGTTCCAGAGCGATTCGCCGGATGAGTCGTTGATATTTAGTCGTTTTCAGCCAATTTTCTGAATTTTTGAAAATTTCACTTTTTTGTGAAAATATCCACTAAATGAGGGAATAATATGTGTGAGGGTACCCCAGGAGAGTTCCAAATGTGTGTGGGTAGAATATATATCCCACAGGGGTAAAATTGAAAAAAGTTGAAAACATTTTTTTTTGGACTTAGTCATTTTTCCGCCGTTTATCAGACTTTCAGATAGGGGAAATGTCAGTGAGCTTTCTGATTTCAGTTCAAGAGCGATTCGCCCAATGAGTTCTTGATATTTCGGCGTTTTCAGCCAATTTTCTGGATTTTTGAAAATTTCACTTTTTTGTGAAAATATCCACTAAATGAGGGAATAATATGTGTGAGGGTACCCCAGGAGAGTTCCAAATGTGTGTGGGTAGAATATATATCCCACGGGGGTAAAATTGAAAAAAAACTTTTTGGACTTAGTCATTTTTCCAGCGTTTATCAGACTTTCAGATAGGGGAAATGTCAGTGAGCGCTCCGATTTCAGTTCCAGAGCGATTCGCTGGATGAGTCCTTGATATTTCGTCGTTTTCAGCCAATTTTCAGAATTTTTGAAAATTTCACTTTTTTGTGAAAATATCCACTAAATGAGGGAATAATGTGTGTGAGGGTACGCAAGGAGAGTTCCAAATGTATGTGGGTAGAATATATTTCCCACAGGGTAAAATTGAAAAAACGTAAAAAAAAATTTTTTTTGTACTTACTAATTTTTTCAGTGTTTATCAGACTTTCAAGATAGGGGAAATGTCAGTGAGCTTTCCGATTTCAGTTCAAGAGCGATTCGCCCAAAGAGTTTTTGATATTTCGTCGTTTTCAGCAAATTTTCTGGATTTTTGAAAATGTCACTTTTTTGTGAAAATATCCACTAAAAGAGGGAATAATATGTGTGAGGGTACCCCAGTAGAGTTCCAAATGTGTGTGGGTACAACATATATCCCACAGGGGTAAAATTGAAAAAAAAACTTTTTTTGGACTTAGTCATTTTTCCAGCGTTTATCAGACTTTCAGATAGGGGAAATGTCAGTGAGCATTCCGATTTCAGTTCCAGAGCAATTCGCCCAATGAGTGCTTGATATTTAGTCGTTTTCAGCCAATTTTCTGGATTTTTGAAAATTTCACTTTTTTGTGAAAATATCCACTAAATGAGGGAATAATATGTGTGAGGGTACACGAGGAGAGTTCCAAATGTGTGTGGGTACAATATATATCCCACAGGGGTAAAATTAAAAAAAGTTGAAAAAAATTTTTTTGTGGACTTAGTCATTTTTCCGGCGTTTATCAGACTTTCAGATAGGGGAAATGTCAGTGAGCGTTCCGATTTCAGTTCCAGAGCGATTCGCCCAATGAGTGCTTGATATTTAGTCGTTTTCAGCCAATTTTCTGGATTTTTGAAAATTTCACTTTTTTGTGAAAATATCCACTAAATGAGGGAATAATATGTGTGAGTGTACCCCAGGAGAGTTCCAAATGTGTGGGGGTAGAATATATATCCCACGGGGGTAAAATTGAAAAAAAATTTTTGGACTTAGTCATTTTTCCAGCGTTTATCAGACTTTCAGATAGGGGAAATGTCAGTGAGCTTTCCGATTTCAGTTCAAGAGCGATTCGCCCAAAGAGTTCTTGATATTTCGTCGTTTTCAGCAAATTTTCTGGATTTTTGGAAATTTCACTTTTTTGTGAAAATATCCACTAAATGAGGGAATAATATGTGTGAGGGTACCCCAGCAGAGTTCCAAATGTGTGTGGGTAGAATATATATCCCACGGGGATAAAATTGAAAAAAAACTTTTTTTGGACTTAGTCATTTTTCCAGCGTTTATCAGACTTTCATATAGGGGAAATGTCAGTGAGCGTTCCGATTTCAGTTCCAGAGCAATCAGCCCAATGAGTGCTCGATATTTAGTCGTTTTCAGCCAATTTTCTGAATTTTTGAAAATTTCACTTTTTTGTGAAAATATCCACTAAATGAGGGAATAATATGTGTGAGGGTACCCCAGGAGAGTTCCAAATGTGTGTGGGTAGAATATATATCCCACGGGGGTAAAATTGAAAAAAAAATTTTTTTGGACTTAGTCATTTTGCCAGCGTTTATCAGACTTTCAGATAGGGGAAATGTCAGTGAGCATTCCGATTTCAGTTCCAGAGCGATTCGCCGGATGAGTCCTTGATATTTCGTCGTTTTCAGACAATTTTCTGGATTTTTGAAAATTTCACTTTTTTGTGAAAATATCCACTAAATGAGGGAATAATATGTGTGAGGGTACCCCAGCAGAGTTCCAAATGTGTGTGGGTAGAATATATATCCTACAGGGGTAAAATTGAAAAAAGTTGAAAAAAATTTTTTTTGAACTTAGTCATTTTTCCAGCGTTTATCAGACTTTCAGATAGGGGAAATGTCAGTGAGCGTTTCAATTTCAGTTTCAGAGCGATTCGCCGGCTGAGTCCTTGATATTTAGTCGTTTTCAGCCAATTTTCAGAATTTTTGAAAATTTCACTTTTTTGTGAAAATATCCACTAAATGAGGGAATAATATGTGTGAGGGTACGCAAGGAGAGTTCCAAATGTGTGTGGGTAGAATATATTTCCCACAGGGTTAAAATTGAAAAAAGTTGAAAAAAATTTTTTTTTGTACTTACTCATTTTTCCGGCGTTTATCAGACTTTCAGATAGGGGAAATGTCAGTGAGCTTTCCGATTTCAGTTCCAGAGCGATTCTCCCAATGAGTTCTTGATATTTGGTCTTTTTCAGCCAATTTTCTGGATTTTTGAAAATTTCACTTTTTTGTGAAAATATCCACTAAATGAGGGAATAATATGTGTGAGGGTACCCCAGCAGAGTTCCAAATGTGTGTGGGTAGAATATATATCTCACGGGGGTAAAATTGAAAAAAACCTTTTTTTGGACTTAGTCATTTTTCCAGCGTTTATCAGACTTTCAGATAGGGGAAATGTCAGTGAGCGTTCCGATTTCAGTTCCAGAGCGATTCGCCAGATGAGTCCTTGATATTTAGTCGTTTTCAGCCAATTTTCTGAATTTTTGAAAATTTCACTTTTTTGTGAAGATATCCACTAAATGAGGGAATAATATGTGTGAGGGTACACCAGGAGAGTTCCAAATGTGTGTGGGTAGAATATATATCCCACAGGAGTAAAATTGAAAAAAGTTGAAAAAAATGTTTTTTTGGACTTAGTCATTTTTCCGGCGTTCATCAGACTTTCAGATAGGGGAAATGTCAGTGAGCGTTCCGATTTCAGTTCTAGAGCGATTCGCCCAATGAGTGCTTGATATTTAGTCGTTTTCAGCCAATTTTCTGGATTTTTGAAAATTTTACTTTTTTGTGAAAATATCCACTAAATGAGGGAATAATATGTGTGAGGGTACGCAAGGAGAGTTCCAAATGTGTGTGGGTAGAATATATTTCCCACAGGGTTAAAATTGAAAAAAGTTGAAAAAAATTTTTTTTTGTACTTACTCATTTTTCCGGCGTTTATCAGACTTTCAGATAGGGGAAATTTCAGTGAGCGTTCCGATTTCAGTTCCAGAGCGATTCGCCCAATGACTTCTTGATATTTCGTCGTTTTCAGCAAATTTTCTGGATTTTTGAAAATTTCACTTTTTTTGTGAAAATATCCACTAAATGAGGGAATAATATGTGTGAGGGTACCCCAGCAGAGTTCCAAATGTGTGTGGGTAGAATATATATCCCACGGGGGTAAAATTGAAAAAAACCTTTTTTTGGACTTAGTCATTTTTCCAGCGTTTATCAGACTTTCAGACAGTGGAAATGTCAGTGAGCGTTCCGATTTCAGTTCCAGAGCAATTCGCCGGATGAGTCCTTGATATTTAGTCGTTTTCAGCCAATTTTCTGGATTTTTGAAAATTTCACTTTTTTGTGAAGATATCCACTAAATGAGGGAATAATATGTGTGAGGGTACCCCAGGAGAGTTCCAAATGTGTGTGGGTAGAATATATATTCCACAGGGTTAAAATTGAAAAAAGTTGAAAAAATTTTTTTTTGGACTTAGTCATTTTTCCGGCGTTTATCAGACTTTCAGATAGGGGAAATGTCAGTGAGCGTTACGATTTCAGTTGCAGAGCGATTCGCCGGATGAGTCCTTGATATTTAGTCGTTTTCAGCCAATTTTCAGAATTTTTGAAAATTTCACTTTTTTGTGAAGATATCCACTAAATGAGGGAATAATATGTGTGAGGGTACACCAGGAGAGTTCCAACTGTGTGTGGGTAGAATATATATCCCACGGGAGTAAAATTGATTCGAGTTTAAAAAAAAATTTTTTTGGACTTAGTCATTTTTCCGGCGTTTATCAGACTTTCAGATAGGGGAAATGTCAGTGAGCATTCCGATTTCAGTTCCAGAGCGATTCTCCCAATGAGTCCTTGATATTTAGTCGTTTTCAGCCAATTTTCTGGATTTTTGAAAATTTCACTTTCTTGTGAAAATATCCACTAAATGAGGGAATAATATGTGTGAGGGTACCACAGGAGAGTTCCAAATGTGTGTGGGTAGAATATATTTCCCACAGGGTTAAAATTGAAAAAACTTGAAAAAATTTTTTTTTCGTACTTACTCATTTTTCCGGCGTTTATCACACTTTCAGATAGGGGAAATGTCAGTGAGCTTTCCGATTTCAGTTCCAGAGCGATTTGCCAGATGAGTCCTTGATATTTCGTCGTTTTCAGCCAATTTTCTGGATTTTTGAAAATTTCACTTTTTTTGTGAAAATATCCACTAAATGAGGGAATAATATGTGTGAGGGTACCCCAGGAGAGTTCCAAATGTGTGTGGGCAGAATACATATCCCACGGGGGTAAAATTGAAAAAAAAACTTTTTTTGGACTTAGTCATTTTTCCAGCGTTTATCAGACTTTCCGATAGGGGAAATGTCAGTGAGCGTTCCGATTTCAGTTCCAGAGCGATTCTCCCAATGAGTGCTTGATATTTAGTCGTTTTCAGCCAATTTTCTGGATTTTTGAAAATTTCACTTTTTTGTGAAAATATCCACTACATGAGGGAATAATATGTGTGAGGGTAAACCAGGAGAGTTCCAAATGTGTGTGGGTAGAATATATATCCCACAGGGGTAAAATTGAAAAAAGTTGAAAAAAAAGTTTTTTTGGACTTAGTCATTTTTCCGGCGTTTATCAGACTTTCAGATAGGGGAAATGTCAGTGAGCGTTCCGATTTCAGTTCCAGAGAGATTCGCCCAATGAGTGCTTGATATTTATTCGTTTTCAGCCAATTTTCTGGATTTTTGAAAATTTCACTTTTTTGTGAAAATATCCACTAAATGAGGGAATAATATGTGTGAGGGTACCCCAGGAGAGTTCCAAATGTGTGTGGGTAGAATATATATCCCACGGGGGTAAAATTGAAAAAAAACTTTTTTTTGACTTAGCCATTTTTCCAGCGTTTATCAGACTTTCAGATAGGGGAAATGTCAGTGAGCGTTACGATTTCAGTTGCAAAGCGATTCGCCCGATGAGTCCTTGATATTTTGTCGTTTTCAGCCAATTTTCAGAATTTTTGAAAATTTCACTTTTTTGTGAAGATATCCACTAAATGAGGGAATAATATGTGTGAGGGTACACCAGGAGAGTTCCAAATGTGTGTGGGTAGAATATATATCCCACGGGAGTAAAATTGAATCAAGTTTAAAAAAAAATTTTTTTGGACTTAGTCATTTTTCCGGCGTTTATCAGACTTTCAGATAGGGGAAATGTCAGTGAGCATTCCGATTTCAGTTCCAGAGCGATTCGCCCAATGAGTCCTTGATATTTAGTCGTTTTCAGCCAATTTTCTGGATTTTTGAAAATTTCACTTTCTTGTGAAAATATCCACTAAATGAGGGAATAATATGTGTGAGGGTACCACAGGAGAGTTCCAAATGTGTGTGGGTAGAATATATTTCCCACAGGGTTAAAATTGAAAAAACTTGAAACATTTTTTTTTCGTACTTACTCATTTTTCCGGCGTTTATCAGACTTTCAGATAGGGGAAATGTCAGTGAGCTTTCCGATTTCAGTTCCAGAGCGATTCGCCAGATGAGTTCTTGATATTTCGCCGTTTTCAGCCAATTTTCTGGATTTTTGAAAATGTCACTTTTTTTGTGAAAATATCCACTAAATGAGGGAATAATATGTGTGAGGGTACACCAGGAGAGTTCCAAATGTGTGTGGGTAGAATATATATCCCACGGGAGTAAAATTGAATCAAGTTTAAAAAAAATTTTTTTTAGACTTAGTCATTTTTCCGGCGTATATCAGACTTTCAGATAGGGGAAATGTCAGTGAGCGTTCCGATTTCAGTTCCAGAGCGATTCACCCAATGAGTGCTTGATATTTAGTCGTTTTTAGTCAATTTTCTGGATTTTTGAAAATTTCACTTTTTTGTGAAAATATCCACTAAATGAGGGAATAATATGTGTGAGGGTACCCCAGGAGAGTTCCAAATGTGTGTGGGTAGAATATATTTCCCACAGGGTTAAAATTGAAAAAACTTGAAAAAATTTTTTTTTCGTACTTACTCATTTTTCCGGCGTTTATCACACTTTCAGATAGGGGAAATGTCAGTGAGCTTTCCGATTTCAGTTCCAGAGCGATTTGCCAGATGAGTTCTTGATATTTCGTCGTTTTCAGCCAATTTTCTGGATTTTTGAAAATTTCACTTTTTTTTGTGAAAATATCCACTAAATGAGGGAATAATATGTGTGAGGGTACCCCAGGAGAGTTCCAAATGTGTGTGGGCAGAATACATATCCCACGGGGGTAAAATTGAAAAAAAAACTTTTTTTGGACTTAGTCATTTTTCCAGGGTTTATCAGACTTTCCGATAGGGGAAATGTCAGTGAGCGTTCCGATTTCAGTTCCAGAGCGATTCTCCCAATGAGTGCTTGATATTTAGTCGTTTTCAGCCAATTTTCTGGATTTTTGAAAATTTCACTTTTTTGTGAAAATATCCACTAAATGAGGGAATAATATGTGTGAGGGTAAACCAGGAGAGTTCCAAATGTGTGTGGGTAGAATATATATCCCACAGGGGTAAAATTGAAAAAAGTTGAAAAAAAAGTTTTTTTGGACTTAGTTATTTTTCCGGCGTTTATCAGACTTTCAGATAGGGGAAATGTCAGTGAGCGTTCCGATTTCAGTTCCAGAGAGATTCGCCCAATGAGTGCTTGATATTTATTCGTTTTCAGCCAATTTTCTGGATTTTTGAAAATTTCACTTTTTTGTGAAAATATCCACTAAATGAGGGAATAATATGTGTGAGGGTACCCCAGGAGAGTTCCAAATGTGTGTGGGTAGAATATATATCCCACGGGGGTAAAATTGAAAAAAAACTTTTTTTTGACTTAGCCATTTTTCCAGCGTTTATCAGACTTTCAGATAGGGGAAATGTCAGTGAGCGTTACGATTTCAGTTGCAGAGCGATTCGCCGGATGAGTCCTTGATGTTTTGTCGTTTTCAGCCAATTTTCAGAATTATTGAAAATTTCACTTTTTTGTGAAGATATCCACTAAATGAGGGAATAATATGTGTGAGGGTACACCAGGAGAGTTCCAAATGTGTGTGGGTAGAATATATATCCCACGGGAGTAAAATTGAATCAAGTTTAAAAAAAAATTTTTTTGGACTTAGTCATTTTTCCGGCGTTTATCAGACTTTCAGATAGGGGAAATGTCAGTGAGCATTCCGATTTCAGTTCCAGAGCTATTCGCCCAATGAGTCCTTGATATTTAGTCGTTTTCAGCCAATTTTCTGGATTTTTGAAAATTTCACTTTCTTGTGAAAATATCCACTAAATGAGGGAATAATATGTGTGAGGGTACCACAGGAGAGTTCCAAATGTGTGTGGGTAGAATATATTTCCCACAGGGTTAAAATTGAAAAAACGTGAAAAATTTTTTTTTCCGTACTTACTCATTTTTCCGGCGTTTATCAGACTTTCAGATAGGGGAAATGTCAGTGAGCTTTCCGATTTCAGTTCCAGATCAATTCGCCCAATGAGTGCTTGATATTTAGTCGTTTTCAGCCAATTTTCTGGATTTTTGAAAATTTCACTTTTTTGTGAAAATATCCACTAAATGAGGGAATAATATGTGTGAGGGTACACCAGGAGAGTTCCAAATGTGTGTGGGCAGAATATATATTCCACAGGGGTAAAATTGAAAAAAGTTGAAAAATATTTTTTTTTGTACTTAGGCATTTTTCCGGCGTTTATCAGACTTTCAGATAGGGGAAATGTCAGTGAGCTTTCCGATTTCAGTTCCAGAGCGATTCGTCCAATGAGTCCTTGATATTTAGTCGTTTTCAGCCAATTTTCTGGATTTTTGAAAATTTCACTTTCTTGTGAAAATATCCACTAAATGAGGGAATAATATGTGTGAGGGTACCCCAGGAGAGTTCCAAATGTGTGTGGGTAGAATATATTTCCCACAGGGTTAAAATTGAAAAAA
Organism: Phyllobates terribilis; assembly: GCF_046119375.1. Classification (NCBI taxonomy): domain Eukaryota; kingdom Metazoa; phylum Chordata; class Amphibia; order Anura; family Dendrobatidae; genus Phyllobates; species Phyllobates terribilis. The sequence goes on from NW_027363294.1 coordinate 635,322, forward strand.
CGTGAAAAAATTTTTTTTTCCGTACTTACTCATTTTTCCGGCGTTTATCAGACTTTCAGATAGGGGAAATGTCAGTGAGCTTTCCGATTTCAGTTCCAGATCAATTCGCCCAATGAGTGCTTGATATTTAGTCGTTTTCAGCCAATTTTCTGGATTTTTGAAAATTTCACTTTTTTGTGAAAATATCCACTAAATGAGGGAATAATATGTGTGAGGGTACCCCAGGAGAGTTCCAAATGTGTGTGGGCAGAATACATATCCCACGGGGGTAAAATTGAAAAAAAAACTTTTTTTGGACTTAGTCATTTTTCCAGCGTTTATCAGACTTTCAGATAGGGGAAATGTCAGTGAGCATTCCGATTTCAGTTCCAGAGCGATTCTCCCAATGAGTGCTTGATATTTAGTCGTTTTCAGCCAATTTTCTGGATTTTTGAAAATTTCACTTTTTTGTGAAGATATCCACTAAATGAGGGAATAATATGTGTGAGGGTACACCAGGAGAGTTCCAAATGTGTGTGGGTAGAATATATATCCCACGGGAGTAAAATTGAATCAAGTTTAAAAAAAAATTTTTTTGGACTTAGTCATTTTTCCGGCGTATATCAGACTTTCACATAGGGGAAATGTCAGTGAGCATTCCGATTTCAGTTCCAGAGCGATTCACCCAATGAGTGCTTGATATTTAGTCGTTTTCAGCCAATTTTCTGGATTTTTGAAAATTTCACTTTTTTGTGAAAATATCCACTAAATGAGGGAATAATATGTGTGAGGGTACACCAGGAGAGTTCCAAATGTGTGTGGGTAGAATATATATCCCACAGGGGTAAAATTGAAAAAAGTTAAAAAAAATTTTTTTTTGGACTTAGTCATTTTTCCGGCGTTTATCAGACTTTCAGATAGGGGAAATGTCAGTGAGCGTTCCGATTTCAGTTCCAGAGCGATTCGCCCAATGAGTGCTTGATATTTAGTCGTTTTCAGCCAATTTTCTGGATTTTTGAAAATTTCACTTTTTTTGTGAAAATATCCACTAAATGAGGGAATAATATGTGTGAGGGTACCCCAGGAGAGTTCCAAATGTGTGTGGGTAGAATATATATCCCACGGGGGTAAAATTGATAAAAAACTTTTTTTGGACTTAGTCATTCTTCCAGAGTTTATCAGACTTTCAGATAGGGAAATGTCAGTGAGCTTTCCGATTTCAGTTCCAGAGCGATTCGCCCAATGAGTCCTTGATATTTAGTCGTTTTCAGCCAATTTTCTGGATTTTTGAAAATTTCACTTTTTTGTGAAAATATCCACTAAATGAGGGAATAATATGTGTGAGGGTACCCCAGGAGAGTTCCAAATGTGTGTGGGTAGAATATATATCCCACGGAAGTAAAATTGAATCAAGTTTAAAAAAAAATTTTTTTGGACTTAGTCATTTTTCCAGCGTTTATCAGACTTTCAGATAGGGGAAATGTCAGTGAGCTTTCCTATTTCAGTTCCAGAGCGATTTGCACAATGAGTCCTTGATATTTAGTCGTTTTCAGCCAATTTTCTGAATTTTTGAAAATTTCACTTTTTTGTGAAGATATCCACTAAATGAGGGAATAATATGTGTGAGGGTACCCCAGGAGAGTTCCAAATGTGTGTGGGTAGAATATATCTCCCACAGGGGTAAAAATGAAAAAGTTGAAAGAATTTTTTTTTGGACTTACTCATTTTTCCGGCGTTTATCAGACTTTCAGATAGGGGAAATATCAGTGAGCTTTCCGATTTCAGTTCCAGAGCGATTCGCCCAATGAGTTCTTGATATTTCGTCGTTTTCAGCCAATTTTCTGGATTTTTGAAAATTTCACTTTTTTGTGAAAATATCCACTAAATGAGGGAATAATATGTGTGAGGGTACCCCAGGAGAGTACCAAATGTGTGTGGGTAGAATATATATCCCACGGGGGTAAAATTGAAAAAAAACTTTTATTGGACTTAGTCATTTTTCCAGAGTTTATCAGACTTTCAGATAGGGGAAATGTCAGTGAGCATTCCGATTTCAGTTACAGAGCGATTCGCCGGATGATACCTTGATATTTAGTCATTTTCAGCCAATTTTCAGAATTTTTGAAAATTTCACTTTTTTGTGAAAATATCCCATATATGAGGGATTAATATGTGTGACGGTACACCAGGAGAGTTCCAAATGTGTGTGGGTAGAATATATATCCCACGGGGGTAAAATTGAAAAAAGTTGAAAACATTTTTTTTTGTTTTAAGTCATTTTTCCGCCGTTTATCAGACTTTCAGATAGGGGAAATGTCAGTGAGCGTTCCGATTTCAGTTCCAGAGCGATTCACCCAATGAGTCCTTGATATTTAGTCGTTTTCAGCCAATTTTCTGGATTTTTGAAAATTTCACTTTTTTGTGAAAATATCCACTAAATGAGGAAATAATATGTGTGAGGGTACCCCAGGAGAGTTTGAATTGTGTGTGGGTAGAATATATTTCCCACAAGGTTAAAATTGAAAATGTTGAAAAATTTTTTTTTTTGTACTTGTTCATTTTTCTGGCGTTTATCAGGCTTTCAGATAGGGGAAATGTCAGTGAGCTTTCCGATTTCAGTTCCAGAGCGATTCGCCCAATGAGTCCTTGATATTTCGTCGTTTTCAGCCAATTTTCTGGATTTTTGAAAATTTCACTTTTTTGTGAAAATATCCACTAAATGAGGGAATAATATGTGTGAGGGTACCCCCAGGAGAGTTCCAAATGTGTGTGGGTAGAATATATATCCCACGGGAGTAAAATTGAATCAAGTTTAAAAATAAATTTGTTTGGACTTAGTCATTTTTCCAGCGTTTATCAGACTTTCAGATAGGGGAAATGTCAGTGAGCTTTCCGATTTCAGTTCCAGAGCGATTCGCCCAATGAGTCCTTGATATTTAGTCGTTTTCAGCCAATTTTCTGGATTTTTGAAAATTTCACTTTTTTGTGAAAATATACACTAAATGAGGGAATAATATGTGTGAGGGTACCCCAGGAGAGTTCCAAATGTGTGTGGGTAGAATATATATCCCACAGAAGTAAAATTGAATCAAGTTTAAAAAAAAATTTTTTGGACTTAGTCATTTTTCCGGCGTTTATCAGACTTTCAGATAGGGGAAATGTCAGTGAGCATTCCGATTTCAGTTCCAGAGCGATTCTCCGGATGAGTCCTTGATATTTAGTCGTTTTCAGCCAATTTTCTGAACTTTTGAAAATTTCACTTTTTTGTGAAAATATCCACTAAATGAGGGAATAATATGTGTGAGGGTACACCAGGAGAGTTCCAAATGTGTGTGGGTAGAATATATATCCCACGGGGGTAAAATTGAAAAAAGTTGAAAAATTTTTTTTTGTTCTTAGTCATTTTTCCGGCGTTTATCAGACTTTCAGATAGGGGAACTGTCTGTGAGCTTTCCCATTTCAGTTCCAGAGCGATTCGCCCAATGAGTCCTTGATATTTAGTCGTTTTCAGCCAATTTTCTGGATTTTTGAAAATTTCACTTTTTTGTGAAAATATCCACTAAATGAGGGAATAATATGTGTGAGGGTACCCCAGGAGAGTTCCAAATGTGTGTGGGTAGAATATATATCCCACAGGGGTAAAATTGAAAAAAGTTGAAAACATTTTTTTTTGGAATTAGTCATTTTTCCGGCGTTTATCAGACTTTCAGATAGGGGAAATGTCAGTGAGCTTTCCGATTTCAGTTCCAGAGCGATTCGCCCAATGAGTCCTTGATATTTAGTCGTTTTCAGACAATTTTCTGGATTTTTGAAAATTTCACTTTTTTGTGAAAATATCCACTAAATGAGGGAATAATATGTGTGAGGGTACCCCAGGAGAGTTCCATATGTGTGTGGGTAGAATATATATCCCACGGGGGTAAAATTGATAAAAAAAACTTTTTTTGGACTTAGTCATTTTTCCAGAGTTTATCAGACTTTCAGATAGGGGAAATGTCAGTGAGCTTTCCGATTTCAGTTCCAGAGCGATTCGCCCAATGAGTCCTTGATATTTAGTCGTTTTCAGCCAATTTTCTGGATTTTTGAAAATTTCACTTTTTTGTGAAAATATCCACTAAATGAGGGAATAATATGTGTGAGGGTACCCCAGGAGAGTTCCAAATGTGTGTGGGTAGAATATATATCCCACGGAAGTAAAATTGAATCAAGTTTAAAAAAACTTTTTTTGGACTTAGTCATTTTTCCGGCGTTTATCAGACTTTCAGATAGGGGAAATGTCAGTGAGCGTTCCGATTTCAGTTCCAGAGCGATTTGCCTAATGAGTCCTTGATATTTAGTCGTTTTCAGCCAATTTTCTGGATTTTTGAAAATTTCACTTTTTTGTGAAAATATCCACTAAATGAGGGAATAATATGTGTGAGGGTACCCCAAGAGAGTTCCAAATGTGTGTGGGTAGAATATATATCCCACAGGGGTAAAATTGAAAAAAGTTGAAAAATTTTTTTTTGTTCTTAGTCATTTTTCCGGCGTTTATCAGACTTTCAGATAGGGGAACTGTCTGTGAGCTTTCCCATTTCAGTTCCAGAGCGATTCGCCCAATGAGTCCTTGATATTTAGTCGTTTTCAGCCAATTTTCTGGATTTTTGAAAATTTCACTTTTTTGTGAAAATATCCACTAAATGAGGGAATAATATGTGTGAGGGTACCCCAGGAGAGTTCCAAATGTGTGTGGGTAGAATATATATCCCACAGGGGTAAAAATGAAAAAGTTGAAAGAATTTTTTTTTGGACTTACTCATTTTTCCGGCGTTTATCAGACTTTCAGATAGGGGAAATATCAGTGAGCTTTCCGATTTCAGTTCCAGAGCGATTCGCCCAATGAGTTCTTGATATTTCGTCGTTTTCAGCCAATTTTCTGGATTTTTGAAAATTTCACTGTTTTGTGAAAATATCCACTAAATGAGGGAATAATATGTGTGAGGGTACCCCAGGAGAGTTCCAAATGTGTGTGGGTAGAATATATATCCCACGGGGGTAAAATTGAAAAAAAACTTTTTTTGGACTTAGTCATTTTTCCAGAGTTTATCAGACTTTCAGATAGGGGAAATGTCAGTGAGCATTCCGATTTCAGTTACAGAGCGATTCGCCGGATGATACCTTGATATTTAGTCGTTTTCAGCCAATTTTCTGAATTTTTGAAAATTTCACTTTTTTGTGAAAATATCCACTAAATGAGGGAATAATATATGTGAGGGTACCCCCAGGAGAGTTCCAACTGTGTGTGGGTAGAATATATATCCCTCGGGAGTAAAATTGAATCAAGTTTTAAAAAAAAAATTTTTTTGGACTTAGTCATTTTTCCAGAGTTTATCAGACTTTCAGATAGGGGAAATGTCAGTGAGCATTCCGATTTCAGTTACAGAGCGATTCGCCGGATGATACCTTGATATTTAGTCGTTTTCAGCCAATTTTCTGGATTTTTGAAAATTTCACTTTTTTGTGAAAATATCCACTAAATGAGGGAATAATATGTGTGAGGGTACACCAGGAGAGTTCCATATGTATGTGGGTAGAATATATATCCCAAAGTGGTAAAATTGAAAAAAGTTGAAAAAAATTTTTTTGTTCTTAGTCATTTTTCCGGCGTTTATCAGACTTTCAGATAGGGGAAATGTCAGTGAGCTTTCCGATTTCAGTTCCAGAGCGATTCGCCCAATGAGTCCTTGATATTTTGTCGTTTTCAGCCAATTTTCTGGATTTTTGAAAATTTCACTTTTTTGTGAAAATATCCACTAAATGAGGGAATAATATGTGTGAGGGTACCCCAGGAGAGTTCCAAATGTGTGTGGGTAGAATATATATCCCACGGGAGTAAAATTGAATCAAGTTTAAAAAAAAATGTTTTTGGAGTTAGTCATTTTTCCGGCGTTTATCAGACTTTCAGATAGGGGAAATGTCAGTGAGCGTTCCGATTTCAGTTCCAGAGCGATTCGCCCAGTGAGTCCTTGATATTTAGTCGTTTTCAGCCTATTTTCTGGATTTTTTGAAAATTTCACTTTTTTGTGAAAATATCCACTAAATGAGGGAATAATATGTGTGAGGGTACCCCAGGAGAGTTCCAAATGTGTGTGGGTAGAATATATATCCCACAGGGGTAAAATTGAAAAAAGTTGAAAACATTTTTTTTTGGAATTAGTCATTTTTCCGGCGTTTATCAGACTTTCAGATAGGGGAAATGTCAGTGAGCTTTCCGATTTCAGTTCCAGAGCGATTCGCCCAATGAGTCCTTGATATTTAGTCGTTTTCAGACAATTTTCTGGATTTTTGAAAATTTCACTTTTTTGTGAAAATATCCACTAAATGAGGGAATAATATGTGTGAGGGTACCCCAGGAGAGTTCCATATGTGTGTGGGTAGAATATATATCCCACGGGGGTAAAATTGATAAAAAAAACTTTTTTTGGACTTAGTCATTTTTCCAGAGTTTATCAGACTTTCAGATAGGGGAAATGTCAGTGAGCTTTCCGATTTCAGTTCCAGAGCGATTCGCCCAATGAGTCCTTGATATTTAGTCGTTTTCAGCCAATTTTCTGGATTTTTGAAAATTTCACTTTTTTGTGAAAATATCCACTAAATGAGGGAATAATATGTGTGAGGGTACCCCAGGAGAGTTCCAAATGTGTGTGGGTAGAATATATATCCCACGGAAGTAAAATTGAATCAAGTTTAAAAAAACTTTTTTTGGACTTAGTCATTTTTCCGGCGTTTATCAGACTTTCAGATAGGGGAAATGTCAGTGAGCGTTCCGATTTCAGTTCCAGAGCGATTTGCCTAATGAGTCCTTGATATTTAGTCGTTTTCAGCCAATTTTCTGGATTTTTGAAAATTTCACTTTTTTGTGAAAATATCCACTAAATGAGGGAATAATATGTGTGAGGGTACCCCAAGAGAGTTCCAAATGTGTGTGGGTAGAATATATATCCCACAGGGGTAAAATTGAAAAAAGTTGAAAAATTTTTTTTTGTTCTTAGTCATTTTTCCGGCGTTTATCAGACTTTCAGATAGGGGAACTGTCTGTGAGCTTTCCCATTTCAGTTCCAGAGCGATTCGCCCAATGAGTCCTTGATATTTAGTCGTTTTCAGCCAATTTTCTGGATTTTTGAAAATTTCACTTTTTTGTGAAAATATCCACTAAATGAGGGAATAATATGTGTGAGGGTACCCCAGGAGAGTTCCAAATGTGTGTGGGTAGAATATATATCCCACAGGGGTAAAAATGAAAAAGTTGAAAGAATTTTTTTTTGGACTTACTCATTTTTCCGGCGTTTATCAGACTTTCAGATAGGGGAAATATCAGTGAGCTTTCCGATTTCAGTTCCAGAGCGATTCGCCCAATGAGTTCTTGATATTTCGTCGTTTTCAGCCAATTTTCTGGATTTTTGAAAATTTCACTGTTTTGTGAAAATATCCACTAAATGAGGGAATAATATGTGTGAGGGTACCCCAGGAGAGTTCCAAATGTGTGTGGGTAGAATATATATCCCACGGGGGTAAAATTGAAAAAAAACTTTTTTTGGACTTAGTCATTTTTCCAGAGTTTATCAGACTTTCAGATAGGGGAAATGTCAGTGAGCATTCCGATTTCAGTTACAGAGCGATTCGCCGGATGATACCTTGATATTTAGTCGTTTTCAGCCAATTTTCTGAATTTTTGAAAATTTCACTTTTTTGTGAAAATATCCCATAAATGAGGGATTAATATGTGTGACGGTACACCAGGAGAGTTCCAAATGTGTGTGGGTAGAATATATATCCCACGGGGGTAAAATTGAAAAAAGTTGAAAAAATTTTTTTTTGTTTTAAGTCATTTTTCCGCCGTTTATCAGACTTTCAGATAGGGGAAATGTCAGTGAGCGTTCCGATTTCAGTTTCAGAGCGATTCACCCAATGAGTCCTTGATATTTAGTCGTTTTCAGCCAATTTTCTGGATTTTTGAAAATTTCACTTTTTTGTGAAAATATCCACTAAATGAGGAAATAATATGTGTGAGGGTACCCCAGGAGAGTTTGAATTGTGTGTGGGTAGAATATATTTCCCACAAGGTTAAAATTGAAAATGTTGAAAAATTTTTTTTTTTGTACTTGTTCATTTTTCTGGCGTTTATCAGGCTTTCAGATAGGGGAAATGTCAGTGAGCTTTCCGATTTCAGTTCCAGAGCGATTCGCCCAATGAGTGCTTGATATTTAGTCGTTTTCAGCCAATTTTCTGGATTTTTGAAAATTTCACTTTTTTGTGAAAATATCCACTAAATGAGGGAATAATATGTGTGAGGGTACCCCAGGAGAGTTCCAAATGTGTGTGGGTAGAATATATATCCCACAGAAGTAAAATTGAATCAAGTTTAAAAAAAATTTTTTTGGACTTAGTCATTTTTCCGGCGTTTATCAGACTTTCAGATAGGGGAAATGTCAGTGAGCATTCCGATTTCAGTTCCAGAGCGATTCTCCGGATGAGTCCTTGATATTTAGTCGTTTTCAGCCAATTTTCTGAACTTTTGAAAATTTCACTTTTTTGTGAAAATATCCACTAAATGAGGGAATAATATGTGTGAGGGTACCCCCAGGAGAGTTCCAAATGTGTGTGGGTAGAATATATATCCCACGGGAGTAAAATTGAATCAAGTTTAAAAATAAATTTTTTTGGACTTAGTCATTTTTCCAGCGTTTATCAGACTTTCAGATAGGGGAAATGTCAGTGAGCATTCCGATTTCAGTTCCAGAGCGATTCGCCCAATGAGTCCTTGATATTTAGTCGTTTTCAGCCAATTTTCTGAACTTTTGAAAATTTCACTTTTTTGTGAAAATATCCACTAAATGAGGGAATAATATGTGTGAGGGTACACCAGGAGAGTTCCAAATGTGTGTGGGTAGAATATATATCCCACGGGGGTAAAATTGAAAAAAGTTGAAAAATTTTTTTTTGTTCTTAGTCATTTTTCCGGCGTTTATCAGACTTTCAGATAGGGGAACTGTCTGTGAGCTTTCCCATTTCAGTTCCAGAGCGATTCGCCCAATGAGTCCTTGATATTTAGTCGTTTTCAGCCAATTTTCTGGATTTTTGAAAATTTCACTTTTTTGTGAAAATATCCACTAAATGAGGGAATAATATGTGTGAGGGTACCCCAGGAGAGTTCCAAATGTGTGTGGGTAGAATATACATCCCACAGGGGTAAAAATGAAAAAGTTGAAAGAATTTTTTTTTGGACTTACTCATTTTTCCGGCGTTTATCAGACTTTCAGATAGGGGAAATATCAGTGAGCTTTCCGATTTCAGTTCCAGAGCGATTCGCCCAATGAGTTCTTGATATTTTGTCGTTTTCAGCCAATTTTCTGGATTTTTGAAAATTTCACTTTTTTGTGAAAATATCCACTAAATGAGGGAATAATATGTGTGAGGGTACCCCAGGAGAGTTCCAAATGTGTGTGGGTAGAATATATATCCCACGGGAGTAAAATTGAATCAAGTTTAAAAAAAAATGTTTTTGGAGTTAGTCATTTTTCCGGCGTTTATCAGACTTTCAGATAGGGGAAATGTCAGTGAGCTTTCCGATTTCAGTTCCAGAGCGATTCGCCCAATGAGTCCTTGATATTTAGTCGTTTTCAGACAATTTTCTGGATTTTTGAAAATTTCACTTTTTTGTGAAAATATCCACTAAATGAGGGAATAATATGTGTGAGGGTACCCCAGGAGAGTTCCATATGTGTGTGGGTAGAATATATATCCCACGGGGGTAAAATTGATAAAAAAAACTTTTTTTGGACTTAGTCATTTTTCCAGAGTTTATCAGACTTTCAGATAGGGGAAATGTCAGTGAGCTTTCCGATTTCAGTTCCAGAGCGATTCGCCCAATGAGTCCTTGATATTTAGTCGTTTTCAGCCAATTTTCTGGATTTTTGAAAATTTCACTTTTTTGTGAAAATATCCACTAAATGAGGGAATAATATGTGTGAGGGTACCCCAGGAGAGTTCCAAATGTGTGTGGGTAGAATATATATCCCACGGAAGTAAAATTGAATCAAGTTTAAAAAAACTTTTTTTGGACTTAGTCATTTTTCCGGCGTTTATCAGACTTTCAGATAGGGGAAATGTCAGTGAGCGTTCCGATTTCAGTTCCAGAGCGATTTGCCTAATGAGTCCTTGATATTTAGTCGTTTTCAGCCAATTTTCTGGATTTTTGAAAATTTCACTTTTTTGTGAAAATATCCACTAAATGAGGGAATAATATGTGTGAGGGTACCCCAAGAGAGTTCCAAATGTGTGTGGGTAGAATATATATCCCACAGGGGTAAAATTGAAAAAAGTTGAAAAATTTTTTTTTGTTCTTAGTCATTTTTCCGGCGTTTATCAGACTTTCAGATAGGGGAACTGTCTGTGAGCTTTCCCATTTCAGTTCCAGAGCGATTCGCCCAATGAGTCCTTGATATTTAGTCGTTTTCAGCCAATTTTCTGGATTTTTGAAAATTTCACTTTTTTGTGAAAATATCCACTAAATGAGGGAATAATATGTGTGAGGGTACCCCAGGAGAGTTCCAAATGTGTGTGGGTAGAATATATATCCCACAGGGGTAAAAATGAAAAAGTTGAAAGAATTTTTTTTTGGACTTACTCATTTTTCCGGCGTTTATCAGACTTTCAGATAGGGGAAATATCAGTGAGCTTTCCGATTTCAGTTCCAGAGCGATTCGCCCAATGAGTTCTTGATATTTCGTCGTTTTCAGCCAATTTTCTGGATTTTTGAAAATTTCACTGTTTTGTGAAAATATCCACTAAATGAGGGAATAATATGTGTGAGGGTACCCCAGGAGAGTTCCAAATGTGTGTGGGTAGAATATATATCCCACGGGGGTAAAATTGAAAAAAAACTTTTTTTGGACTTAGTCATTTTTCCAGAGTTTATCAGACTTTCAGATAGGGGAAATGTCAGTGAGCATTCCGATTTCAGTTCCAGAGCGATTCTCCGGATGAGTCCTTGATATTTAGTCGTTTTCAGCCAATTTTCTGAACTTTTGAAAATTTCACTTTTTTGTGAAAATATCCACTAAATGAGGGAATAATATGTGTGAGGGTACACCAGGAGAGTTCCAAATGTGTGTGGGTAGAATATATATCCCACGGGGTAAAATTGAAAAAAGTTGAAAAATTTTTTTTTGTTCTTAGTCATTTTTCCGGCGTTTATCAGAATTTCAGATAGGTGAACTGTCAGTGAGCTTTCCGATTTCAGTTCCAGAGCGATTCGCCCAATGAGTCCTTGATATTTAGTCGTTTTCAGCCAATTTTCTGGATATTTGAAAATTTCACTTTTTTGTGAAAATATCCACTAAATGAGGGAATAATATATGTGAGGGTACCCCCAGGAGAGTTCCAACTGTGTGTGGGTAGAATATATATCCCACGGGAGTAAAATTGAATCAAGTTTAAAAAAAAATTTTTTTGGACTTAGTCATTTTTCCGGCGTTTATCAGACTTTCAGATAGGGGAAATGTCAGTGAGCTTTCCGATTTCAGTTCCAGAGCGATTCGCCCAATGAGTCCTTGATATTTAGTCGTTTTCAGCCAATTTTCTGGATTTTTGAAAATTTCACTTTTTTGTGAAAATATCCACTAAATGAGGGAATAATATGTGTGAGGGTACACCAGGAGAGTTCCATATGTATGTGGGTAGAATATATATCCCAAAGGGGTAAAATTGAAAAAAGTTGAAAAAAATTTTTTTGTTCTTAGTCATTTTTCCGGCGTTTATCAGACTTTCAGATAGGGGAAATGTCAGTGAGCTTTCCGATTTCAGTTCCAGAGCGATTCGCCCAATGAGTCCTTGATATTTTGTCGTTTTCAGCCAATTTTCTGGATTTTTGAAAATTTCACTTTTTTGTGAAAATATCCACTAAATGAGGGAATAATATGTGTGAGGGTACCCCAGGAGAGTTCCAAATGTGTGTGGGTAGAATATATATCCCACGGGAGTAAAATTGAATCAAGTTTAAAAAAAAATGTTTTTGGAGTTAGTCATTTTTCCGGCGTTTATCAGACTTTCAGATAGGGGAAATGTCAGTGAGCGTTCCGATTTCAGTTCCAGAGCGATTCGCCCAGTGAGTCCTTGATATTTAGTCGTTTTCAGCCTATTTTCTGGATTTTTTGAAAATTTCACTTTTTTGTGAAAATATCCACTAAATGAGGGAATAATATGTGTGAGGGTACCCCAGGAGAGTTCCAAATGTGTGTGGGTAGAATATATATCCCACAGGGGTAAAATTGAAAAAAGTTGAAAACATTTTTTTTTGGACTTAGTCATTTTTCCGGCGTTTATCAGACTTTCAGATAGGGGAAATGTCAGTGAGCTTTCCGAATTCAGTTCCAGAGCGATTCGCCCAATGAGTCCTTGATATTTAGTCGTTTTCAGCCAATTTTCTGGATTTTTGAAAATTTCACTTTTTTGTGAAAATATCCACTAAATGAGGGAATAATATGTGTGAGGGTACCCCAAGAGAGTTCCAAATGTGTGTGGGTAGAATATATATCCCACAGGGGTAAAATTGAAAAAAGTTGAAAAATTTTTTTTTTGGACTTAGTCATTTTTCCGGCGTTTATCAGACTTTCAGATAGGGGAAATGTCAGTGAGCTTTCCGATTTCAGTTCCAGAGCCATTCGCCCAATGAGTCCTTGATATTTCATCGTTTTCAGACAATTTTCTGGATTTTTGAAAATTTCACTTTTTTGTGAAAATATCCACTAAATGAGGGAATAATATGTGTGAGGGTACCCCAGGAGAGTTCCAAATGTGTGTGGGTAGAATATATATCCCACGGGGGTAAAATTGATAAAAAAAAATTTTTTTTGGACTTAGTCATTTTTCCAGAGTTTATCAGACTTTCAGATAGGGGAAATGTCAGTGAGCTTTCCGATTTCAGTTCCAGAGCGATTCGCCCAATGAGTCCTTGATATTTAGTCGTTTTCAGCCAATTTTCTGGATTTTTGAAAATTTCACTTTTTTGTGAAAATATCCACTAAATGAGGGAATAATATGTGTGAGGGTACCCCAGGAGAGTTCCAATTGTGTGTGGGTAGAATATATTTCCCACAGGGTTAAAATTGAAAAAAGTTGAAAAAAATTTTTTTTTTGTTCTTAGTCATTTTTCGGGCGTGTATCAGACTTTCAGATAGGGGAAATGTCAGTGAGCTTTCCGATTTCAGTTCCAGAGCGATTCGCCCAATGAGTCCTTGATATTTAGTCGTTTTCAGCCAATTTTCTGGATTTTTGAAAATTTCACTTTTTTGTGAAAATATCCACTAAATGAGGGAATAATATGTGTGAGGGTACACCAGGACAGTTCCAAATGTATGTGGGTAGAATATATATCCCAAAGGGGTAAAATTGAAAAAAGTTGAAAAAATTTTTTTTTGTTCTTAGTCATTTTTCCGCCGTTTATCAGACTTTCAGATAGGGGAAATGTCAGTGAGCTTTCCGATTTCAGTTCCAGAGCGATTCGCCCAATGAGTCCTTGATATTTTGTCGTTTTCAGCCAATTTTCTGGATTTTTGAAAATTTCACTTTTTTGTGAAAATATCCACTAAATGAGGGAATAATATGTGTGAGGGTACCCCAGTAGAGTTCCAAATGTGTGTGGGTAGAATATATATCCCACGGGAGTAAAATTGAATCAAGTTTAAAAAAAAATGTTTTTGGAGTTAGTCATTTTTCCGGCGTTTATCAGACTTTCAGATAGGGGAAATGTCAGTGAGCGTTCCGATTTCAGTTCCAGAGCGATTCGCCCAGTGTGTCCTTGATATTTAGTCGTTTTCAGCCTATTTTCTGGATTTTTGAAAATTTCACTTTTTTGTGAAAATATCCACTAAATGAGGGAATAATATGTGTGAGGGTACCCCAGGAGAGTTCCAAATGTGTGTGGGTAGAATATATATCCCACAGGGGTAAAATTGAAAAAAGTTGAAAACATTTTTTTTTGGACTTAGTCATTTTTCCGTGGTTTATCAGACTTTCAGATAGGGGAAATGTCAGTGAGCTTTCCGATTTCAGTTCCAGAGCGATTCGCCCAATGAGTCCTTGATATGTAGTCGTTTTCAGACAATTTTCTGGATTTTTGAAAATTTCACTTTTTTGTGAAAATATCCACTAAATGAGGGAATAATATGTGTGAGGGTACCCCAGGAGAGTTCCAAATGTGTGTGGGTAGAATATATATCCCTCGGGGGTAAAATTGATAAAAAAAACTTTTTTTGGACTTAGTCATTTTTCCAGAGTTTATCAGACTTTCAGATAGGGGAAATGTCAGTGAGCTTTCCGATTTCAGTTCCAGAGCGATTCGCCCAATGATTCCTTGATATTTAGTCGTTTTCAGCCAATTTTCTGGATTTTTGAAAATTTCACTTTTTTGTGAAAATATCCACTAAATGAGGGAATAATATGTGTGAGGGTACCCCAGGAGAGTTCCAAATGTGTGTGGGTAGAATATATTTCCCACAGGGTTAAAATTGAAAAAAGTTGAAAAAATTTTTTTTTTTGTTCTTAGTCATTTTTCGGGCGTTTATCAGACTTTCAGATAGGGGAAATGTCAGTGAGCTTTCCGATTTCAGTTCCAGAGCGATTCGCCCAATGAGTCCTTGATATTTAGTCGTTTTCAGCCAATTTTCTGGATTTTTGAAAATTTCACTTTTTTGTGAAAATATCCACTAAATGAGGGAATAATATGTGTGAGGGTACCCCAGTAGAGTTCCAAATGTGTGTGGGTAGAATATATATCCCACGGGAGTAAAATTGAATCAAGTTTAAAAAAAAATGCTTTTGGAGTTAGTCATTTTTCCGGCGTTTATCAGACTTTCAGATAGGGGAAATGTCAGTGAGCGTTCCGATTTCAGTTCCAGAGCGATTCGCCCAGTGAGTCCTTGATATTTAGTCGTTTTCAGCCTATTTTCTGGATTTTTTGAAAATTTCACTTTTTTGTGAAAATATCCACTAAATGAGGGAATAATATGTGTGAGGGTACCCCAGGAGAGTTCCAAATGTGTGTGGGTAGAATATATATCCCACAGGGGTAAAATTGAAAAAAGTTGAAAACATTTTTTTTTGGACTTAGTCATTTTTCCGGCGTTTATCAGACTTTCAGATAGGGGAAATGTCAGTGAGCTTTCCGAATTCAGTTCCAGAGCGATTCGCCCAATGAGTCCTTGATATTTAGTCGTTTTCAGCCAATTTTCTGGATTTTTGAAAATTTCACTTTTTTGTGAAAATATCCACTAAATGAGGGAATAATATGTGTGAGGGTACCCCAAGAGAGTTCCAAATGTGTGTGGGTAGAATATATATCCCACAGGGGTAAAATTGAAAAAAGTTGAAAAATTTTTTTTTTGGACTTAGTCATTTTTCCGGCGTTTATCAGACTTTCAGATAGGGGAAATGTCAGTGAGCTTTCCGATTTCAGTTCCAGAGCCATTCGCCCAATGAGTCCTTGATATTTCATCGTTTTCAGCCAATTTTCTGGATTTTTGAAAATTTCACTTTTTTGTGAAAATATCCACTAAATGAGGGAATAATATGTGTGAGGGTACCCCAGGAGAGTTCCAAATGTGTGTGAGTAGAATATATATCCCACGGGGGTAAAATTGAAAAAAACCTTTTTTTGGACTTAGTCATTTTTCCAGCGTTTATCAGACTTTCAGATAGGGGAAATGTCAGTGAGCGTTCCGATTTCAGTTGCAGATCGATTCGCCAGATGAGTCCTTGATATTTCGTCGTTTTCAGCCAATTTTCTGAATTTTTGAAAATTTCACTTTTTTTGTGAAAATATCCACTAAATGAGGGAATAATATGTATGAGGGTACACCAGGAGAGTTCCAAATGTGTGTGGGTAGAATATATATCCCACGGGGGTAAAATTGAAAAAAGTTGAAAAATTTTTTTTTTGGACTTAGTCACTTTTCCGTGGTTTATCAGACTTTCAGATAGGGGAAATGTCAGTGAGCTTTCCGATTTCAGTTCCAGAGCGATTCGCCCAATGAGTCCTTGATATGTAGTCGTTTTCAGACAATTTTCTGGATTTTTGAAAATTTCACTTTTTTGTGAAAATATCCACTAAATGAGGGAATAATATGTGTGAGGGTACCCCAGGAGAGTTCCAAATGTGTGTGGGTAGAATATATATCCCACGGGGGTAAAACTGATAAAAAAAAATTTTTTTTGGACTTAGTCATTTTTCCAGAGTTTATCAGACTTTCAGATAGGGGAAATGTCAGTGAGCTTTCCGATTTCAGTTCCAGAGCGATTCGCCCAATGAGTCCTTGATATTTAGTCGTTTTCAGCCAATTTTCTGGATTTTTGAAAATTTCACTTTTTTGTGAAAATATCCACTAAATGAGGGAATAATATGTGTGAGGGTACCCCAGGAGAGTTCCAAATGTGTGTGGGTAGAATATATTTCCCACAGGGTTAAAATTGAAAAAAGTTGAAAAAAATTTTTTTTTTGTTCTTAGTCATTTTTCGGGCGTTTATCAGACTTTCAGATAGGGGAAATGTCAGTGAGCTTTCCGATTTCAGTTCCAGAGCGATTCGCCCAATGAGTCCTTGATATTTAGTCGTTTTCAGCCAATTTTCTGGATTTTTGAAAATTTCACTTTTTTGTGAAAATATCCACTAAATGAGGGAATAATATGTGTGAGGGTACACCAGGACAGTTCCAAATGTATGTGGGTAGAATATATATCCCAAAGGGGTAAAATTGAAAAAAGTTGAAAAAATTTTTTTTTGTTCTTAGTCATTTTTCCGCCGTTTATCAGACTTTCAGATAGGGGAAATGTCAGTGAGCTTTCCGATTTCAGTTCCAGAGCGATTCGCCCAATGAGTCCTTGATATTTTGTCGTTTTCAGCCAATTTTCTGGATTTTTGAAAATTTCACTTTTTTGTGAAAATATCCACTAAATGAGGGAATAATATGTGTGAGGGTACCCCAGTAGAGTTCCAAATGTGTGTGGGTAGAATATATATCCCACGGGAGTAAAATTGAATCAAGTTTAAAAAAAAATGTTTTTGGAGTTAGTCATTTTTCCGGCGTTTATCAGACTTTCAGATAGGGGAAATGTCAGTGAGCGTTCCGATTTCAGTTCCAGAGCGATTCGCCCAGTGAGTCCTTGATATTTAGTCGTTTTCAGCCTATTTTCTGGATTTTTGAAAATTTCACTTTTTTGTGAAAATATCCACTAAATGAGGGAATAATATGTGTGAGGGTACCCCAGGAGAGTTCCAAATGTGTGTGGGTAGAATATATATCCCACAGGGGTAAAATTGAAAAAAGTTGAAAACATTTTTTTTTGGACTTAGTCATTTTTCCGTGGTTTATCAGACTTTCAGATAGGGGAAATGTCAGTGAGCTTTCCGATTTCAGTTCCAGAGCGATTCGCCCAATGAGTCCTTGATATGTAGTCGTTTTCAGACAATTTTCTGGATTTTTGAAAATTTCACTTTTTTGTGAAAATATCCACTAAATGAGGGAATAATATGTGTGAGGGTACCCCAGGAGAGTTCCAAATGTGTGTGGGTAGAATATATATCCCACGGGGGTAAAATTGATAAAAAAAACTTTTTTTGGACTTAGTCATTTTTCCAGAGTTTATCAGACTTTCAGATAGGGGAAATGTCAGTGAGCTTTCCGATTTCAGTTCCAGAGCGATTCGCCCAATGAGTCCTTGATATTTAGTCGTTTTCAGCCAATTTTCTGGATTTTTGAAAATTTCACTTTTTTGTGAAAATATCCACTAAATGAGGGAATAATATGTGTGAGGGTACCCCAGGAGAGTTCCAAATGTGTGTGGGTAGAATATATTTCCCACAGGGTTAAAATTGAAAAAAGTTGAAAAAATTTTTTTTTTTGTTCTTAGTCATTTTTCGGGCGTTTATCAGACTTTCAGATAGGGGAAATGTCAGTGAGCTTTCCGATTTCAGTTCCAGAGCGATTCGCCCAATGAGTCCTTGATATTTAGTCGTTTTCAGCCAATTTTCTGGATTTTTGAAAATTTCACTTTTTTGTGAAAATATCCACTAAATGAGGGAATAATATGTGTGAGGGTACCCCAGTAGAGTTCCAAATGTGTGTGGGTAGAATATATATCCCACGGGAGTAAAATTGAATCAAGTTTAAAAAAAAATGCTTTTGGAGTTAGTCATTTTTCCGGCGTTTATCAGACTTTCAGATAGGGGAAATGTCAGTGAGCGTTCCGATTTCAGTTCCAGAGCGATTCGCCCAGTGAGTCCTTGATATTTAGTCGTTTTCAGCCTATTTTCTGGATTTTTGAAAATTTCACTTTTTTGTGAAAATATCCACTAAAAGAGGGAATAATATGTGTGAGGGTACACCAGGAGAGTTCCAAATGTGTGTGGGTAGAATAAATATCCCATGGGAGTAAAATTGAATCAAGTTTAAAAAAAAAATATTTTGGACTTAGTCATTTTTCCGGCGTTTATCAGACTTTCAGATAGGGGAAATGTCAGTGAGCGTTCCGATTTCAGTTCCAGAGCGATTCACCCAATGAGTCCTTGATATTTAGTCGTTTTCAGCCAATTTTCTGTATTTTTGAAAATTTCACTTTTTTGTGAAAATATCCACTAAATGAGGGAATAATATGTGTGAGGGTACCCCAGGAGAGTTCCAAATGTGTGTGGGTAGAATATATATCCCACGGGAGTAAAATTGAATCAAGTTTAAAAAAAAATGTTTTTGGAGTTAGTCATTTTTCCGGCGTTTATCAGACTTTCAGATAGGGGAAATGTCAGTGAGCGTTCCGATTTCAGTTCCAGAGCGATTCGCCCAGTGAGTCCTTGATATTTAGTCGTTTTCAGCCAATTTTCTGGATTTTTGAAAATTTCACTTTTTTGTGAAAATATCCACTAAATGAGGGAATAATATGTGTGAGGGTACCCCAAGAGAGTTCCAAATGTGTGTGGGTAGAATATATATCCCACAGGGGTAAAATTGAAAAAAGTTGAAAAATTTTTTTTTTGGACTTAGTCATTTTTCCGGCGTTTATCAGACTTTCAGATAGGGGAAATGTCAGTGAGCTTTCCGATTTCAGTTCCAGAGCCATTCGCCCAATGAGTCCTTGATATTTCATCGTTTTCAGCCAATTTTCTGGATTTTTGAAAATTTCACTTTTTTGTGAAAATATCCACTAAATGAGGGAATAATATGTGTGAGGGTACCCCAGGAGAGTTCCAAATGTGTGTGAGTAGAATATATATCCCACGGGGGTAAAATTGAAAAAAAACTTTTTTTGGACTTAGTCATTTTTCCAGCGTTTATCAGACTTTCAGATAGGGGAAATGTCAGTGAGCGTTCCGATTTCAGTTGCAGATCGATTCGCCAGATGAGTCCTTGATATTTCGTCGTTTTCAGCCAATTTTCTGAATTTTTGAAAATTTCACTTTTTTTGTGAAAATATCCACTAAATGAGGGAATAATATGTATGAGGGTACACCAGGAGAGTTCCAAATGTGTGTGGGTAGAATATATATCCCACGGGGGTAAAATTGAAAAAAGTTGAAAAATTTTTTTTTTGGACTTAGTCATTTTTCCGTGGTTTATCAGACTTTCAGATAGGGGAAATGTCAGTGAGCTTTCCGATTTCAGTTCCAGAGCGATTCGCCCAATGAGTCCTTGATATTTAGTCGTTTTCAGCCAATTTTCTGGATTTTTGAAAATTTCACTTTTTTGTGAAAATATCCACTAAATGAGGGAATAATATGTGTGAGGGTACCCCAGGAGAGTTCCAAATGTGTGTGGGTAGAATATATTTCCCACAGGGTTAAAATTGAAAAAAGTTGAAAAAATTTTTTTTTTTGTTCTTAGTCATTTTTCCGCCGTTTATCAGACTTTCAGATAGGGGAAATGTCAGTGAGCTTTCCGATTTCAGTTCCAGAGCGATTCGCCCAATGAGTCCTTGATATTTTGTCGTTTTCAGCCAATTTTCTGGATTTTTGAAAATTTCACTTTTTTGTGAAAATATCCACTAAATGAGGGAATAATATGTGTGAGGGTACCCCAGTAGAGTTCCAAATGTGTGTGGGTAGAATATATATCCCACGGGAGTAAAATTGAATCAAGTTTAAAAAAAAATGTTTTTGGAGTTAGTCATTTTTCCGGCGTTTATCAGACTTTCAGATAGGGGAAATGTCAGTGAGCGTTCCGATTTCAGTTCCAGAGCGATTCGCCCAGTGAGTCCTTGATATTTAGTCGTTTTCAGCCTATTTTCTGGATTTTTGAAAATTTCACTTTTTTGTGAAAATATCCACTAAATGAGGGAATAATATGTGTGAGGGTACCCCAGGAGAGTTCCAAATGTGTGTGGGTAGAATATATATCCCACAGGGGTAAAATTGAAAAAAGTTGAAAACATTTTTTTTTGGACTTAGTCATTTTTCCGTGGTTTATCAGACTTTCAGATAGGGGAAATGTCAGTGAGCTTTCCGATTTCAGTTCCAGAGCGATTCGCCCAATGAGTCCTTGATATGTAGTCGTTTTCAGACAATTTTCTGGATTTTTGAAAATTTCACTTTTTTGTGAAAATATCCACTAAATGAGGGAATAATATGTGTGAGGGTACCCCAGGAGAGTTCCAAATGTGTGTGGGTAGAATATATATCCCACGGGGGTAAAATTGATAAAAAAAACTTTTTTTGGACTTAGTCATTTTTCCAGAGTTTATCAGACTTTCAGATAGGGGAAATGTCAGTGAGCTTTCCTATTTCAGTTCCAGAGCGATTCGCCCAATGAGTCCTTGATATTTAGTCGTTTTCAGCCAATTTTCTGGATTTTTGAAAATTTCACTTTTTTGTGAAAATATCCACTAAATGAGGGAATAATATGTGTGAGGGTACCCCAGGAGAGTTCCAAATGTGTGTGGGTAGAATATATTTCCCACAGGGTTAAAATTGAAAAAAGTTGAAAAAATTTTTTTTTTTGTTCTTAGTCATTTTTCGGGCGTTTATCAGACTTTCAGATAGGGGAAATGTCAGTGAGCTTTCCGATTTCAGTTCCAGAGCGATTCGCCCAATGAGTCCTTGATATTTAGTCGTTTTCAGCCAATTTTCTGGATTTTTGAAAATTTCACTTTTTTGTGAAAATATCCACTAAATGAGGGAATAATATGTGTGAGGGTACCCCAGTAGAGTTCCAAATGTGTGTGGGTAGAATATATATCCCACGGGAGTAAAATTGAATCAAGTTTAAAAAAAAATGTTTTTGGAGTTAGTCATTTTTCCGGCGTTTATCAGACTTTCAGATAGGGGAAATGTCAGTGAGCGTTCCGATTTCAGTTCCAGAGCGATTCGCCCAGTGAGTCCTTGATATTTAGTCGTTTTCAGCCTATTTTCTGGATTTTTGAAAATTTCACTTTTTTGTGAAAATATCCACTAAATGAGGGAATAATATGTGTGAGGGTACCCCAGGAGAGTTCCAAATGTGTGTGGGTAGAATATATATCCCACAGGGGTAAAATTGAAAAAAGTTGAAAACATTTTTTTTTGGACTTAGTCATTTTTCCGTGGTTTATCAGACTTTCAGATAGGGGAAATGTCAGTGAGCTTTCCGATTTCAGTTCCAGAGCGATTCGCCCATTGAGTCCTTGATATGTAGTCGTTTTCAGACAATTTTCTGGATTTTTGAAAATTTCACTTTTTTGTGAAAATATCCACTAAATGAGGGAATAATATGTGTGAGGGTACCCCAGGAGAGTTCCAAATGTGTGTGGGTAGAATATATATCCCACGGGGGTAAAATTGAAAAAAAAAACTTTTTTTGGACTTAGTCATTTTTCCAGAGTTTATCAGACTTTCAGATAGGGGAAATGTCAGTGAGCTTTCCGATTTCAGTTCCAGAGCGATTCGCCCAATGAGTCCTTGATATTTAATCGTTTTCAGTCAATTTTCTGGATTTTTGAAAATTTCACTTTTTTGTGAAAATATCCACTAAATGAGGGAATAATATGTGTGAGGGTACCCCAGGAGAGTTCCAAATGTGTGTGGGTAGAATATATTTCCCACAGGGTTAAAATTGAAAAAAGTTGAAAAAATTTTTTTTTTTGTTCTTAGTCATTTTTCGGGCGTTTATCAGACTTTCAGATAGGGGAAATGTCAGTGAGCTTTCCGATTTCAGTTCCAGAGCGATTCACCCAATGAGTCCTTGATATTTAGTCGTTTTCAGCCAATTTTCTGGATTTTTGAAAATTTCACTTTTTTGTGAAAATATCCACTAAATGAGGGAATAATATGTGTGAGGGTACACCAGGAGAGTTCCAAATGTGTGTGGGTAGAATAAATATCCCATGGGAGTAAAATTGAATCAAGTTTAAAAAAAAAATATTTTGGACTTAGTCATTTTTCCAGCGTTTCTCAGACTTTTAGATAGGGGAAATGTCAGAGAGCGTTCCGATTTCACTTCCAGAGCGATTAGCCGGATGAGTCCTTGATATTTAGTCATTTTCAGCCAATTTTCTGAATTTTTGAAAATTTCACTTTTTTGTGAAAATATCCACTAAATGAGGGAATAATATGTGTGAGGGTACACCAGGAGAGTTCCAAATGTGTGTGGGTAGAATATATATCCCACTGGGGTAAAATTGAAAAAAGTTGAAAAAATTTTTTTTTGTACTTCGTTATTTTTCCGGCGTTTATCAGACTTTCAGATAGGGGAAATGTCAGTGAGCTTTCCGATTTCAGTTCCAGAGCGATTCGCGCTATGAGTCCTTGATATTTAGTCGTGTTCAGCCAATTTTCTGGATTTTTGAAAATTTCACTTTTTTGTGAAAATATCCACTAAATGAGGGAATAATATGTGTGAGGGTACCCCAGGAGAGTTCCAAACGTGTGTGGGTAGAATATATATCCCACGGGGGTAAAATTGAAAAAAGTTGAAAAAATTTTTTTTCTGGACTAAGTAATTTTTCCGGCGTTTATCAGACTTTCAGATAAGGGAAATGTCAGTGAGCGTTCCGATTTCAGTCCCAGAGCGATTCACCGGATGAGTCCTTGATATTTAGTCGTTTTCACCCAATTATCTGAATTTTTGAAAATTTCACTTTTTTGTGAAAATATCCACTAAATGAGGGAATAATATGTGTTAGGGTACACCAGGAGAGTTCCAAATGTGTGTGGGTAGAATATATATCCCACGGGAGTAAAATTGAATCAAGTTTAAAAAAAAAATATTTTGGACTTAGTCATTTTTCCGGCGTTTATCAGACTTTCAGATAGGGGAAATGTCAGTGAGCATTCCGATTTCAGTTCCAGAGCGATTCGCCCAATGAGTGCTTGATATTTAGTCGTTTTCAGCCAATTTTCGGGATTTTTGAAAATTTCACTTTTTTGTGAAAATATCCACTAAATGTGGGAATAATATGTGTGAGGGTACACCAGGAGAGTTCCAAATGTGTGTGGGTAGAATATATATCCCACAGGGGTAAAATTGAAAAAAGTTGAAAAATTTTTTTTTGGGACTTAGTCATTTTTCCGGCGTTTATCAGTCTTTCAGATAGGGGAAATGTCAGTGAGCTTTCCGATTTCAGTTCCAGAGCGATTCACCCAATGAGTCCTTGATATTTAGTCGTTTTCAGCCAATTTTCTGGATTTTTGAAAATTTCACTTTTTTGTGAAAATATCCACTAAATGAGGGAATAATATGTGTGAGGGTACACCAGGAGAGTTCCAAATGTGTGTGGGTAGAATATATTTCCCACATGGTTAAAATTGAAAAAAGTTGCAAAAATTTTTTTTTTTGTTCTTAGTCATTTTTCGGGCGTTTATCAGACTTTCAGATAGGGGAAATGTCAGTGAGCTTTCGATTTCAGTTCCAGAGCGATTCGCCCAATGAGTCCTTGATATTTAGTCGTTTTCAGCCAATTTTCTGGATTTTTGAAAATTTCACTTTTTTGTGAAAATATCCACTAAATGAGGGAATAATATGTGTGAGGGTACCCCAGGAGAGTTCCAAATGTGTGTGGGTAGAATATATATCCCACAGGGGTAAAATTGAAAAAAAACTTTTTTTGGACTTAGTCATTTTTCCAGCGTTTATCAGACTTTCAGATAGGGGAAATGTCAGAGAGCGTTCCGATTTCAGTTCCAGAGCGATTCGCCCAATGAGTCCTTGATATTTAGTCGTTTTCAGCCAATTTTCTGGATTTTTGAAAATTTCACTTTTTTGTGAAAATATCCACTAAATGAGGGAATAATATGTGTGAGGTTACCCCAGGAGAGTTCCAAATATGTGTCGGTAGAATATATATCCCACAGGGGTAAAATTGAAAAAAGTTCCAAAATTTTTTTTTTGGACTTAGTCATTTTTCCGGCGTTTATCAGACTTTCAGATAGGGGAAATGTCAGTGAGCTTTCCGATTTCAGTTCCAGAGCGATTCACCCAATGAGTCCATGATATTTAGTCGTTTTCAGCCAATTTTCTGGATTTTTGAAAATTTCACTTTTTTGTGAAAATATCCACTAAATGAGGGAATAATATGTGTGAGGGTACACCAGGAGAGTTCCAAATGTGTGTGGGTAGAATAAATATCCCATGGGAGTAAAATTGAATCAAGTTGAAAAAAATTTTTTTTTGGACTTAATCATTTTTCCGGCGTTTATCAGACTTTCAGATAGGGGAAATGTCAGTGAGCGTTCCGATTTCAGTTCCAGAGCGATTCGCCTAATGAGTCCTTGATATTTAGTCATTTTCAGCCAATTTTCTGGATTTTTGAAAATTTCACTTTTTTGTGAAAATATCCACTAAATGAGGGAATAATATGTGTGAGGGTACCCCAGGAGAGTTCCAAATGTGTGTGGGTAGAATATATTTCCCACAGGGTTAAAATTGAAAAAAGTTTAAAAAATTTTTTTTTTTGTTCTTAGTCATTTTTCGGGCGTTTATCAGACTTTCAGATAGGGGAAATGTCAGTGAGCTTTCCGATTTCAGTTCCAGAGCGATTCACCCAATGAGTCCTTGATATTTAGTCGTTTTCAGCCAATTTTCTGGATTTTTGAAAATTTCACTTTTTTTGTGAAAATATCCACTAAATGAGGGAATAATATGTGTGAGGGTACACCAGGAGAGTTCCAAATGTGTGTGGGTAGAATAAATATCCCATGGGAGTAAAATTGAATCAAGTTTAAAAAAAAAATATTTTGGACTTAGTCATTTTTCCGGCGTTTATCAGACTTTCAGATAGGGGAAATGTCAGTGAGCGTTCCGATTTCAGTTCCAGAGCGATTCACCCAATGAGTCTTTGATATTTAGTCGTTTTCAGCCAATTTTCTGGATTTTTGAAAATTTCACTTTTTTGTGAAAATATCCACTAAATGAGGGAATAATATGTGTGAGGGTACCCCAGGAGAGTTCCAAATGTGTGTGGGTAGAATATATTTCCCACAGGGTTAAAATTGAAAAAAGTTGAAAAAATTTTTTTTTTTGTTCTTAGTCATTTTTCGGGCGTTTATCAGACTTTCAGATAGGGGAAATGTCAGTGAGCTTTCCGATTTCAGTTCCAGAGCGATTCACCCAATGAGTCCTTGATATTTAGTCGTTTTCAGCCAATTTTCTGGATTTTTGAAAATTTCACTTTTTTGTGAAAATATCCACTAAATGAGGGAATAATATGTGTGAGGGTACACCAGGAGAGTTCCAAATGTGTGTGGGTAGAATAAATATCCCATGGGAGTAAAATTGAATCAAGTTTAAAAAAAAAATATTTTGGACTTAGTCATTTTTCCGGCGTTTATCAGACTTCAGATAGGGGAAATGTCAGTGAGCGTTCCGATTTCAGTTCCAGAGCGATTCGCCCAATGAGTCCTTGATATTTAGTCATTTTCAGCCAATTTTCTGGATTTTTAAAAATTTCACTTTTTTGTGAAAATATCCACTAAATGAGGGAATAATATGTGTGAGGGTACACCAAGAGAGTTCCAAATGTGTGTGGGTAGAATAAATATCCCATGGGAGTAAAATTGAATCAAGTTTAAAAAAAATTTTTTTTGGACTTAGTCATTTTTCTGGCGTTTATCAGACTTTCAGATAGGGGAAATGTCAGTGAGTGTTCCGATTTCAGTTCCAGAGCGATTCACCCAATGAGTCCTTGATATTTAGTCGTTTTCAGCCAATTTTCTGGATTTTTGAAAATTTCACTTTTTTGTGAAAATATCCACTAAATGAGGGAATAATATGTGTGAGGGTACCCCAGGAGAGTTCCAAATGTGTGTGGGTAGAATATATATCCCACAGGGGTAAAATTGAAAAAAAACTTTTTTTGGACTTAGTCATTTTTCCAGCGTTTCTCAGACTTTTAGATAGGGGAAATGTCAGTGAGCGTTCCGATTTCAGTTCCAGAGCGATTCGCCTAATGAGTCCTTGATATTTAGTCATTTTCAGCCAATTTTCTGGATTTTTGAAAATTTCACTTTTTTGTGAAAATATCCACTAAATGAGGGAATAATATGTGTGAGGGTACACCAAGAGAGTTCCAAATGTGTGTGGGTAGAATAAATATCCCACGGGGGTAAAATTGAAAAAAGTTGAAAAAATTTTTTTTTGTACTTCGTTATTTTTCCGGCGTTTATCAGACTTTCAGATAGGGGAAATGTCAGTGAGCTTTCCGATTTCAGTTCCAGAGCGATTCGCCCTATGAGTCCTTGATATTTAGTCGTGTTCAGCCAATTTTCTGGATTTTTGAAAATTTCACTTTTTTGTGAAAATATCCACTAAATGAGGGAATAATATGTGTGAGGGTACCCCAGGAGAGTTCCAAACGTGTGTGGGTAGAATATATATCCCACGGGGGTAAAATTGAAAAAAGTTGAAAAATTTTTTTTTCTGGACTAAGTAATTTTTCCGGCGTTTATCAGACTTTCAGATAAGGGAAATGTCAGTGAGCGTTCCGATTTCAGTCCCAGAGCGATTCACCGGATGAGTCCTTGATATTTAGTCGTTTTCACCCAATTATCTGAATTTTTGAAAATTTCACTTTTTTGTGAAAATATCCACTAAATGAGGGAATAATATGTGTGAGGGTACACCAGGAGAGTTCCAAATGTGTGTGGGTAGAATATATATCCCACGGGAGTAAAATTGAATCAAGTTTAAAAAAAAAATATTTTGGACTTAGTCATTTTTCCGGCGTTTATCAGACTTTCAGATAGGGGAAATGTCAGTGAGCTTTCCGATTTCAGTTCCATTGCGATTCACCCAATGAGTCCTTGATATTTAGTCGTTTTCAGCCAATTTTCTGGATTTTTGAAAATTTCACTTTTTTGTGAAAATATCCACTAAATGAGGGAATAATATGTGTGAGGGTACACCAGGAGAGTTCCAAATGTGTGTGGGTAGAATATATTTCCCACATGGTTAAAATTGAAAAAAGTTGCAAAAATTTTTTTTCTTGTTCTTAGTCATTTTTCGGGCGTTTATCAGACTTTCAGATAGGGGAAATGTCAGTGAGCTTTCCGATTTCAGTTCCAGAGCGATTCGCCCAATGAGTCCTTGATATTTAGTCGTTTTCAGCCAATTTTCTGGATTTTTGAAAATTTCACTTTTTTGTGAAAATATCCACTAAATGAGGGAATAATATGTGTGAGGGTACCCCAGGAGAGTTCCAAATGTGTGTGGGTAGAATATATATCCCACAGGGGTAAAATTGAAAAAAAACTTTTTTTGGACTTAGTCATTTTTCCAGCGTTTATCAGACTTTCAGATAGGGGAAATGTCAGAGAGCGTTCCGATTTCAGTTCCAGAGCGATTCGCCAGATGAGTCCTTGATATTTAGTCGTTTTCAGCCAATTTTCAGAATTTTTGAAAATTTCACTTTTTTTGTGAAAATATCCACTAAATGAGGGAATAAAATGTGTGAGGGTACACCAGGAGAGTTCCAAATGTGTGTGGGTAGAATATATATCCCACGGGGGTAAAATTGAAAAAAGTTGAAAAAATTTTTTTTTGTACTTAGTCATTTTTCCGGCGTTTATCAGACTTTCAGATAGGCGAAATGTCAGTGAGCTTTCCGATTTCAGTTCCAGAGCGATTCGCCCAATGAGTCCTTGATATTTAGTCGTTTTCAGCCAATTTTCTGGATTTTTGAAAATTTCACTTTTTTGTGAAAGTATCCACTAAATGACAGAATAATATGTGTGAGGGTAGACCAGGAGAGTTCCAAATGTGTGTGGGTAGAATAAATATTCCATGGGAGTAAAATTGAATCAAGTTTAAAAAAAATTTTTTTTGGACTTAGTCATTTTTCCGGCGTTTATCAGACTTTCAGATAGGGGAAATGTCAGTGAGCGTTCCGATTTCAGTTCCAGAGCGATTCACCCAATGAGTCCATGATATTTAGTCATTTTCAGCAAATTTTCTGGATTTTTGAAAATTTCACTTTTTTGTGAAAATATCCACTAAATGAGGGAATAATATGTGTGAGGGTACGCCAGGAGAGTTCCAAATGTGTGTGGGTAGAATATATATCCCACGGGAGCAAAATTGAATCAAGTTTAAAAAAAAAATTTTTTGGACTTAGTAATTTTTCCGGCGTTTATCAGACTTTCAGATAGGGGAAATGTCAGTGAGCTTTCCGATTTCAGTTCCAGAGCAATTCGCCCAATGAGTCCTTGATATTTAGTCGTTTTCAGCCAATTTTCTGGATTTTTGAAAATTACACTTTTTTGTGAAAATATACACTAAATGAGGGAATAATATGTGTGAGGGTACCCCAGGAGAGTTCAAATGTGTGTGGGTAGAATATATATCCCACGGGGGTAAAATTGAAAAAAGTTGAAAAAAAAAATTTTTTGTACTTAGTCATTTTTCTGGCGTTTATCAGACTTTCAGATAGGGGAAATGTCAGTGAGCTTTCCGATTTCAGTTCCAGAGGGATTCGCCCAATGAGTCCTTGATATTTAGTCGTTTTTAGCCAATTTGCTGGATTTTTGAAAATTTCACTTTTTTGTGAAAATATCCACTAAATGAGGGAATAATATGTGTGAGGGTACCCCAGGAGAGTTCCAAATGTGTGTTGGTAGAATATATATCCCACGGGGGTAAAATTTTAAAAAAATTTTTTTTGGACTTAGTCATTTTTCCGGCGTTTATCAGACTTTCAGATAGGGGAAATTTCAGTGAGTGTTCCGATTTCAGTTCCAGAGCGATTCGCCCAATGAGTCCTTGATATTTAGTCATTTTCAGCCAATTTTCTGGATTTTTAAAAATTTCACTTGTTTGTGAAAATATCCACTAAATGAGGGAATAATATGTGTGAGGGTACCCCAGGAGAGTTCCAAATGTGTGTGGGTAGAATGTATATCCCACAGGGTTAAAATTGAAAAAAGTTGAAAATTTTTTTTTTTGTACTTAGTCATTTTTCTGGCGTTTATCAGACTTTCAGATAGGGGAAATGTTAGTGAGCTTTCCGATTTCAGTTCCAGAGCGATTCGACAATGAGTCCTTGATATTTAGTCGTTTTCAGCCAATTTTCTGGATTTTTGAAAATTTCACTTTTTTGTGAAAATATCCACTAAATGAGGGAATAATATGTGTGAGGGTACCCCAGGAGAGTTCCAAATGTGTGTGGGTAGAATATGTTTCCCACAGGGTTAAAATTGAAAAAAGTTGAAAAAAATTTTTATTTGAACTTAGTCATTTTTCTGGCGTTTATCAGACTTTCAGATAGGGGAAATGTCAGTGAGCTTTCCGATTTCAGTTCCAGAGCGATTCGCCCAATGAATCATTGATATTTAGTCGTTTTCAGCCAATTTTCTGGATTTTTGAAAATTTCACTTTTTTGTGAAAATATCCACTAAATGAGGGAATAATATGTGTGAGGGTACCCCAGGAGAGTTCCAAATGTGTGTGGGTAGAATATATATCCCACAGGGTTAAAATTGAAAAAAGTTGAAAAAATTTTTTTTTTTGTACTTTGTCATTTTTCCAGCGTTTATCAGACTTTCAGACAGGGGAAATGTCAGTGAGCTTTCCGATTTCAGTTCCAGAGCGATTCGCCCAATGAGTCCTTGATATTTAGTCGTTTTCAGCCAATTTTCTGGATTTTTGAAAATTTCACTTTTTTGTGGAAATATCCACTAAATGAGGGAATAATATGTGTGAGCGTACCCCAGGAGAGTTCCAAATGTGTGTGGGTAGAATATATATCCCACGGGGGTAAAATTGAAAAAAGTTGAAAAAATTTTTTTGTGGACTTAGTAATTTTTCCGGCGTTTATCAGACTTTCAGATAGGGGAAATGTCAGTGAGCGTTCTGATTTCAGTTCCAGAGCGATTCGTCCAATGAGTCCTTGATATTTAGTCGTTTTCAGCCAATTTTCTGAATTTTTGAAAATTTCACTTTTTTAGGAAAATATCCACTAAATGAGGGAATAATATGTGTGAGGGTACCCCAGGAGAGTTCCAAATGTGTGTGGGAAGAATATATATCCCACGGGAGTAAAATTGAATCAAGCTTAAAAAAAACATTTTTTGGACTTAGTCATTTTTCCGGCGTTTATCAGACTTTCAGATAGGGGAAATGTCAGTGCGCGTTCCGATTTCAGTTCCAGAGCGATTCGCCCAATGAGTCCTTGATATTTAGTCGTTTTCAGCCAATTTTCTGGATTTTTGAAAATTTCACTTTTTTGTGAAAATATCCACTAAATGAGGGAATAATATGTGTGAGGGTACCCCAGGAGAGTTCCAAATGTGTGTTGGTAGAATATATATCCCACGGGGGTAAAATTTAAAAAAAAATTTTTTGGGACTTAGTCATTTTTCCAGCGTTTATCAGACTTTCAGAGAGGGGAAATTTCAGTGAGTGTTCCGATTTCAATTCCAGAGCGATTCGCCCAATGAGTCCTTGATATTTAGTCGTTTTCAGCCAATTTTCTGGATTTTTGAAAATTTCACTTTTTTGTGAAAATATCCACTAAATGAGGGAATAAAATGTGTGAGGGTACCCCAGGAGAGTTCCATATGTGTGTGGGTAGAATGTATATCCCACAGGGTTAAAATTGAAAAAAGTTGAAAAATTTTTTTTTTGTACTTAGTCATTTTTCCGGCGTTTATCAGACTTTCAGATAGGGGAAATGTCAGAGCTTTCCGATTTCAGTTCCAGAGCGATTCGACAATGAGTCCTTGATATTTAGTCGTTTTCAGCCAATTTTCTGGATTTTTGAAAATTTCACTTTTTTGTGAAAATATCCACTAAATGAGGGAATAATATGTGTGAGGGTACCCCAGGAGAGTTCCAAATGTGTGTGGGTAGAATATGTTTCCCACAGGGTTAAAATTGAAAAAAGTTGAAAAAAATTTTTATTTGAACTTAG
Organism: Phyllobates terribilis; assembly: GCF_046119375.1. Taxonomy (NCBI): domain Eukaryota; kingdom Metazoa; phylum Chordata; class Amphibia; order Anura; family Dendrobatidae; genus Phyllobates; species Phyllobates terribilis. Next base: position 666,695 of record NW_027363294.1, read on the forward strand.
TCATTTTTCTGGCGTTTATCAGACTTTCAGACAGGGGAAATGTCAGTGAGCTTTCCGATTTCAGTTCCAGAGCGATTCGCCCAATGAGTCCTTGATATTTAGTCGTTTTCAGCCAATTTTCTGGATTTTTGAAAATTTCACTTTTTTGTGGAAATATCCACTAAATGAGGGAATAATATGTGTGAGCGTACCCCAGGAGAGTTCCAAATGTGTGTGGGTAGAATATATATCCCACGGGGGTAAAATTGAAAAAAGTTGAAAAAATTTTTTTGTGGACTTAGTAATTTTTCCGGCGTTTATCAGACTTTCAGATAGGGGAAATGTCAGTGAGCGTTCTGATTTCAGTTCCAGAGCGATTCGTCCAATGAGTCCTTGATATTTAGTCGTTTTCAGCCAATTTTCTGAATTTTTGAAAATTTCACTTTTTTGGGAAAATATCCACTAAATGAGGGAATAATATGTGTGAGGGTACCCCAGGAGAGTTCCAAATGTGTGTAGGAAGAATATATATCCCACGGGAGTAAAATTGAATCAAGCTTAAAAAAAACATTTTTTGGACTTAGTCATTTTTCCGGCGTTTATCAGACTTTCAGATAGGGGAAATGTCAGTGCGCGTTCCGATTTCAGTTCCAGAGCGATTCGCCCAATGAGTCCTTGATATTTAGTCGTTTTCAGCCAATTTTCTGGATTTTTGAAAATTTCACTTTTTTGTGAAAATATCCACTAAATGAGGGAATAATATGTGTGAGGGTACCCCAGGAGAGTTCCAAATGTGTGTTGGTAGAATATATATCCCACGGGGGTAAAATTTAAAAAAAAATTTTTTGGGACTTAGTCATTTTTCTGGCGTTTATCAGACTTTCAGAGAGGGGAAATTTCAGTGAGTGTTCCGATTTCAATTCCAGAGCGATTCGCCCAATGAGTCCTTGATATTTAGTCGTTTTCAGCCAATTTTCTGGATTTTTGAAAATTTCACTTTTTTGTGAAAATATCCACTAAATGAGGGAATAAAATGTGTGAGGGTACCCCAGGAGAGTTCCATATGTGTGTGGGTAGAATGTATATCCCACAGGGTTAAAATTGAAAAAAGTTGAAAAATTTTTTTTTTGTACTTAGTCATTTTTCCGGCGTTTATCAGACTTTCAGATAGGGGAAATGTCAGTGAGCTTTCCGATTTTAGTTCCAGAGCGATTCGACAATGAGTCCTTGATATTTAGTCGTTTTCAGCCAATTTTCTGGATTTTTGAAAATTTCACTTTTTTGTGAAAATATCCACTAAATGAGGGAATAATATGTGTGAGGGTACCCCAGGAGAGTTCCAAATGTGTGTGGGTAGAATATGTTTCCCACAGGGTTAAAATTGAAAAAAGTTGAAAAAAATTTTTATTTGAACTTAGTCATTTTTCTGGCGTTTATCAGACTTTCAGATAGGGGAAATGTCAGTGAGCTTTCCGATTTCAGTTCCAGAGCGATTCGCCCAATGAATCATTGATATTTAGTCGTTTTCAGCCAATTTTCTGGATTTTTGAAAATTTCACTTTTTTGTGAAAATATCCACTAAATGAGGGAATAATATGTGTGAGGGTACCCCAGGAGAGTTCCAAATGTGTGTGGGTAGAATATATATCCCACAGGGTTAAAATTGAAAAAAGTTGAAAAAATTTTTTTTTTTGTACTTAGTCATTTTTCCAGCGTTTATCAGACTTTCAGACAGGGGAAATGTCAGTGAGCTTTCCGATTTCAGTTCCAGAGCGATTCTCCCAATGAGTCCTTGATATTTAGTCGTTTTCAGCCAATTTTCTGGATTTTTGAAAATGTCACTTTTTTGTGAAAATATCCACTAAATGAGGGAAAAATATGTGTGAGGGTACCCCAGGAGAGTTCCAAATGTGTGTGGGTAGAATATATATCCCACAGGGTTAAAATTGAAAAAAGTTGAAAAAAATTTTTTTTTGTACTTTGTCATTTTTCCAGCTTTTATCAGACTTTCAGACAGGGGAAATGTCAGTGAGCTTTCCGATTTCAGTTCCAGAGCGATTCGCCCAATGAATCATTGATATTTAGTCGTTTTCAGCCAATTTTCTGGATTTTTGAAAATTTCACTTTTTTGTGAAAATATCCACTAAATGAGGGAATAATATGTGTGAGCGTACCCCAGGAGAGTTCCAAATGTGTGTGTGTAGAATATATATCCCACGGGGGTAAAATTGAAAAAAGTTGAAAAAATTTTTTTGTGGACTTAGTAATTTTTCCGGTGTTTATCAGACTTTCAGATAGGGGAAATGTCAGTGAGCGTTCTGATTTCAGTTCCAGAGCGATTCGTCCAATGAGTCCTTGATATTTAGTCGTTTTCAGCCAATTTTCTGAATTTTTGAAAATTTCACTTTTTTGGGAAAATATCCACTAAATGAGGGAATAATATGTGTGAGGGTACCCCAGGAGAGTTCCAAATGTGTGTGGGTAGAATATATATCCCATGGGGGTAACATTGAAAAAAGTTGAAAAATTTTTTTTTGTGGACTTAGTCTTTTTTCCAGCGTTTATCAGACTTTCAGACAGGGGAAATGTCAGTGAGCTTTCCGATTTCAGTTCCAGAGTGATTCGCCCAATGAGTCCTTGATATTTAGTCGTTTTCAGCCAATTTTCTGGATTTTTGAAAATTTCACTTTTTTGTGAAAATATCCACTAAATGAGGGAATAATATGTGTGAGGGTACCCCAGGAGAGTTCCAAATGTGTGTGGGTAGAATATATATCCCACAGGGTTAACATTGAAAAAAGTTGAAAAAATTTTTTTTTTGTACTTAGTCATTTTTCCAGCGTTTATCAGACTTTCAGACAGGTGAAATGTCAGTGAGCTTTCCGATTTCAGTTCCAGAGTGATTCTCCCAATGAGTCCTTGATATTTAGTCGTTTTCAGCCAATTTTCTGGATTTTTGAAAATTTCACTTTTTTGTGAAAATATCCACTAAATGAGGGAATAATATGTGTGAGCGTACCCCAGGAGAGTTCCAAATGTGTGTGGGTAGAATATATATCCCACGGGGGTAAAATTTAAAAAAAAATTTTTTTGGCACTTGGTCATTTTTCCGGCGTTTATCAGACTTTCAGATAGGGGAAATGGCAGTGAGCGTTCCGATTTCAGTTCCAGAGCGATTCGCCCAATGAGTGCTTGATATTTAGTCGTTTTCAGCCAATTTTCTGGATTTTTGAAAATTTCACTTTTTTGTGAAAATATCCACTAAATGAGGGAATAATATGTGTGAGGGTACCCCAGGAGAGTTCCAAATGTGTGTGGGTAGAATATATATCCCACAGGGGTAAAATTGAAAAAAGTTGAAAAAAATTCTTTTTTTGTACTTAGTCATTTTTCCGGCGTTTATCAGACTTTCAGATAGGGGAAATGTCAGTGAGCTTTCCGATTTCAGTTCAAGAGCGATTCTCCCAATGAGTCCTTGATATTTAGTCGTTTTCAGCAAATTTTCTGAATTTTTGAAAATTTCACTTTTTTGTGAAAATATCCACTAAATGAGGAAATAATATGTGTGAGGGTACCCCAGGAGAGTTCCAAATGTGTGTGGGTAGAATATATATCCCACGGGGGTAAAATTGAAAAAAGTTGAAAAATTTTTTTTTGTGGACTTAGTAATTTTTTCCGTGTTTATCAGACTTTCAGATAGGGGAAATGTCAGTGAGCGTTCCGATTTCAGTTCCAGAGCGATTCGCCCAATGAGTCCTTGATATTTAGTCGTTTTCAGCCAATTTTCTGAATTTTTGAAAATTTCACTTTTTTGTGAAAATATCCACTAAATGAGGGAATAATATGTGTGAGGGTACCCCAGGAGAGTTCGAAATGTTTGTGGGTAGAATATATATCCTACGGGAGTAAAATTGAATCAAGTTTAAAACATTTTTTTTTGTACTTAGTCATTTTTCCGTCATTTATCAGACTTTCAGATAGGGGAAATGTCAGTGAGCGTTCCGATTTCAGTTCCAGAGCGATTCACCCAATGAGTCCTTGATATTTAGTCGTTTTCAGCCAATTTTATGGATTTTTGAAAATTTCACTTTTTTGTGAAAATATCCACTAAATGAGGGAATAATATGTGTGAGGGTACCCCAGGAGAGTTCGAAATGTTTGTGGGTAGAATATATATCCTACGGGAGTAAAATTGAATCAAGTTTAAAACATTTTTTTTTTGGACTTAGTCATTTTTCCGGCGTTTATCAGACTTTCAGATAGGGGAAAAGTCTGTGAGCGTTCCGATTTCAGTTCCAGAGCGATTCACCCAATCAGTCCTTGATATTTAGTCGTTTTCAGCCAATTTTCTGGATTTTTGAAAATTTCACTATTTTGTGAAAATATCCACTAAATGAGGGAATAATATGTGTGAGGGTACCCCAGGAGAGTTCCAAATGTGTGTGGGTAGAATATATATCCTACGGGGGTAAAATTGAAAACATTTTTTTTTTTGGACTTAGTCATTTTTCTGGCGTTTATCAGACTTTCAGATAGGGGAAATGTCAGTGAGCGTTCCGATTTCAGTTCCAGAGCGATTCGCCCAATGAGTGCTTGATATTTAGTAGTTTTCAGCCAATTTTCTGGATTTTTGAAAATGTCACTTTTTTGTGAAAATATCCACTAAATGAGGGAATAATATGTGTGAGGGTACCCCAGAAGAGTTCCAAATGTGTGTGGGTAGAAGATATATCCCACGGGGGTAAAATTGAAAAAAGTTTAAAAAATTTTTTTTTGGACTTAGTCATTTTTCCGGCGTTTATCAGACTTTCAGATAGGGGAAATTTCAATGAGTGTTCCGATTTCAGTTCCAGAGCGATTCGCCCAATGTGTCCTTGATATTTAGTTGTTTTCAGCCAATTTTCTGGATTTTTGAAAATTTCACTTTTTTGTGAAAATATCCACTAAATGAGGGAATAATATGTGTGAGCGTACCCCAGGAGAGTTCCAAATGTGTGTGGGTAGAATATATATCCCACGGGGGTAAAATTGAAAAAAGTTGAAATTTTTTTTTTTGTGGACTTAGTAATTTTTTCGGTGTTTATCAGACTTTCAGATAGGGGAAATGTCAGTGAGCGTTCCGATTTCAGTTCCAGAGCGATTCGCCCAATGAGTCCTTGATATTTAGTCGTTTTCAGCCAATTTTCTGAATTTTTGAAAATTTCACTTTTTTGTGAAAATATCCACTAAATGTGGGAATAATATGTGTGAGGGTACCCCAGGAGAGTTTGAAATGTTTGTGGGTAGAATATATATCCCACGGGGGTAAAATTGAAAAAAATTTTTTTTTGGACTTAGTCATTTTTCCGGCGTTTATAAGACTTTCAGATAGGGGAAATGTCAGTGAGCGTTCCGATTTCCGTTAAAGAGCGATTCGCCCAATGAGTGCTTGATATTTAGTCGTTTTCAGCCAATTTTCTGGATTTTTGAAAATTTCACTTTTTTTGTGAAAATATCCACTAAATGAGGGAATAATATGTGTGAGGGTACCCCAGGAGAGTTCCAAATGTGTGTCAGTAGAATATATATCCCACGGGGGTAAAATTGAAAAAAAAATTTTTTCGGACTTAGTTATTTTTCCAGCGTTTATCAGACTTTCAGATAGGGGAAATGTCAGTGAGCGTTCCAATTTCAGTTCCAGAGTGAATCGCTCAATGAGTCCTTGAAATTTAGTCGTCTTCAGCCAATTTTCTGGATTTTTGAAAATTTCACTTTTTTTTGAAAATATCCACTAAATGAGGGAATAATATGTGTGAGGGTACCCCAGGAGAGTTCCAAATGTGTGTGGGTAGAATATATTTTCCACAGGGTTAAAATTGAAAAAAGTCCAAAAAAAATTTTTTTTTGTACTTAGTCATTTTTCCGGCATTTATCAGACTTTCAGATAGGGCAAATGTCAGTGAGTGTTCCGATTTCAGTTCCAGAGCGATTCGCCCAATGAGTCCTTGATATTTAGTCGTTTTCAGCCAATTTTCTGGATTTTTGAAAATTTCACTTTTTTTTGAAAATATCCACTAAATGAGGGAATAATATGTGTGAGGGTACCCCAGGAGAGTTCCAAATGTGTGTGGGTAGAATATATATTCCACAGGGTTAAAATTGAAAAAAGTTGAAGAAATTTTTTTTTTGTACTTAGTCATTTTTCCTGCGTTTATCAGACTTTCAGATAGGGGAAATGTCAGTGAGCTTTCCGATTTCAGTTCCAGAGCGATTCGCCCGATGAGTCCTTGATATTTAGTCATTTTCAGCCAATTTTCTGGATTTTTAAAAATTTCACTTTTTTGGGAAAATATCCACTAAATGAGGGAATAATATGTGTGAGGGTACCCCAGGAGAGTTCCAAATGTGTGTGGGTAGAATATATATCCCACGGGGGTAAAATTGAAAAAAATTTTTTTTTGGACTTACTCATTTTTCCGACGTTTATCAGACTTTCAGATAGGGGAAATGTCAGTGAGCATTACGATCTCAGTTCCAGAGCGATTCACCGAATGAGTCCTTGATATCTAGTTGTTTTCAGCCAATTTTATGGATTTTTGAAAATTTAATTTTTTGTGAAAATATCCACTAAATGAGGGAATAATATGTGTGAGGGTACCCCAGGAGAGTTCCAAATGTGTGTGGGTAGAATATATATCCCACGGGAGTAAAATTGAATCAAGTTTAAAAAAAAAATTTTTTGGACTTAGTCATTTTTCCGGCGTTTCAGATAGGGGAAATGTCAGTGAGCGTTCTGATTTCAGTTCCAGAGCGATTCGCCCAATGAGTCCTTGATATGTAGTCGTTTTCAGACAATTTTCTGGATTTTTGAAAATTTCACTTTTTTTGAAAATATCCACTAAATGAGGGAATAATATGTGTGAGGGTACCCCAGGAGAGTTCCAAATGTGTGTGGGTAGAATATATTTCCCTCAGGGTTAAAATTGAAAAAAGTTGAAAATTTTTTTTTTGTAATTAGTCATTTTTCCGGCGTTTATCAGACTTTCAAATAGGGGAAATGTCAGTGAGCTTTCCGATTTCAGTTCCAGAGGGATTCGCCCAATGAGTCCTTGATATTTAGTCGTTTTCAGCCAATTTTCTGGATTTTTGAAAATTTCACTTTTTTGTGAAAATATCCACTAAATGAGGGAATAATATGTGTGAGGGTACCCCAGGAGAGTTTCAAATGTGTGTGGGTAGAATATATTTCCCCCAGGGTTAAAATTGCAAAAAGTTGAAACATTTTTTTTTGGTAATTAGTCATTTTTCCGGCGTTTATCAGACTTTCAGATAGGGGAAATGTCAGTGAGCTTTCCGATTTCAGTTCCAGAGTGATTCGCCCAATGAGTCCTTGATATTTAGTCGTTTTCAGCCAATTTTCTGGATTTTTGAAAATTTCACTTTTTTGTGAAAATATCCACTAAATGAGGGAATAATATGTGTGAGGGTACCCCAGGAGAGTTCCAAATGTGTTTGGGTAGAATATATATCCCACGGGGGTAAAATTTAAAAAAAAAAATGTTTGTACTTAGTCATTTTTCCGGCGTTTATCAGACTTTCAGATAGGGGAAATGTCAGTGAGCTTTCCTATTTCAGTTCCAGAGCGATTCGCACAATGAGTTCTTGATATTTTGTCGTTTTCAGCCAATTTTCTGGATTTTTGAAAATTTCACTTTTTTGTGAAAATATCCACTAAATGAGGGAATAATATGTGTGAGGGTACTCCAGGAGAGTTCCAAATGTGTGTGGGTAGAATATATATCCCACGGGGGTAAAATTGAAAAAAAACTTTTTTTGGACTTAGTCATTTTTCCAGCGTTTATCAGACTTTCAGATAGGGGAAATGTCAATGAGCATTCCGATTTCAGTTCCAGAACGATTCGCCCAATGAGTCCTTGATATTTAGTCGTTTTCAGCCAATTTTCTGGATTTTTGAAAATTTCACTTTTTTGTGAAAATATCCACTAAATGAGGGAATAATATGTGTGAGGGTACCCCAGGAGAGTTCCAAATGTGTTTGGGTAGAATATATATCCCACGGGGGTAAAATTTTAAAAAAAAAATGTTTGTACTTAGTCATTTTTCCGGCGTTTATCAGACTTTCAGATAGGGGAAATGTCAGTGAGCTTTCCGATTTCAGTTCAAGAGCGATTCACCCAATGCGTCCTTGATATTTAGTCTTTTTCAGCCAATTTTCTGGATTTTTGAAAATTTCACTATTTTGTGAAAATATCCACTAAATGAGGGAATAATATGTGTGAGGGTACCCCAGGAGAGTTCCAAATGTGTGTGGGTAGAATATATATCCTACGGGGGTAAAATTGAAAACATTTTTTTTTTTGGACTTAGTCATTTTTCTGGCGTTTATCAGACTTTCAGATAGGGGAAATGTCAGTGAGCGTTCCGATTTCAGTTCCAGAGCGATTCGCCCAATGAGTGCTTGATATTTAGTAGTTTTCAGCCAATTTTCTGGATTTTTGAAAATGTCACTTTTTTGTGAAAATATCCACTAAATGAGGGAATAATATGTGTGAGGGTACCCCAGAAGAGTTCCAAATGTGTGTGGGTAGAAGATATATCCCACGGGGGTAAAATTGAAAAAAGTTTAAAAAATTTTTTTTTGGACTTAGTCATTTTTCCGGCGTTTATCAGACTTTCAGATAGGGGAAATTTCAATGAGTGTTCCGATTTCAGTTCCAGAGCGATTCGCCCAATGTGTCCTTGATATTTAGTTGTTTTCAGCCAATTTTCTGGATTTTTGAAAATTTCACTTTTTTGTGAAAATATCCACTAAATGAGGGAATAATATGTGTGAGCGTACCCCAGGAGAGTTCCAAATGTGTGTGGGTAGAATATATATCCCACGGGGGTAAAATTGAAAAAAGTTGAAATTTTTTTTTTTGTGGACTTAGTAATTTTTTCGGTGTTTATCAGACTTTCAGATAGGGGAAATGTCAGTGAGCGTTCCGATTTCAGTTCCAGAGCGATTCGCCCAATGAGTCCTTGATATTTAGTCGTTTTCAGCCAATTTTCTGAATTTTTGAAAATTTCACTTTTTTGTGAAAATATCCACTAAATGTGGGAATAATATGTGTGAGGGTACCCCAGGAGAGTTTGAAATGTTTGTGGGTAGAATATATATCCCACGGGGGTAAAATTGAAAAAAATTTTTTTTTGGACTTAGTCATTTTTCCGGCGTTTATAAGACTTTCAGATAGGGGAAATGTCAGTGAGCGTTCCGATTTCCGTTAAAGAGCGATTCGCCCAATGAGTGCTTGATATTTAGTCGTTTTCAGCCAATTTTCTGGATTTTTGAAAATTTCACTTTTTTTGTGAAAATATCCACTAAATGAGGGAATAATATGTGTGAGGGTACCCCAGGAGAGTTCCAAATGTGTGTCAGTAGAATATATATCCCACGGGGGTAAAATTGAAAAAAAAATTTTTTCGGACTTAGTTATTTTTCCAGCGTTTATCAGACTTTCAGATAGGGGAAATGTCAGTGAGCGTTCCAATTTCAGTTCCAGAGTGAATCGCTCAATGAGTCCTTGAAATTTAGTCGTCTTCAGCCAATTTTCTGGATTTTTGAAAATTTCACTTTTTTTTGAAAATATCCACTAAATGAGGGAATAATATGTGTGAGGGTACCCCAGGAGAGTTCCAAATGTGTGTGGGTAGAATATATTTTCCACAGGGTTAAAATTGAAAAAAGTCCAAAAAAAATTTTTTTTTGTACTTAGTCATTTTTCCGGCATTTATCAGACTTTCAGATAGGGCAAATGTCAGTGAGTGTTCCGATTTCAGTTCCAGAGCGATTCGCCCAATGAGTCCTTGATATTTAGTCGTTTTCAGCCAATTTTCTGGATTTTTGAAAATTTCACTTTTTTTTGAAAATATCCACTAAATGAGGGAATAATATGTGTGAGGGTACCCCAGGAGAGTTCCAAATGTGTGTGGGTAGAATATATATTCCACAGGGTTAAAATTGAAAAAAGTTGAAGAAATTTTTTTTTTGTACTTAGTCATTTTTCCTGCGTTTATCAGACTTTCAGATAGGGGAAATGTCAGTGAGCTTTCCGATTTCAGTTCCAGAGCGATTCGCCCGATGAGTCCTTGATATTTAGTCATTTTCAGCCAATTTTCTGGATTTTTAAAAATTTCACTTTTTTGGGAAAATATCCACTAAATGAGGGAATAATATGTGTGAGGGTACCCCAGGAGAGTTCCAAATGTGTGTGGGTAGAATATATATCCCACGGGGGTAAAATTGAAAAAAATTTTTTTTTGGACTTACTCATTTTTCCGACGTTTATCAGACTTTCAGATAGGGGAAATGTCAGTGAGCATTACGATCTCAGTTCCAGAGCGATTCACCGAATGAGTCCTTGATATCTAGTTGTTTTCAGCCAATTTTATGGATTTTTGAAAATTTAATTTTTTGTGAAAATATCCACTAAATGAGGGAATAATATGTGTGAGGGTACCCCAGGAGAGTTCCAAATGTGTGTGGGTAGAATATATATCCCACGGGAGTAAAATTGAATCAAGTTTAAAAAAAAAATTTTTTGGACTTAGTCATTTTTCCGGCGTTTCAGATAGGGGAAATGTCAGTGAGCGTTCTGATTTCAGTTCCAGAGCGATTCGCCCAATGAGTCCTTGATATGTAGTCGTTTTCAGACAATTTTCTGGATTTTTGAAAATTTCACTTTTTTTGAAAATATCCACTAAATGAGGGAATAATATGTGTGAGGGTACCCCAGGAGAGTTCCAAATGTGTGTGGGTAGAATATATTTCCCTCAGGGTTAAAATTGAAAAAAGTTGAAAATTTTTTTTTTGTAATTAGTCATTTTTCCGGCGTTTATCAGACTTTCAAATAGGGGAAATGTCAGTGAGCTTTCCGATTTCAGTTCCAGAGGGATTCGCCCAATGAGTCCTTGATATTTAGTCGTTTTCAGCCAATTTTCTGGATTTTTGAAAATTTCACTTTTTTGTGAAAATATCCACTAAATGAGGGAATAATATGTGTGAGGGTACCCCAGGAGAGTTTCAAATGTGTGTGGGTAGAATATATTTCCCCCAGGGTTAAAATTGCAAAAAGTTGAAACATTTTTTTTTGGTAATTAGTCATTTTTCCGGCGTTTATCAGACTTTCAGATAGGGGAAATGTCAGTGAGCTTTCCGATTTCAGTTCCAGAGTGATTCGCCCAATGAGTCCTTGATATTTAGTCGTTTTCAGCCAATTTTCTGGATTTTTGAAAATTTCACTTTTTTGTGAAAATATCCACTAAATGAGGGAATAATATGTGTGAGGGTACCCCAGGAGAGTTCCAAATGTGTTTGGGTAGAATATATATCCCACGGGGGTAAAATTTAAAAAAAAAAATGTTTGTACTTAGTCATTTTTCCGGCGTTTATCAGACTTTCAGATAGGGGAAATGTCAGTGAGCTTTCCTATTTCAGTTCCAGAGCGATTCGCACAATGAGTTCTTGATATTTTGTCGTTTTCAGCCAATTTTCTGGATTTTTGAAAATTTCACTTTTTTGTGAAAATATCCACTAAATGAGGGAATAATATGTGTGAGGGTACTCCAGGAGAGTTCCAAATGTGTGTGGGTAGAATATATATCCCACGGGGGTAAAATTGAAAAAAAACTTTTTTTGGACTTAGTCATTTTTCCAGCGTTTATCAGACTTTCAGATAGGGGAAATGTCAATGAGCATTCCGATTTCAGTTCCAGAACGATTCGCCCAATGAGTCCTTGATATTTAGTCGTTTTCAGCCAATTTTCTGGATTTTTGAAAATTTCACTTTTTTGTGAAAATATCCACTAAATGAGGGAATAATATGTGTGAGGGTACCCCAGGAGAGTTCCAAATGTGTTTGGGTAGAATATATATCCCACGGGGGTAAAATTTTAAAAAAAAAATGTTTGTACTTAGTCATTTTTCCGGCGTTTATCAGACTTTCAGATAGGGGAAATGTCAGTGAGCTTTCCGATTTCAGTTCAAGAGCGATTCACCCAATGCGTCCTTGATATTTAGTCTTTTTCAGCCAATTTTCTGAATTTTTGAAAATTTCACTTTTTTGTGAAAATATCCACTAAATGAGGGAATAATTTGTGTGAGGGTACCCCAGGAGAGTTCCAAATGTGTGTGGGTAGAATATATATCCCACAGGGTTAAAATTGAAAAAAGTTTAAAAAAATTTTTTTTTTTGTACTTAGTCACTTTTCCGGCGTTTATCAGACTTTCAGATAGTGGAAATGTCAGTGAGCGTTCCAATTTCAGTTCCAGAGCGATTCGCCCAATGAGTCCTTGATATTTAGTCGTCTTCGGCCAATTTTCTGGATTTTTGAAAATGTCACTTTTTTTTAAAAAATATCCACTAAATGAGGGAATAATATGTGTGAGGGTACCCCAGGAGAGTTCCAAATGCGTGTGGGTAGAATATATACCCCACGTGTATAAAATTGAAAAAAAATTTTTTTTGGACTTAGTCACTTTTTCCGGCGTTTATCAGACTTTCAGTTAGGGGAAATGTCAGTGAGCATTCCGATTTCAGTTCAAGAGCGATTCACCCAATGCGTCCTTGATATTTAGTCTTTTTCAGCCAATTTTCTGAATTTTTGAAAATTTCACTTTTTTGTGAAAATATCCACTAAATGAGGGAATAATTTGTGTGAGGGTACCCCAGGAGAGTTCCAAATGTGTGTGGGTAGAATATATACCCCACGGGGGTAAAATTGAAAAAAGTTGAACAAAATTTTTTTTTTGGACTTAGTCATTTTTCCAGCGTTTATCAGACTTTCAGATAGGGGAAAAGTCAGTGAGCGTTCCGATTTCAGTTCCAGAGCGATTCGCCCAATCAGTCATTGATATGTCGTCGTTTTCAGCCAATTTTCTGGATTTTTCAAAATTTCACTTTTTTGGGAAAATATCCACTAAATGAGGGAATAATATGTGTGAGGGTACCCCAGGAGAGTTCCAAATGTGTGTGGGTACAATATATATCCCACAGGGTTAAAATTGAAAAAAGTGGAAAAATTTTTTTTTTTGGTACTTAGTCATTTTTCCGGCGTTTATCAGACTTTCAGATAGGGGAAATGTCAGTGAGCGTTCCGATTTCAGTTCCAGAGCGATTCGCCCAATGAGTCCTTGATATTTAGTCGTTTTCAGCCAATTTTCTGGATTTTTGAAAATTTCACTTTTTTGGGAAAATATCCACTAAATGAGGGAATAATATGTGTGAGGGTACCCCAGGAGAGTTCAAAATGTGTGTGGGTAGAATATATATCCCACAGGGGTAAAATTGAAAAAAGTTGAAAAAATTTTTTTTTGGACTTACTAATTTTTCCGGCGTTTATCAGACTTTTAGATAGGGGAAATGTCAGTGAGCGTTCCAATTTCAGTTCCAGAGCGATTCGCCCAATGAGTACTTGATATTTAGTCGTCTTCGGCCAATTTTCTGGATTTTTGAAAATGTCACTTTTTTTTTTTAAATATCCACTAAATGAGGGAATAATATGTGTGAGGGTACCCCAGGAGAGTTCTAAATGTGTGTGTGTAGAGTATATATCCCACAGGGTTAAAATTGAAAAAAGTTGAAAAAAATTTTTTTTTTGTACTTAGTCATTTTTCCGGCGTTTATCAGACTTTCAGATAGGGGAGATGTCAGTGAGCGTTCTGATTTCAGTTCCAGAGTGATTCGCTCAATGATTCCTTGATATTTAGTCGTCTTCAGCCAATTTTCTGGATTTTTGAAAATTTCACTTTTTTTTTAAAATATCCACTAAATGAGGGAATAATATGTGTGAGGGTACCCCAGGAGAGTTCCAAATGTGTGTGGGTAGAATATATATCCCACAGGGTTAAAATTGAAAAAAGTTGAAGAAATTTTTTTTTTGTACTTAGTCATTTTTCCGTCGTTTATCAGACTTTCAGATAGGGGAAATGTCAGTGAGCGTTCCGATTTCAGTTCCAGAGTGATTCGCTCAATGAGTCCTTGATATTTAGTCGTCTTCAGCCAATTTTCTGGATTTTTGAAAATATCACTTTTTTTTGAAAATATCCAATAAATGAGGGAATAATATGTGTGAGGGTACCCCAGGAGAGTTCCAAATGTGTGTGGGTAGAATATATATCCCACAGGGTTAAAATTGAAAAAAGTTGAAGAAATTTTTTTTTGTACTTAGTCACTTTTCCGGCGTTTATCAGACTTTCAGATAGGGGAAATGTCAGTGAGCTCTCCGATTTCAGTTCCAGAGCGATTCTCCCAATGAGTCCTTGATATTTAGTAGTTTTCAGCCAATTTTCTGAATTTTTGAAAATTTCACTTTTTTGTGAAAATATCCACTAAATGAGGGAATAATATGTGTGAGGGTACCCCAGGAGAGTTCCAAATGTGTGTGGGTAGAATATATATCCCACAGGGTTAAAATTGAAAAAAGTTTAAAAAAATTTTTTTTTTTGTACTTAGTCACTTTTCCGGCGTTTATCAGACTTTCAGATAGTGGAAATGTCAGTGAGCGTTCCAATTTCAGTTCCAGAGCGATTCGCCCAATGAGTCCTTGATATTTATTCGTCTTCGGCCAATTTTCTGGATTTTTGAAAATGTCACTTTTTTTAAAAAAATATCCACTAAATGAGGGAATAATATGTGTGAGGGTACCCCAGGAGAGTTCCAAATGCGTGTGGGTAGAATATATACCCCACGTGTATAAAATTGAAAAAAAATTTTTTTTGGACTTAGTCACTTTTTCCGGCGTTTATCAGACTTTCAGTTAGGGGAAATGTCAGTGAGCATTCCGATTTCAGTTCCAGAGCGATTCGCCCAATGATTGCTTGATATTTAGTCGTTTTCAGCCAATTTTCTGGATTTTTGAAAATTTCACTTTTTTTGTGAAAATATCCACTAAATGAGGAAATAATATGTGTGAGGGTACCCCAGGAGAGTTCCAAATGTGTGTGGGTAGAATATAAATCCCACGGCAGTAAAGTTGAATCAAGTTTAAAAAAAATTTTTTTTGGACTTTGTCATTTTTCCGGCGTTTATCAAACTTTCAGATAGGGGAAATGTCAGTGAGCGTTCCGATTTCAGTTCCAGAGCGATTCGCCCAATGAGTCCTTGATATTTAGTCATTTTCAGCCAATTTTCTGGATTTTTGAAAATTTCACTTTTTTGTGAAAATATCCACTAAATGAGGGAATAATATGTGTGAGGGTACCCCAGGAGAGTTCCAAATGTGTGTGGGTAGAATATATATCCCACGGGGGTAAAATTGAAAGAAATTTTTTTTGGACTTACTCATTTTTCCGGCTTTTATTAGACTTTCACATAGGGGAAATGTCAGTGAGCATTACGATTTCAGTTCCAGAGCGGTTCACCCAATGAGTCCTTGATATTTAGTCGTTTTCAGCCAATTTTCTGGATTTTTGAAAATTTCACTTTTTTGTGAAAATATCCACTAAATGAGGTTGTAACAGGTCTGGGAGGCGGAACCTCTGAGCAACTTATACAAGGGGGCGGTCCTTGTAAGGAAGCAGGTGGCGACCAGGGAAGACAGGCAGGTAGTCACAGCAGGTGACCGGGACAGTCTCTGGGTAAACGGGCAGGAGGTCACGGCAAGTGACCGGGACAGTCTCTGGGTAAACGGGCAGGAGGTCACAGCAAGTGACCGGGGCAGTCTGTGGGTGAACGGGCATGAGGTCACGGCAAGTGACCGGGACAGTCTCTGGGTGAACGGGCGGGAGGTCACGGCAAGTGACCGGGACAGTCTCTGGGTAAAGGGTAGGTACGACCTGTGACGGCTGAGCCTCCAGGTAGGCTAGCAGGCAGATGGCAGATGTGTGCTCCCAGGTGAGCAGGCGAGAGTCTCTGAATAAGCAGGTGTTCACAGCATGTGACGGTGGAGCCTCCAGGTAGGCTAACAGGCAGGTAGCAGATGAGCGCTCCCAGGTGAGCGGGCAAGAGTCTCTGGACTGGCAGGTGGTCACAGCACGTGACGGCAGAGCCTCCAGGTAGGCTAACAGACAGGTAGCAGGTGAGCTCTCCCAGGTGAGCGGGCAAGCTGCTCCATAGACAGACTGACAGGTGTCAGAAGGCAGACCGTCGGACCTCAGGCTAGCAAGCAGGTAAGCGGATAACAGGCAGGAATCAGACAGCAAACTGGCAGGTAACTGGCAGGTAACTGGAAACGGGACCTGAGGGCTGAAGCAGAGTAGTGAACAGTGCAACAACATTGCTCGGGCACCTCCATTTTGGAGGAGGTGCCTTATATATGGTGAAGTCCTCTGGCCATTGGCCGGGGACTCCTTAGGACGGTGCGCGCGGCCCCTTTAAGAGGGGAGAGCGCGCGCGCGAGCGCCCTGAGCACCATGGCTGGGAAGGAGAATGCGCTGCCAGCAGAGCGGGAGGAGGGCGCCGGGCTAGGAGCGGAGAGGTGAGGTGAACAGCATCCCTGCCTAGCAGCAGCCAGGTACGCCGATGCTACAGAGGGAATAATATGTGTGAGAATACTAAGTCATTTTTCCGGCGTTTATCAGACTTTCAGATAGGGGAAATGTCAGTGAGCGTTCCGATTTCAGTTCCAGAGCGATTCACCCAATGAGTCCTTGATATTTAGTAGTTTTCAGCCAATTTTCTGGATTTTTGAAAATTTCCCTTTTTTGTGAAAATATCCACTAAATGAGGGAAAAATAAGTGTGAGGGTACCCCAGGAGAGTTCCAAATGTGTGTGGGTAGAATATATATCCCACGGGAGTAAAATTGAATCAAGTTTAAAAAAATTTTTTTTGGAACTTAGTCATTTTTCCGGCGTTTATCAAACTTTCAGATAGGGGAAATGTCAGTGAGTGTTCCGATTTCAGTTCCAGAGCGATTCGCCCAATGAGTCCTTGATATTTAGTCGTTTTCAGCCAATTTTCTGGATTTTTGAAAATTTCACTTTTTTGTGAAAATATCCACTAAATGAGGGAATAATATGTGTGAGGGTACCCCAGGAGAGTTCCAAATGTGTGTGGGTAGAATATATATCCCACGGGAGTAAAATTGAATCAAGTTTAAAAAATTTTTTTTTTCGAACTTAGTCATTTTTCCGGCGTTTATCAGACTTTCAGATAGGGGAAATGTCAGTGAGCGTTCCGATTTCAGTTCCAGAGCGATTCGCCCAATGAGTCCTTGATATTTAGTCGTTTTCAGCCAATTTTCTGGATTTTTGCAAATTTCACTTTTTTTGTGAAAATATCCACTAAATGAGGGAATAATATGTGTGAGGGTACCCCAGGAGAGTTCCAAATGTGTGTGGGTAGAATATATTTCCCAGAGGGTTAAAATTGAAAAAAGTTGAAAAATTTTTTTTTTTGTACTTAGTCATTTTTCCGGCGTTTATCAGACTTTCAGATAGGGGAAATGTCAGCGAACTTTCCGATTTCAGTTCCAGAGCGATTCGCCCAATGAGTCCTTGATATTTAGTCGTTTTCAGCCAATTTTCTGGATTTTTGAAAATTTCACTTTTTTGTGAAAATATCCACTAAATGAGGGAATAATATGTGTGAGGGTACCCCAGGAGAGTTCTAAATGTGTGTGTGTAGAGTATATATCCCACAGGGTTAAAATTGAAAAAAGTTGAAAAAAATTTTTTTTTTGTACTTAGTCATTTTTCCGGCGTTTATCAGACTTTCAGATAGGGGAAATGTCAGTGAGCGTTCCGATTTCAGTTCCAGAGTGATTCGCTCAATGATTCCTTGATATTTAGTCGTCTTCAGCCAATTTTCTGGATTTTTGAAAATTTCACTTTTTTTTTAAAATATCCACTAAATGAGGGAATAATATGTGTGAGGGTACCCCAGGAGAGTTCCAAATGTGTGTGGGTAGAATATATATCCCACAGGGTTAAAATTGAAAAAAGTTGAAGAAATTTTTTTTTTTGTACTTAGTCACTCTTCCGGCGTTTATCAGACTTTCAGATAGGGGAAATGTCAGTGAGCTCTCTGATTTCAGTTCCAGAGCGATTCTCCCAATGAGTCCTTGATATTTAGTCGTTTTCAGCCAATTTTCTGAATTTTTGAAAATTTCACTTTTTTGTGAAAATATCCACTAAATGAGGGAATAATATGTGTGAGGGTACCCCAGGAGTGTTCCAAATGTGTGTGGGTAGAATATATATCCCACAGGGTTAAAATTGAAAAAAGTTTAAAAAAATTTTTTTTTTGTACTTAGTCATTTTTCCGTCGTTTATCAGACTTTCAGATAGGGGAAATGTCAGTGAGCGTTCCGATTTCAGTTCCAGAGTGATTCGCTCAATGAGTCCTTGATATTTAGTCGTCTTCAGCCAATTTTCTGGATTTTTGAAAATATCACTTTTTTTTGAAAATATCCAATAAATGAGGGAATAATATGTGTGAGGGTACCCCAGGAGAGTTCCAAATGTGTGTGGGTAGAATATATATCCCACAGGGTTAAAATTGAAAAAAGTTGAAGAAATTTTTTTTTGTACTTAGTCACTTTTCCGGCGTTTATCAGACTTTCAGATAGGGGAAATGTCAGTGAGCTCTCCGATTTCAGTTCCAGAGCGATTCTCCCAATGAGTCCTTGATATTTAGTCGTTTTCAGCCAATTTTCTGAATTTTTGAAAATTTCACTTTTTTGTGAAAATATCCACTAAATGAGGGAATAATATGTGTGAGGGTACCCCAGGAGAGTTCCAAATGTGTGTGGGTAGAATATATATCCCACAGGGTTAAAATTGAAAAAAGTTTAAAAAAATTTTTTTTTTTGTACTTAGTCACTTTTCCGGCGTTTATCAGACTTTCAGATAGTGGAAATGTCAGTGAGCGTTCCAATTTCAGTTCCAGAGCGATTCGCCCAATGAGTCCTTGATATTTAGTCGTCTTCGGCCAATTTTCTGGATTTTTGAAAATGTCACTTTTTTTTAAAAAATATCCACTAAATGAGGGAATAATATGTGTGAGGGTACCCCAGGAGAGTTCCAAATGCGTGTGGGTAGAATATATACCCCACGTGTATAAAATTGAAAAAAAATTTTTTTTGGACTTAGTCACTTTTTCCGGCGTTTATCAGACTTTCAGTTAGGGGAAATGTCAGTGAGCATTCCGATTTCAGTTCAAGAGCGATTCACCCAATGCGTCCTTGATATTTAGTCTTTTTCAGCCAATTTTCTGAATTTTTGAAAATTTCACTTTTTTGTGAAAATATCCACTAAATGAGGGAATAATTTGTGTGAGGGTACCCCAGGAGAGTTCCAAATGTGTGTGGGTAGAATATATACCCCACGGGGGTAAAATTGAAAAAAGTTGAACAAAATTTTTTTTTTGGACTTAGTCATTTTTCCAGCGTTTATCAGACTTTCAGATAGGGGAAAAGTCAGTGAGCGTTCCGATTTCAGTTCCAGAGCGATTCGCCCAATCAGTCATTGATATGTCGTCGTTTTCAGCCAATTTTCTGGATTTTTCAAAATTTCACTTTTTTGGGAAAATATCCACTAAATGAGGGAATAATATGTGTGAGGGTACCCCAGGAGAGTTCCAAATGTGTGTGGGTACAATATATATCCCACAGGGTTAAAATTGAAAAAAGTGGAAAAATTTTTTTTTTTGGTACTTAGTCATTTTTCCGGCGTTTATCAGACTTTCAGATAGGGGAAATGTCAGTGAGCGTTCCGATTTCAGTTCCAGAGCGATTCGCCCAATGAGTCCTTGATATTTAGTCGTTTTCAGCCAATTTTCTGGATTTTTGAAAATTTCACTTTTTTGGGAAAATATCCACTAAATGAGGGAATAATATGTGTGAGGGTACCCCAGGAGAGTTCAAAATGTGTGTGGGTAGAATATATATCCCACAGGGGTAAAATTGAAAAAAGTTGAAAAAATTTTTTTTTGGACTTACTAATTTTTCCGGCGTTTATCAGACTTTTAGATAGGGGAAATGTCAGTGAGCGTTCCAATTTCAGTTCCAGAGCGATTCGCCCAATGAGTACTTGATATTTAGTCGTCTTCGGCCAATTTTCTGGATTTTTGAAAATGTCACTTTTTTTTTTTAAATATCCACTAAATGAGGGAATAATATGTGTGAGGGTACCCCAGGAGAGTTCTAAATGTGTGTGTGTAGAGTATATATCCCACAGGGTTAAAATTGAAAAAAGTTGAAAAAAATTTTTTTTTTGTACTTAGTCATTTTTCCGGCGTTTATCAGACTTTCAGATAGGGGAGATGTCAGTGAGCGTTCTGATTTCAGTTCCAGAGTGATTCGCTCAATGATTCCTTGATATTTAGTCGTCTTCAGCCAATTTTCTGGATTTTTGAAAATTTCACTTTTTTTTTAAAATATCCACTAAATGAGGGAATAATATGTGTGAGGGTACCCCAGGAGAGTTCCAAATGTGTGTGGGTAGAATATATATCCCACAGGGTTAAAATTGAAAAAAGTTGAAGAAATTTTTTTTTTGTACTTAGTCATTTTTCCGTCGTTTATCAGACTTTCAGATAGGGGAAATGTCAGTGAGCGTTCCGATTTCAGTTCCAGAGTGATTCGCTCAATGAGTCCTTGATATTTAGTCGTCTTCAGCCAATTTTCTGGATTTTTGAAAATATCACTTTTTTTTGAAAATATCCAATAAATGAGGGAATAATATGTGTGAGGGTACCCCAGGAGAGTTCCAAATGTGTGTGGGTAGAATATATATCCCACAGGGTTAAAATTGAAAAAAGTTGAAGAAATTTTTTTTTGTACTTAGTCACTTTTCCGGCGTTTATCAGACTTTCAGATAGGGGAAATGTCAGTGAGCTCTCCGATTTCAGTTCCAGAGCGATTCTCCCAATGAGTCCTTGATATTTAGTAGTTTTCAGCCAATTTTCTGAATTTTTGAAAATTTCACTTTTTTGTGAAAATATCCACTAAATGAGGGAATAATATGTGTGAGGGTACCCCAGGAGAGTTCCAAATGTGTGTGGGTAGAATATATATCCCACAGGGTTAAAATTGAAAAAAGTTTAAAAAAATTTTTTTTTTTGTACTTAGTCACTTTTCC
The DNA here is from genome assembly GCF_046119375.1 of Phyllobates terribilis. Lineage (NCBI taxonomy): Eukaryota > Metazoa > Chordata > Amphibia > Anura > Dendrobatidae > Phyllobates > Phyllobates terribilis. The sequence goes on from NW_027363294.1 coordinate 687,737, forward strand.
GGCGTTTATCAGACTTTCAGATAGTGGAAATGTCAGTGAGCGTTCCAATTTCAGTTCCAGAGCGATTCGCCCAATGAGTCCTTGATATTTATTCGTCTTCGGCCAATTTTCTGGATTTTTGAAAATGTCACTTTTTTTAAAAAAATATCCACTAAATGAGGGAATAATATGTGTGAGGGTACCCCAGGAGAGTTCCAAATGCGTGTGGGTAGAATATATACCCCACGTGTATAAAATTGAAAAAAAATTTTTTTTGGACTTAGTCACTTTTTCCGGCGTTTATCAGACTTTCAGTTAGGGGAAATGTCAGTGAGCATTCCGATTTCAGTTCCAGAGCGATTCGCCCAATGATTGCTTGATATTTAGTCGTTTTCAGCCAATTTTCTGGATTTTTGAAAATTTCACTTTTTTTGTGAAAATATCCACTAAATGAGGAAATAATATGTGTGAGGGTACCCCAGGAGAGTTCCAAATGTGTGTGGGTAGAATATAAATCCCACGGCAGTAAAGTTGAATCAAGTTTAAAAAAAATTTTTTTTGGACTTTGTCATTTTTCCGGCGTTTATCAAACTTTCAGATAGGGGAAATGTCAGTGAGCGTTCCGATTTCAGTTCCAGAGCGATTCGCCCAATGAGTCCTTGATATTTAGTCATTTTCAGCCAATTTTCTGGATTTTTGAAAATTTCACTTTTTTGTGAAAATATCCACTAAATGAGGGAATAATATGTGTGAGGGTACCCCAGGAGAGTTCCAAATGTGTGTGGGTAGAATATATATCCCACGGGGGTAAAATTGAAAGAAATTTTTTTTGGACTTACTCATTTTTCCGGCTTTTATTAGACTTTCACATAGGGGAAATGTCAGTGAGCATTACGATTTCAGTTCCAGAGCGGTTCACCCAATGAGTCCTTGATATTTAGTCGTTTTCAGCCAATTTTCTGGATTTTTGAAAATTTCACTTTTTTGTGAAAATATCCACTAAATGAGGTTGTAACAGGTCTGGGAGGCGGAACCTCTGAGCAACTTATACAAGGGGGCGGTCCTTGTAAGGAAGCAGGTGGCGACCAGGGAAGACAGGCAGGTAGTCACAGCAGGTGACCGGGACAGTCTCTGGGTAAACGGGCAGGAGGTCACGGCAAGTGACCGGGACAGTCTCTGGGTAAACGGGCAGGAGGTCACAGCAAGTGACCGGGGCAGTCTGTGGGTGAACGGGCATGAGGTCACGGCAAGTGACCGGGACAGTCTCTGGGTGAACGGGCGGGAGGTCACGGCAAGTGACCGGGACAGTCTCTGGGTAAAGGGTAGGTACGACCTGTGACGGCTGAGCCTCCAGGTAGGCTAGCAGGCAGATGGCAGATGTGTGCTCCCAGGTGAGCAGGCGAGAGTCTCTGAATAAGCAGGTGTTCACAGCATGTGACGGTGGAGCCTCCAGGTAGGCTAACAGGCAGGTAGCAGATGAGCGCTCCCAGGTGAGCGGGCAAGAGTCTCTGGACTGGCAGGTGGTCACAGCACGTGACGGCAGAGCCTCCAGGTAGGCTAACAGACAGGTAGCAGGTGAGCTCTCCCAGGTGAGCGGGCAAGCTGCTCCATAGACAGACTGACAGGTGTCAGAAGGCAGACCGTCGGACCTCAGGCTAGCAAGCAGGTAAGCGGATAACAGGCAGGAATCAGACAGCAAACTGGCAGGTAACTGGCAGGTAACTGGAAACGGGACCTGAGGGCTGAAGCAGAGTAGTGAACAGTGCAACAACATTGCTCGGGCACCTCCATTTTGGAGGAGGTGCCTTATATATGGTGAAGTCCTCTGGCCATTGGCCGGGGACTCCTTAGGACGGTGCGCGCGGCCCCTTTAAGAGGGGAGAGCGCGCGCGCGAGCGCCCTGAGCACCATGGCTGGGAAGGAGAATGCGCTGCCAGCAGAGCGGGAGGAGGGCGCCGGGCTAGGAGCGGAGAGGTGAGGTGAACAGCATCCCTGCCTAGCAGCAGCCAGGTACGCCGATGCTACAGAGGGAATAATATGTGTGAGAATACTAAGTCATTTTTCCGGCGTTTATCAGACTTTCAGATAGGGGAAATGTCAGTGAGCGTTCCGATTTCAGTTCCAGAGCGATTCACCCAATGAGTCCTTGATATTTAGTAGTTTTCAGCCAATTTTCTGGATTTTTGAAAATTTCCCTTTTTTGTGAAAATATCCACTAAATGAGGGAAAAATAAGTGTGAGGGTACCCCAGGAGAGTTCCAAATGTGTGTGGGTAGAATATATATCCCACGGGAGTAAAATTGAATCAAGTTTAAAAAAATTTTTTTTGGAACTTAGTCATTTTTCCGGCGTTTATCAAACTTTCAGATAGGGGAAATGTCAGTGAGTGTTCCGATTTCAGTTCCAGAGCGATTCGCCCAATGAGTCCTTGATATTTAGTCGTTTTCAGCCAATTTTCTGGATTTTTGAAAATTTCACTTTTTTGTGAAAATATCCACTAAATGAGGGAATAATATGTGTGAGGGTACCCCAGGAGAGTTCCAAATGTGTGTGGGTAGAATATATATCCCACGGGAGTAAAATTGAATCAAGTTTAAAAAATTTTTTTTTTCGAACTTAGTCATTTTTCCGGCGTTTATCAGACTTTCAGATAGGGGAAATGTCAGTGAGCGTTCCGATTTCAGTTCCAGAGCGATTCGCCCAATGAGTCCTTGATATTTAGTCGTTTTCAGCCAATTTTCTGGATTTTTGCAAATTTCACTTTTTTTGTGAAAATATCCACTAAATGAGGGAATAATATGTGTGAGGGTACCCCAGGAGAGTTCCAAATGTGTGTGGGTAGAATATATTTCCCAGAGGGTTAAAATTGAAAAAAGTTGAAAAATTTTTTTTTTTGTACTTAGTCATTTTTCCGGCGTTTATCAGACTTTCAGATAGGGGAAATGTCAGCGAACTTTCCGATTTCAGTTCCAGAGCGATTCGCCCAATGAGTCCTTGATATTTAGTCGTTTTCAGCCAATTTTCTGGATTTTTGAAAATTTCACTTTTTTGTGAAAATATCCACTAAATGAGGGAATAATATGTGTGAGGGTACCCCAGGAGAGTTCCAAATGTGTGTGGGTAGAATATTAATCCCACGGGTGTAAAATTTAAAAAAAAATTTTTTTGGACTTACTCATTTTTCCAGCGTTTATCAGACTTTCAAATAGGGGAAATGTCAGTGAGCATTCCGATTTCAGTTCCAGAGCGATTCGCCCAATGAGTACTTGATATTTAGTCATTTTCAGCCTATTTTCCGGATTTTTAAAAATTTCACTTTTTTTGTGAAAATATTCACTAAATAAGGGAATAATATGTGTGAGGGTACCCAAAGAGAGTTCCAAATGTGTGTGGGTAGAATATATATCCAACGGGGGTAAAATTGAAAAAAGTTGAAAATATTTTTTTTTAGACTTAGTCATTTTTCGGCTTTTATCAGACTTTCAGATAGGGGAAAAGTCAGTGAGCGTTCCGATTTCCGTTCCAGAGCGATTCGCCAATCAGTCCTTGATATTTAGTCGTTTTCAGCCAATTTTCTGGATTTTTGAAAATTTCACTTTTTTGTGAAAATATCCACTAAATGAGGGTACCCCAGGAGAGTTCCAAATGTGTGTGGGTAGAATATATATCCCACGGAGGTAAAATTGAAAAAAAAATTTTTTTGGACTTAGTCATTTTTCCAGCGTTTATCAGACTTTCAAACAGGGGAAATGTCAGTGAGCATTCCGATTTCAGTTTAAAAGCGATTCGCCCAGTGAGTCCTTGATATTTAGTCGTTTTCAGCCTATTTTCTTGATTTTTGAAAATTTCACTTTTATGTGAAAATATCCACTAAATGAGGAAATAATATGTGTGAGGGTACCCCAGGAGAGTTCCATATGTGTGTGGGTAGAATATATATCCCACAGGGTTAAAATTGAAAAAAGTTAAAACAAATTTTTTTTGGACTTAGTCATTTTTCCGGCGTTTATCAGACTTTCAGATAATGGAAATGTCAGTGAGCTTTCCGATTTCAGTTCCAGAGCGATTCGCCCAATGAGTCTTTGATATTTAGTCGTCTTCAGCCAATTTTCTGGATTTTTGAAAATTTCACTTTTTTTTTAAAATATCCACTAAATGAGGGAATAATATGTGTGAGGGTACCCCAGGAGAGTTCCAAATGTGTGTGGGTAGAATATATATCCCACAGGGTTAAAATTGAAAAAAGTTGAAGAAATTTTTTTTTTGTACTTAGTCATTTTTCCGTCGTTTATCAGACTTTCAGATAGGGGAAATGTCAGTGAGCGTTCCGATTTCAGTTCCAGAGTGATTCGCTCAATGAGTCCTTGATATTTAGTCGTCTTCAGCCAATTTTCTGGATTTTTGAAAATATCACTTTTTTTTTAAAATATCCAATAAATGAGGGAATAATATGTGTGAGGGTACCCCAGGAGAGTTCCAAATGTGTGTGGGTAGAATATATATCCCACAGGGTTAAAATTGAAAAAAGTTGAAGAAATTTTTTTTTGTACTTAGTCACTTTTCCGGCGTTTATCAGACTTTCAGATAGGGGAAATGTCAGTGAGCTCTCCGATTTCAGTTCCAGAGCGATTCTCCCAATGAGTCCTTGATATTTAGTCGTTTTCAGCCAATTTTCTGAATTTTTGAAAATTTCACTTTTTTGTGAAAATATCCACTAAATGAGGGAATAATATGTGTGAGGGTACCCCAGGAGAGTTCCAAATGTGTGTGGGTAGAATATATATCCCACAGGGTTAAAATTGAAAAAAGTTTAAAAAAAATTTTTTTTTTTGTACTTAGTCACTTTTCCGGCGTTTATCAGACTTTCAGATAGTGGAAATGTCAGTGAGCGTTCCAATTTCAGTTCCAGAGCGATTCGCCCAATGAGTCCTTGATATTTAGTCGTCTTCGGCCAATTTTCTGGATTTTTGAAAATGTCACTTTTTTTAAAAAAATATCCACTAAATGAGGGAATAATATGTGTGAGGGTACCCCAGGAGAGTTCCAAATGCGTGTGGGTAGAATATATACCCCACGTGTATAAAATTGAAAAAAAATTTTTTTTGGACTTAGTCACTTTTTCCGGCGTTTATCAGACTTTCAGTTAGGGGAAATGTCAGTGAGCATTCCGATTTCAGTTCCAGAGCGATTCGCCCAATGATTGCTTGATATTTAGTCGTTTTCAGCCAATTTTCTGGATTTTTGAAAATTTCACTTTTTTTGTGAAAATATCCACTAAATGAGGAAATAATATGTGTGAGGGTACCCCAGGAGAGTTCCAAATGTGTGTGGGTAGAATATAAATCCCACGGCAGTAAAGTTGAATCAAGTTTAAAAAAAATTTTTTTTGGACTTAGTCATTTTTCCGGCGTTTATCAAACTTTCAGATAGGGGAAATGTCAGTGAGCGTTCCGATTTCAGTTCCAGAGCGATTCGCCCAATGAGTCCTTGATATTTAGTCATTTTCAGCCAATTTTCTGGATTTTTGAAAATTTCACTTTTTTGTGAAAATATCCACTAAATGAGGGAATAATATGTGTGAGGGTACCCCAGGAGAGTTCCAAATGTGTGTGGGTAGAATATATATCCCACGGGGGTAAAATTGAAAGAAATTTTTTTTGGACTTACTCATTTTTCCGGCTTTTATTAGACTTTCACATAGGGGAAATGTCAGTGAGCATTACGATTTCAGTTCCAGAGCGGTTCACCCAATGAGTCCTTGATATTTAGTCGTTTTCAGCCAATTTTCTGGATTTTTGAAAATTTCACTTTTTTGTGAAAATATCCACTAAATGAGGTTGTAACAGGTCTGGGAGGCGGAACCTCTGAGCAACTTATACAAGGGGGCGGTCCTTGTAAGGAAGCAGGTGGCGACCAGGGAAGACAGGCAGGTAGTCACAGCAGGTGACCGGGACAGTCTCTGGGTAAACGGGCAGGAGGTCACGGCAAGTGACCGGGACAGTCTCTGGGTAAACGGGCAGGAGGTCACAGCAAGTGACCGGGGCAGTCTGTGGGTGAACGGGCATGAGGTCACGGCAAGTGACCGGGACAGTCTCTGGGTGAACGGGCGGGAGGTCACGGCAAGTGACCGGGACAGTCTCTGGGTAAAGGGTAGGTACGACCTGTGACGGCTGAGCCTCCAGGTAGGCTAGCAGGCAGATGGCAGATGTGTGCTCCCAGGTGAGCAGGCGAGAGTCTCTGAATAAGCAGGTGTTCACAGCATGTGACGGTGGAGCCTCCAGGTAGGCTAACAGGCAGGTAGCAGATGAGCGCTCCCAGGTGAGCGGGCAAGAGTCTCTGGACTGGCAGGTGGTCACAGCACGTGACGGCAGAGCCTCCAGGTAGGCTAACAGACAGGTAGCAGGTGAGCTCTCCCAGGTGAGCGGGCAAGCTGCTCCATAGACAGACTGACAGGTGTCAGAAGGCAGACCGTCGGACCTCAGGCTAGCAAGCAGGTAAGCGGATAACAGGCAGGAATCAGACAGCAAACTGGCAGGTAACTGGCAGGTAACTGGAAACGGGACCTGAGGGCTGAAGCAGAGTAGTGAACAGTGCAACAACATTGCTCGGGCACCTCCATTTTGGAGGAGGTGCCTTATATATGGTGAAGTCCTCCGGCCATTGGCCGGGGACTCCTTAGGACGGTGCGCGCGGCCCCTTTAAGAGGGGAGAGCGCGCGCGCGAGCGCCCTGAGCACCATGGCTGGGAAGGAGAATGCGCTGCCAGCAGAGCGGGAGGAGGGCGCCGGGCTAGGAGCGGAGAGGTGAGGTGAACAGCATCCCTGCCTAGCAGCAGCCAGGTACGCCGATGCTACAGAGGGAATAATATGTGTGAGAATACTAAGTCATTTTTCCGGCGTTTATCAGACTTTCAGATAGGGGAAATGTCAGTGAGCGTTCCGATTTCAGTTCCAGAGCGATTCACCCAATGAGTCCTTGATATTTAGTAGTTTTCAGCCAATTTTCTGGATTTTTGAAAATTTCCCTTTTTTGTGAAAATATCCACTAAATGAGGGAAAAATAAGTGTGAGGGTACCCCAGGAGAGTTCCAAATGTGTGTGGGTAGAATATATATCCCACGGGAGTAAAATTGAATCAAGTTTAAAAAAATTTTTTTTGGAACTTAGTCATTTTTCCGGCGTTTATCAAACTTTCAGATAGGGGAAATGTCAGTGAGTGTTCCGATTTCAGTTCCAGAGCGATTCGCCCAATGAGTCCTTGATATTTAGTCGTTTTCAGCCAATTTTCTGGATTTTTGAAAATTTCACTTTTTTGTGAAAATATCCACTAAATGAGGGAATAATATGTGTGAGGGTACCCCAGGAGAGTTCCAAATGTGTGTGGGTAGAATATATATCCCACGGGAGTAAAATTGAATCAAGTTTAAAAAATTTTTTTTTTCGAACTTAGTCATTTTTCCGGCGTTTATCAGACTTTCAGATAGGGGAAATGTCAGTGAGCGTTCCGATTTCAGTTCCAGAGCGATTCGCCCAATGAGTCCTTGATATTTAGTCGTTTTCAGCCAATTTTCTGGATTTTTGCAAATTTCACTTTTTTTGTGAAAATATCCACTAAATGAGGGAATAATATGTGTGAGGGTACCCCAGGAGAGTTCCAAATGTGTGTGGGTAGAATATATTTCCCAGAGGGTTAAAATTGAAAAAAGTTGAAAAATTTTTTTTTTTGTACTTAGTCATTTTTCCGGCGTTTATCAGACTTTCAGATAGGGGAAATGTCAGCGAGCTTTCCGATTTCAGTTCCAGAGCGATTCGCCCAATGAGTCCTTGATATTTAGTCGTTTTCAGCCAATTTTCTGGATTTTTGAAAATTTCACTTTTTTGTGAAAATATCCACTAAATGAGGGAATAATATGTGTGAGGGTACCCCAGGAGAGTTCCAAATGTGTGTGGGTAGAATATTAATCCCACGGGTGTAAAATTTAAAAAAAAATTTTTTTGGACTTACTCATTTTTCCAGCGTTTATCAGACTTTCAAATAGGGGAAATGTCAGTGAGCATTCCGAATTCAGTTCCAGAGCGATTCGCCCAATGAGTACTTGATATTTAGTCATTTTCAGCCTATTTTCCGGATTTTTAAAAATTTCACTTTTTTTGTGAAAATATTCACTAAATAAGGGAATAATATGTGTGAGGGTACCCAAAGAGAGTTCCAAATGTGTGTGGGTAGAATATATATCCAACGGGGGTAAAATTGAAAAAAGTTGAAAATATTTTTTTTTAGACTTAGTCATTTTTCGGCTTTTATCAGACTTTCAGATAGGGGAAAAGTCAGTGAGCGTTCCGATTTCCGTTCCAGAGCGATTCGCCAATCAGTCCTTGATATTTAGTCGTTTTCAGCCAATTTTCTGGATTTTTGAAAATTTCACTTTTTTGTGAAAATATCCACTAAATGAGGGTACCCCAGGAGAGTTCCAAATGTGTGTGGGTAGAATATATATCCCACGGAGGTAAAATTGAAAAAAAAATTTTTTTGGACTTAGTCATTTTTCCAGCGTTTATCAGACTTTCAAACAGGGGAAATGTCAGTGAGCATTCCGATTTCAGTTTAAAAGCGATTCGCCCAGTGAGTCCTTGATATTTAGTCGTTTTCAGCCTATTTTCTTGATTTTTGAAAATTTCACTTTTATGTGAAAATATCCACTAAATGAGGAAATAATATGTGTGAGGGTACCCCAGGAGAGTTCCATATGTGTGTGGGTAGAATATATATCCCACAGGGTTAAAATTGAAAAAAGTTAAAACAAATTTTTTTTGGACTTAGTCATTTTTCCGGCGTTTATCAGACTTTCAGATAATGGAAATGTCAGTGAGCTTTCCGATTTCAGTTCCAGAGCGATTCGCCCAATGAGTCTTTGATATTTAGTCGTCTTCAGCCAATTTTCTGGATTTTTGAAAATTTCACTTTTTTTTTAAAATATCCACTAAATGAGGGAATAATATGTGTGAGGGTACCCCAGGAGAGTTCCAAATGTGTGTGGGTAGAATATATATCCCACAGGGTTAAAATTGAAAAAAGTTGAAGAAATTTTTTTTTTGTACTTAGTCATTTTTCCGTCGTTTATCAGACTTTCAGATAGGGGAAATGTCAGTGAGCGTTCCGATTTCAGTTCCAGAGTGATTCGCTCAATGAGTCCTTGATATTTAGTCGTCTTCAGCCAATTTTCTGGATTTTTGAAAATATCACTTTTTTTTGAAAATATCCAATAAATGAGGGAATAATATGTGTGAGGGTACCCCAGGAGAGTTCCAAATGTGTGTGGGTAGAATATATATCCCACAGGGTTAAAATTGAAAAAAGTTGAAGAAATTTTTTTTTGTACTTAGTCACTTTTCCGGCGTTTATCAGACTTTCAGATAGGGGAAATGTCAGTGAGCTCTCCGATTTCAGTTCCAGAGCGATTCTCCCAATGAGTCCTTGATATTTAGTCGTTTTCAGCCAATTTTCTGAATTTTTGAAAATTTCACTTTTTTGTGAAAATATCCACTAAATGAGGGAATAATATGTGTGAGGGTACCCCAGGAGAGTTCCAAATGTGTGTGGGTAGAATATATATCCCACAGGGTTAAAATTGAAAAAAGTTTAAAAAAAATTTTTTTTTTTGTACTTAGTCACTTTTCCGGCGTTTATCAGACTTTCAGATAGTGGAAATGTCAGTGAGCGTTCCAATTTCAGTTCCAGAGCGATTCGCCCAATGAGTCCTTGATATTTAGTCGTCTTCGGCCAATTTTCTGGATTTTTGAAAATGTCACTTTTTTTAAAAAAATATCCACTAAATGAGGGAATAATATGTGTGAGGGTACCCCAGGAGAGTTCCAAATGCGTGTGGGTAGAATATATACCCCACGTGTATAAAATTGAAAAAAAATTTTTTTTGGACTTAGTCACTTTTTCCGGCGTTTATCAAACTTTCAGATAGGGGAAATGTCAGTGAGCGTTCCGATTTCAGTTCCAGAGCGATTCGCCCAATGAGTCCTTGATATTTAGTCATTTTCAGCCAATTTTCTGGATTTTTGAAAATTTCACTTTTTTGTGAAAATATCCACTAAATGAGGGAATAATATGTGTGAGGGTACCCCAGGAGAGTTCCAAATGTGTGTGGGTAGAATATATATCCCACGGGGGTAAAATTGAAAGAAATTTTTTTTGGACTTACTCATTTTTCCGGCTTTTATTAGACTTTCACATAGGGGAAATGTCAGTGAGCATTACGATTTCAGTTCCAGAGCGGTTCACCCAATGAGTCCTTGATATTTAGTCGTTTTCAGCCAATTTTCTGGATTTTTGAAAATTTCACTTTTTTGTGAAAATATCCACTAAATGAGGTTGTAACAGGTCTGGGAGGCGGAACCTCTGAGCAACTTATACAAGGGGGCGGTCCTTGTAAGGAAGCAGGTGGCGACCAGGGAAGACAGGCAGGTAGTCACAGCAGGTGACCGGGACAGTCTCTGGGTAAACGGGCAGGAGGTCACGGCAAGTGACCGGGACAGTCTCTGGGTAAACGGGCAGGAGGTCACAGCAAGTGACCGGGGCAGTCTGTGGGTGAACGGGCATGAGGTCACGGCAAGTGACCGGGACAGTCTCTGGGTGAACGGGCGGGAGGTCACGGCAAGTGACCGGGACAGTCTCTGGGTAAAGGGTAGGTACGACCTGTGACGGCTGAGCCTCCAGGTAGGCTAGCAGGCAGATGGCAGATGTGTGCTCCCAGGTGAGCAGGCGAGAGTCTCTGAATAAGCAGGTGTTCACAGCATGTGACGGTGGAGCCTCCAGGTAGGCTAACAGGCAGGTAGCAGATGAGCGCTCCCAGGTGAGCGGGCAAGAGTCTCTGGACTGGCAGGTGGTCACAGCACGTGACGGCAGAGCCTCCAGGTAGGCTAACAGACAGGTAGCAGGTGAGCTCTCCCAGGTGAGCGGGCAAGCTGCTCCATAGACAGACTGACAGGTGTCAGAAGGCAGACCGTCGGACCTCAGGCTAGCAAGCAGGTAAGCGGATAACAGGCAGGAATCAGACAGCAAACTGGCAGGTAACTGGCAGGTAACTGGAAACGGGACCTGAGGGCTGAAGCAGAGTAGTGAACAGTGCAACAACATTGCTCGGGCACCTCCATTTTGGAGGAGGTGCCTTATATATGGTGAAGTCTTCCGGCCATTGGCCGGGGACTCCTTAGGACGGTGCGCGCGGCCCCTTTAAGAGGGGAGAGCGCGCGCGCGAGCGCCCTGAGCACCATGGCTGGGAAGGAGAATGCGCTGCCAGCAGAGCGGGAGGAGGGCGCCGGGCTAGGAGCGGAGAGGTGAGGTGAACAGCATCCCTGCCTAGCAGCAGCCAGGTACGCCGATGCTACAGAGGGAATAATATGTGTGAGAATACTAAGTCATTTTTCCGGCGTTTATCAGACTTTCAGATAGGGGAAATGTCAGTGAGCGTTCCGATTTCAGTTCCAGAGCGATTCACCCAATGAGTCCTTGATATTTAGTAGTTTTCAGCCAATTTTCTGGATTTTTGAAAATTTCCCTTTTTTGTGAAAATATCCACTAAATGAGGGAAAAATAAGTGTGAGGGTACCCCAGGAGAGTTCCAAATGTGTGTGGGTAGAATATATATCCCACGGGAGTAAAATTGAATCAAGTTTAAAAAAATTTTTTTTGGAACTTAGTCATTTTTCCGGCGTTTATCAAACTTTCAGATAGGGGAAATGTCAGTGAGTGTTCCGATTTCAGTTCCAGAGCGATTCGCCCAATGAGTCCTTGATATTTAGTCGTTTTCAGCCAATTTTCTGGATTTTTGAAAATTTCACTTTTTTGTGAAAATATCCACTAAATGAGGGAATAATATGTGTGAGGGTACCCTAGGAGAGTTCCAAATGTGTGTGGGTAGAATATATATCCCACGGGAGTAAAATTGAATCAAGTTTAAAAAATTTTTTCTTTCGAACTTAGTCATTTTTCCGGCGTTTATCAGACTTTCAGATAGGGGAAATGTCAGTGAGCGTTCCGATTTCAGTTCCAGAGCGATTCGCCCAATGAGTCCTTGATATTTAGTCGTTTTCAGCCAATTTTCTGGATTTTTGCAAATTTCACTTTTTTTGTGAAAATATCCACTTAATGAGGGAATAATATGTGTGAGGGTACCCCAGGAGAGTTCCAAATGTGTGTGGGTAGAATATATTTCCCAGAGGGTTAAAATTGAAAAAAGTTGAAAAATTTTTTTTTTTGTACTTAGTCATTTTTCCGGCGTTTATCAGACTTTCAGATAGGGGAAATGTCAGCGAGCTTTCCGATTTCAGTTCCAGAGCGATTCGCCCAATGAGTCCTTGATATTTAGTCGTTTTCAGCCAATTTTCTGGATTTTTGAAAATTTCACTTTTTTGTGAAAATATCCACTAAATGAGGGAAGAATATGTGTGAGGGTACCCCAGGAGAGTTCCAAATGTGTGTGGGTAGAATATTAATCCCACGGGTGTAAAATTTAAAAAAAAATTTTTTTGGACTTACTCATTTTTCCAGCGTTTATCAGACTTTCAAATAGGGGAAATGTCAGTGAGCATTCCGATTTCAGTTCCAGAGCGATTCGCCCAATGAGTACTTGATATTTAGTCATTTTCAGCCTATTTTCCGGATTTTTAAAAATTTCACTTTTTTTGTGAAAATATTCACTAAATGAGGGAATAATATGTGTGAGGGTACCCAAAGAGAGTTCCAAATGTGTGTGGGTAGAATATATATCCAACGGGGGTAAAATTGAAAAAAGTTGAAAATATTTTTTTTTAGACTTAGTCATTTTTCGGCTTTTATCAGACTTTCAGATAGGGGAAAAGTCAGTGAGCGTTCCGATTTCCGTTCCAGAGCGATTCGCCAATCAGTCCTTGATATTTAGTCGTTTTCAGCCAATTTTCTGGATTTTTGAAAATTTCACTTTTTTGTGAAAATATCCACTAAATGAGGGTACCCCAGGAGAGTTCCAAATGTGTGTGGGTAGAATATATATCCCACGGAGGTAAAATTGAAAAAAAAATTTTTTTGGACTTAGTCATTTTTCCAGCGTTTATCAGACTTTCAAACAGGGGAAATGTCAGTGAGCATTCCGATTTCAGTTTAAAAGCGATTCGCCCAGTGAGTCCTTGATATTTAGTCGTTTTCAGCCTATTTTCTTGATTTTTGAAAATTTCACTTTTATGTGAAAATATCCACTAAATGAGGAAATAATATGTGTGAGGGTACCCCAGGAGAGTTCCATATGTGTGTGGGTAGAATATATATCCCACAGGGTTAAAATTGAAAAAAGTTAAAACAAATTTTTTTTGGACTTAGTCATTTTTCCGGCGTTTATCAGACTTTCAGATAATGGAAATGTCAGTGAGCTTTCCGATTTCAGTTCCAGAGCGATTCGCCCAATGAGTCCTTGATATTTAGTCGTCTTCAGCCAATTTTCTGGATTTTTGAAAATTTTACTTTTTTTAAAAAATATCCACTAAATGACAGAATAATATGTGTGAGGGTACTCCAGGAGAGTTCCAAATGTGTGTGGGTAGAATATATATCCCACAGGGTTAAAATTGAAAAAAGTTGAAGAAATTTTTTTTTTTGTACTTAGTCATTTTTCCGGCGTTTATCATACTTTCAGATAGGGGAAATGTCAGTGAGTGTTCCGATTTCATTTAAAGAGCGATTCGCCCAATGAGTCCTTGATATTTAGTCGATTTCAGCCAGTTTTATGGATTTTTGAAAATTTCACTTTTTTGTGAAAATATCCACTAAATGAGGGAATAATATGTGTGAGGGTACCCCAGGAGAGTTCCAAATGTGTGTGGGTAGAATATTAATCCCACGGGGGTAAAATTGAAAAAAAAATTTTTTTGGACTTATTCATTTTTACAGCGTTTATCAGACTTTCAAATAGGGGAAATGTCAGTGAGCATTCCGATTTCAGTTCCAGAGCGATTCGCCCAATGAGTCCTTGATATTTAGTCGTTTTCAGCCTATTTTCTGGATTTTTGAAAATTTCACTTTTTTTGTAAAAATATTCACTAAATGAGGGAATAATATGTGTGAGGGTACCCCAAGAGAGTTCCAAATGTGTGTGGGTAGAATATATATCCAACGGGGGTAAAATTGAAAAAAGTTGAAAACATTTTTTTTTGTACTTAGTCATTTTTCCGGCGTTTATCATACTTTCAGATAGGGGAAATGTCAGTGAGTGTTCCGATTTCATTTCCAGAGCGATTCGCCCAATGAGTCCTTAATATTTAGTCGATTTCAGCCAATTTTCTGGATTTTTGAAAATTTCACTTTTTTGTGAAAATATCCACTAAATGAGGGAATAATATGTGTGAGGGTACCCCAGGAGAGTTCCAAATGTGTGTGGGTAGAATATTAATCCCACGGGGGTAAAATTGAAAAAAAAATTTTTTTGGACTTATTCATTTTTACAGCGTTTATCAGACTTTCAAATAGGTGAAATGTCAGTGAGCATTCCGATTTCAGTTCCAGAGCGATTCGCCCAATGAGTCCTTGATATTTAGTCGTTTTCAGCCTATTTTCTGGATTTTTGAAAATTTCACTTTTTTTGTAAAAATATTCACTAAATGAGGGAATAATATGTGTGAGGGTACCCCAAGAGAGTTCCAAATGTGTGTGGGTAGAATATATATCCAACGGGGGTAAAATTGAAAAAAGTTGAAAACATTTTTTTTTGTACTTAGTCATTTTTCCGGCGTTTATCATACTTTCAGATAGGGGAAATGTCAGTGAGTGTTCCGATTTCATTTCCAGAGCGATTCGCCCAATGAGTCCTTGATATTTAGTCGATTTCAGCCAATTTTCTGGATTTTTAAAAATTTCACTTTTTTGTGAAAATATCCACTAAATGAGGGAATAATATGTGTGAGGGTACCCCAGGAGAGTTCCAAATGTGTGTGGGTAGAATATTAATCCCACGGGGGTAAAATTGAAAAAAAAATTTTTTTGGACTTATTCATTTTTACAGCGTTTATCAGACTTTCAAATAGGGGAAATGTCAGTGAGCATTCCGATTTCAGTTCCAGAGCGATTCGCCCAATGAGTCCTTGATATTTAGTCGTTTTCAGCCTATTTTCTGGATTTTTGAAAATTTCACTTTTTTTGTGAAAATATTCACTAAATGAGGGAATAATATGTGTGAGGGTACCCCAAGAGAGTTCCAAATGTGTGTGGGTAGAATATATATCCAACGGGGGTAAAATTGAAAAAAGTTGAAAACATTTTTTTTTGTACTTAGTCATTTTTCCGGCTTTTATCAGACTTTCAGATAGGGGAATAGTCAGTGAACGTTCCGATTTCAGTTCCAGAGCGATTCGCCCAATCAGTCCTTGATATTTAGTCGTTTTCAGCCAATTTTCTGGATTTTTGAAAATTTCACTTTTTTGTGAAAATATCCACTAAATGAGGGAATAATATGTGTGAGGGTACCCCAGGAGAGTTCCAAATGTGTGTGGGTAGAATACATATCCCACAGGGTTAAAATTTAAAAAAGTTGAAGAAATTTTTTTTTTGGACTTAGTCATTTTTCCGGCGTTTATCAGACTTTCAAATAGGGGAAATGTCAGTGAGCGTTCCGATTTCAGTTCCAGAGCGATTCGCCCAATGAGTCCTTGATATTTAGTCGTTTTCAGCCTATTTTCTGGATTTTTGAAAATTTCACTTTTTTGTGAAAATCTCCACTAAATGACATAATAATATGTGTGAGGGTACCCCAAGAGAGTTCCAAATGTGTGTGGGTAGAATATATATCCAACGGGGGTAAAATTGAAAAAAGATGAAAACATTTTTTTTTGGACTTAGACATTTTTCCGGCTTTTATCAGACTTTCAGATAGGGGAAAAGTCAGTGAGCGTTCCGATTTCAGTTCCAAAGCGATTCGCCAACTGAGTCCTTGATATTTAGTCGTTTTCAGCCAATTTAATGGATTTTTGAAAATTTAACTTTTTTGTGAAAATATCCACTAAATGAGGGAATAATATGTGTGAGGGTACCCCAGGAGAGTTCCAAATGTGTGTGGGTAGAATACATATCCCACAGGGTTAAAATTTAAAAAAGTTGAAGAAATTTTTTTTTTGGACTTAGTCATTTTTCCGGCGTTTATCAGACTTTCAAATAGGGGAAATGTCAGTGAGCGTTCCGATTTCAGTTCCAAAGCGATTCGCCCAATGAGTCCTTGATATTTAGTTGTTTTCAGCCTATTTTCTGGATTTTTGAAAATTTCACTTTTTTGTGAAAATCTCCACTAAATGAGGGAATAATATGTGTGAGGGTACCCCAGGAGAGTTCCAAATGTGTGTGGTTAGAATATATATCCCACGGCGGTAAAATTGAAAAAAGTTTAAAAAATTTTTTTTTGGACTTAGTAATTTTTCCAGCTTTTATCAGACTTTCAGTTAGGGGAAATGTCAGTGAGCGTTCCGATTTCAGTTCCAAAGCGATTCGTCCACTGAGTCCTTGATATTTAGTCGTTTTCAGCCAATTTAATGGATTTTTGAAAATTTCACTTTTTGTGAAAATATCCACTAAATGAGGGAATAATATGTGTGAGGGTACCCCAGGAGAGTTCCAAATGTGTTTGGGTAGAATATATATCCCACAGGGTTAAAATTGAAAAAAGTTGAAAAAAATTTTTTTTTTGTACTTAGACAATTTTCCAGCGTTTATCAGACTTTCAGATAGGGGAAATGTCAGTGAGCTTTCCGATTTCAGTTCCAGAGCGATTCGCCCAATGAGTCCTTGATATTTAGTTGTTTTCAGCCAATTTTCTGGATTTTTGAATTTCACTTTTTTGTGAAAATATCCACTAAATGAGGGAATAACATGTGTGAGGGTACCCCAGGAGAGTTCCAAATGTGTGTGGGTAGAATATATATCCCACAGGGTAAAAATTGAAAAAAGTTGAAAAAAATTTTTTTTTGGACTTAGTCATTTTTCCGGCGTTTATCAGACTTTCAGATAGGGGAAGTGTCAGTGAGCTTTCCGATTTCAGTTCCAGAGCGATTCGCCCAATGAGTCCTTGATATTTAGTCGTTTTCAGCCAATTTTCTGGATTTTTGAAAATTTCACTTTTTTGTGAAAATATCCACTAAATGAGGGAATAATATGTGTGAGGGTACCCCAGGTGAGTTCCAAATGTGTGTGGGTAGAATATTAATCCAACGGGGGTAAAATTGAAAAAAAAATTTTTTTGGACTTATTCATTTTTCCAGCGTTTATCAGACTTTCAAATAGGGGAAATGTCAGTGACCGTTCCGATTTCAGTTCCAGAGCGATTCGCCCAATGAGTCCTTGATATTTAGTCGTTTTCAGCCTATTTTCTGGATTTTTGAAAATTTCACTTTTTTTGTGAAATTATTCACTAAATGACAGAATAATATGTGTGAGGGTACCCCAAGAGAGTTCCAAATGTGTGTGGGTAGAATATATATCCAACGGGGGTAAAATTGAAAAAAGTTGAAAACATTTTTTTTTGGACTTAGACATTTTTCCGGCTTTTATCAGACTTTCAGATAGGGGAAAAGTCAGTGAGCGTTCCGATTTCAGTTCCAAAGCGATTCGCCAACTGAGTCCTTGATATTTAGTCGTTTTCAGCCAATTTAATGGATTTTTGAAAATTTAACTTTTTTGTGAAAATATCCACTAAATGAGGGAATAATATGTGTGAGGGTACCCCAGGAGAGTTCCAAATGTGTGTGGGTAGAATACATATCCCACAGGGTTAAAATTTAAAAAAGTTGAAGAAATTTTTTTTTTGGACTTAGTCATTTTTCCGGCGTTTATCAGACTTTCAAATAGGGGAAATGTCAGTGAGCGTTCCGATTTCAGTTCCAGAGCGATTCGCCCAATGAGTCCTTGATATTTAGTCGTTTTCAGCCTATTTTCTGGATTTTTGAAAATTTCACTTTTTTGTGAAAATCTCCACTAAATGACATAATAATATGTGTGAGGGTACCCCAAGAGAGTTCCAAATGTGTGTGGGTAGAATATATATCCAACGGGGGTAAAATTGAAAAAAGATGAAAACATTTTTTTTTGGACTTAGACATTTTTCCGGCTTTTATCAGACTTTCAGATAGGGGAAAAGTCAGTGAGCGTTCCGATTTCAGTTCCAAAGCGATTCGCCAACTGAGTCCTTGATATTTAGTCGTTTTCAGCCAATTTAATGGATTTTTGAAAATTTAACTTTTTTGTGAAAATATCCACTAAATGAGGGAATAATATGTGTGAGGGTACCCCAGGAGAGTTCCAAATGTGTGTGGGTAGAATACATATCCCACAGGGTTAAAATTTAAAAAAGTTGAAGAAATTTTTTTTTTGGACTTAGTCATTTTTCCGGCGTTTATCAGACTTTCAAATAGGGGAAATGTCAGTGAGCGTTCCGATTTCAGTTCCAAAGCGATTCGCCCAATGAGTCCTTGATATTTAGTTGTTTTCAGCCTATTTTCTGGATTTTTGAAAATTTCACTTTTTTGTGAAAATCTCCACTAAATGAGGGAATAATATGTGTGAGGGTACCCCAGGAGAGTTCCAAATGTGTGTGGTTAGAATATATATCCCACGGCGGTAAAATTGAAAAAAGTTTAAAAAATTTTTTTTTGGACTTAGTAATTTTTCCAGCTTTTATCAGACTTTCAGTTAGGGGAAATGTCAGTGAGCGTTCCGATTTCAGTTCCAAAGCGATTCGTCCACTGAGTCCTTGATATTTAGTCGTTTTCAGCCAATTTAATGGATTTTTGAAAATTTCACTTTTTGTGAAAATATCCACTAAATGAGGGAATAATATGTGTGAGGGTACCCCAGGAGAGTTCCAAATGTGTTTGGGTAGAATATATATCCCACAGGGTTAAAATTGAAAAAAGTTGAAAAAAATTTTTTTTTTGTACTTAGACAATTTTCCAGCGTTTATCAGACTTTCAGATAGGGGAAATGTCAGTGAGCGTTCCGATTTCAGTTCCAGAGCGATTCGCCCAATGAGTCCTTGATATTTAGTCGTTTTCAGCCAATTTCTGAATTTTTGAAAATTTCACTTTTTTGTGAAAATATCCACTAAATGAGGGAATAATATGTGTGAGGGTACCCCAGGAGAGTTCCAAATGTGTGTGGGTAGAATATATATCCCACAGGGTTAAAATTGAAAAAAGTTGAAAAAAATTTTTTTTGGACGTAGTCATTTTTCCGGCGTTTATCAGACTTTCAGATAGGGGAAATGTCAGTGAGCGTTCCGATTTCAGTTCCAGAGCGATTCGCTCAATGAGTCCTTGATATTTAGTCGTCTTCAGCCAATTTTCTGGATTTTTGAAAATTTCACTTTTTTGTGAAAATATCCACTAAATGAGGGAACAATATGTGTGAGGGTACCCCAGGAGAGTTCCAAATGTGTGTGGGTAGAATATATATCCCACAGGGTTAAAATTGAAAAAAGTTGAAAAAAATTTTTTTTGGACTTAGTCATTTTTCCGGCGTTTATCAGACTTTCAGATAGGGGAAATGTCAGTGAGCTTTCCGATTTCAGATCCAGAGCGATTCGCCCAATGAGTCCTTGATATTTAGTCGTTTTCAGCCAATTTTCTGGATTTTTGAAAATTTCACTTTTTTGTGAAAATATCCACTAAATGAGGGAATAATATGTGTGAGGGTACCCCAGGAGAGTTCCAAATGTGTGTGGGTAGAATACATATCCCACAGGGTTAAAATTTAAAAAAGTTGAAGAAATTTTTTTTTTGGACTTAGTCATTTTTCCGGCGTTTATCAGACTTTCAAATAGGGGAAATGTCAGTGAGCGTTCCGATTTCAGTTCCAAAGCGATTCGCCCAATGAGTCCTTGATATTTAGTTGTTTTCAGCCTATTTTCTGGATTTTTGAAAATTTCACTTTTTTGTGAAAATCTCCACTAAATGAGGGAATAATATGTGTGAGGGTACCCCAGGAGAGTT
The DNA here is from genome assembly GCF_046119375.1 of Phyllobates terribilis. Taxonomy (NCBI): domain Eukaryota; kingdom Metazoa; phylum Chordata; class Amphibia; order Anura; family Dendrobatidae; genus Phyllobates; species Phyllobates terribilis. The sequence continues at coordinate 707,721 of NW_027363294.1, forward strand.
CCAAATGTGTGTGGTTAGAATATATATCCCACGGCGGTAAAATTGAAAAAAGTTTAAAAAATTTTTTTTGGACTTAGTAATTTTTCCAGCTTTTATCAGACTTTCAGTTAGGGGAAATGTCAGTGAGCGTTCCGATTTCAGTTCCAAAGCGATTCGCCCAATGAGTCCTTGATATTTAGTTGTTTTCAGCCTATTTTCTGGATTTTTGAAAATTTCACTTTTTTGTGAAAATCTCCACTAAATGAGGGAATAATATGTGTGAGGGTACCCCAGGAGAGTTCCAAATGTGTGTGGTTAGAATATATATCCCACGGCGGTAAAATTGAAAAAAGTTTAAAAAATTTTTTTTGGACTTAGTAATTTTTCCAGCTTTTATCAGACTTTCAGTTAGGGGAAATGTCAGTGAGCGTTCCGATTTCAGTTCCAGAGCGATTCGCCCAATGAGTCCTTGATATTTAGTCATTTTCAGCCAATTTTCTGGATTTTTGAAAATTTCACTTTTTTGTGAAAATATCCACTAAATGAGGGAATAATATGTGTGAGGGTACCCCAGGAGAGTTCCAAATGTGTGTGGGTAGAATATATATCCCACGGGGGTAAAATTGAAAGAAATTTTTTTTGGACTTACTCATTTTTCCGGCTTTTATTAGACTTTCACATAGGGGAAATGTCAGTGAGCATTACGATTTCAGTTCCAGAGCGGTTCACCCAATGAGTCCTTGATATTTAGTCGTTTTCAGCCAATTTTCTGGATTTTTGAAAATTTCACTTTTTTGTGAAAATATCCACTAAATGAGGTTGTAACAGGTCTGGGAGGCGGAACCTCTGAGCAACTTATACAAGGGGGCGGTCCTTGTAAGGAAGCAGGTGGCGACCAGGGAAGACAGGCAGGTAGTCACAGCAGGTGACCGGGACAGTCTCTGGGTAAACGGGCAGGAGGTCACGGCAAGTGACCGGGACAGTCTCTGGGTAAACGGGCAGGAGGTCACAGCAAGTGACCGGGGCAGTCTGTGGGTGAACGGGCATGAGGTCACGGCAAGTGACCGGGACAGTCTCTGGGTGAACGGGCGGGAGGTCACGGCAAGTGACCGGGACAGTCTCTGGGTAAAGGGTAGGTACGACCTGTGACGGCTGAGCCTCCAGGTAGGCTAGCAGGCAGATGGCAGATGTGTGCTCCCAGGTGAGCAGGCGAGAGTCTCTGAATAAGCAGGTGTTCACAGCATGTGACGGTGGAGCCTCCAGGTAGGCTAACAGGCAGGTAGCAGATGAGCGCTCCCAGGTGAGCGGGCAAGAGTCTCTGGACTGGCAGGTGGTCACAGCACGTGACGGCAGAGCCTCCAGGTAGGCTAACAGACAGGTAGCAGGTGAGCTCTCCCAGGTGAGCGGGCAAGCTGCTCCATAGACAGACTGACAGGTGTCAGAAGGCAGACCGTCGGACCTCAGGCTAGCAAGCAGGTAAGCGGATAACAGGCAGGAATCAGACAGCAAACTGGCAGGTAACTGGCAGGTAACTGGAAACGGGACCTGAGGGCTGAAGCAGAGTAGTGAACAGTGCAACAACATTGCTCGGGCACCTCCATTTTGGAGGAGGTGCCTTATATATGGTGAAGTCTTCCGGCCATTGGCCGGGGACTCCTTAGGACGGTGCGCGCGGCCCCTTTAAGAGGGGAGAGCGCGCGCGCGAGCGCCCTGAGCACCATGGCTGGGAAGGAGAATGCGCTGCCAGCAGAGCGGGAGGAGGGCGCCGGGCTAGGAGCGGAGAGGTGAGGTGAACAGCATCCCTGCCTAGCAGCAGCCAGGTACGCCGATGCTACAGAGGGAATAATATGTGTGAGAATACTAAGTCATTTTTCCGGCGTTTATCAGACTTTCAGATAGGGGAAATGTCAGTGAGCGTTCCGATTTCAGTTCCAGAGCGATTCACCCAATGAGTCCTTGATATTTAGTAGTTTTCAGCCAATTTTCTGGATTTTTGAAAATTTCCCTTTTTTGTGAAAATATCCACTAAATGAGGGAAAAATAAGTGTGAGGGTACCCCAGGAGAGTTCCAAATGTGTGTGGGTAGAATATATATCCCACGGGAGTAAAATTGAATCAAGTTTAAAAAAATTTTTTTTGGAACTTAGTCATTTTTCCGGCGTTTATCAAACTTTCAGATAGGGGAAATGTCAGTGAGTGTTCCGATTTCAGTTCCAGAGCGATTCGCCCAATGAGTCCTTGATATTTAGTCGTTTTCAGCCAATTTTCTGGATTTTTGAAAATTTCACTTTTTTGTGAAAATATCCACTAAATGAGGGAATAATATGTGTGAGGGTACCCCAGGAGAGTTCCAAATGTGTGTGGGTAGAATATATATCCTACAGGGTTAAAATTGAAAAAAGTTGAAAAAATTTTTTTTTTTGGATTTAGTAATTTTTCCAGCTTTTATCAGACTTTCAGATAGGGGAAATGTCAGTGAGCGTTCCGATTTCAGTTCCAAAGCGATTCGCCCACTGAGTCCTTGATATTTAGTTGTTTTTAGCCAATTTAATGGATTTTTGAAAATTTAACTTTTTTGTGAAAATATCCACTAAATGAGGGAATAATATGTGTGAGGGTACCCCAGGAGAGTTCCAAATGTGTGTGGGTAGAATATATACCCCACGTGGGTAAAATTGAAAAAAGTTGAAAAAATTTTTTTTTTGAACTTAGTCATTTTTCCGGCGTTTATCACACTTTCAGATAGGGGAAATGTCAGTGAGCTTTCCGATTTCAGTTCCAGAGCGATTCGCCCAATGAGTCCTTGATATTTAGTCGTTTTCAGCCAATTTTCTGGATTTTTGAAAATTTCACTTTTTTGTGAAAATATCCACTAAATGAGGGAATAATATTTGTGAGGGTACCCCAGGAGAGTTTCAAATGTGTGTGGGTAGAATTTATATCCTACAGGGTTAAAATTGAAAAAAGTTGAAAAAAATTTTTTTTTTGGATTTAGGAATTTTTCCAGCTTTTATGAGACTTTCAGATAGGGGAAATGTCAGTGAGAGTTCCGATTTCAGTTCCAAAGCGATTCGCCCACTGAGTCCTTGATATTTAGTCGTTTTCAGCTAATTTAATGGATTTTTGAAAATTTAACTTTTTTGTGAAAATATCCACTAAATGAGGGAATAATATGTGTGAGGGTACCCCAGGAGAGTTCCAAATGTGTGTGGGTAGAATATATACCCCACGTGGGTAAAATTGAAAAAAGTTTAAAAAAAATTTTCTTTTGTACTTAGTTATTTTTCCGGCGTTTATCAGACTTTTAGATAGGGGAAATGTCAGTGAGCTTTCCGATTTCAGTTCCAGAGCGATTCGCCCAATGAGTCCTTGATATTTAGTTGTTTTCAGCCAATTTTCTGGATTTTTGAAAGTTTCACTTTTTTGTGAAAATATCCACTAAATGAGGGAATAATATGTGTGAGGGTACCCCAGGAGAGATCCAAATGTGTGTGGGTAGAATATATACCCCACGTGGGTAAAATTGAAAAAAGTTGAAAAAAAATTTTTTTTTGGACTTAGTCATTTTTCCGGCATTTATCAGACTTTCAGATAGGGGAAATGTCAGTGAGCGTTCCGATTTCAGTTAAAGAGCGATTCACCCAATCAGTCCTTGATATTTAGTCGTTTTCAGGCAATTTTCTGGATTTTTGAAAATTTCACTTTTTTTGTGAAAATATCCACTAAATGAGGGAATAATATGTGTGAGGGTACCCCAGGAGAGTTCCAAATGTGTGTGGGTAGAATATATATCCCACAGGGTTAAAATTGAAAAAAGTTTAAAAAAATTTTTTTTTGGACTTAGTCATTTTTCCGGTGTTTATCAGACTTTCAGATAGGGGAAATGTCAGTGAGCTTTCCGATTTCAGTTCCAGAGTGATTCGCCCAATGAGTCCTTGATATTTAGTTGTTTTCAGCCAATTTTCTGGATTTTTGAAAATTTCACTTTTTTGTGAAAATATCCACTAAATGAGGGAATAAAATGTGTGAGGGTACCCCAGGAGAGTTCCAAATGTGTGTGGGTAGAATATATATCCTACAGGGTTAAAATTGAAAAAAGTTGAAAAAAAATTTTTTTTTGGATTTAGTAATTTTTCCAGCTTTTATCAGACTTTCAGATAGGGGAAATGTCAGTGAGCATTCCGATTTCAGTTCCAAAGCGATTCGCCCACTGAGTCCTTGATATTTAGTCGTTTTCAGCCAATTTAATGGATTTTTGAAAATTTAACTTTTTTGTGAAAATATCCACTAAATGAGGGAATAATATGTGTGAGGGTACCCCAGGAGAGTTCCAAATGTGTGTGGGTAGAATATATATCCCACAGGGTTAAAATTGAAAAAAGTTGAAAAAAAATTTTTTTTTTGTACTTAGTCATTTTTCCGGCGTTTATCAGACTTTCAGATAGGGGAAATGTCAGTGAGCTTTCCGATTTCAGTTCCAGAGCGATTCGCCCAATGAGTCCTTGATATTTAGTCATTTTCAGCCAATTTTCTGGATTTTTGAAAATTTCACTTTTTTGTGAAAATATCCACTAAATGAGGGAATAATATGTGTGAGGGTACCCCAGGAGAGTTCCAAATGTGTGTGGGTAGAATATATATCCCACAGGGTTAAAATTGAAAAAAGTTGAAAAAAAATTTTTTTTTTGTACTTAGTCATTTTTCCGGCGTTTATCAGACTTTCAGATAGGGGAAATGTCAGTGAGCTTTCCGATTTCAGTTCCAGAGCGATTCGCCCAATGAGTCCTTGATATTTAGTCGTTTTCAGCCAATTTTCTGGATTTTTGAAAATTTCACTTTTTTGTGAAAATATCCACTAAATGAGGGAATAATATGTGTGAGGGTACCCCAGGAGAGTTCCAAATGTGTGTGGGTAGAATATATATCCCACAGGGTTAAAATTGAAAAAAGTTGAAAAAAATTTTTTTTGGACTTAGTCATTTTTCCGGCGTTTATCAGACTTTCAGATAGGGGAAATGTCAGTGAGCTTTCCGATTTCAGTTCCAGAGCGATTCGCCCAATGAGTCCTTGATATTTAGTCGTTTTCAGCCAATTTTTGGGATTTTTGAAAATTTCACTTTTTTGTGAAAATATCCACTAAATGAGGGAATAATATGTGTGAGGGTACCCCAGGAGAGTTCCAAATGTGTGTGGGTAGAATATATATCCCACAGGGTTAAAATTGAAAAAGTTGAAAAAAATTTTTTTTTGGACTTAGTCATTTTTCCGGCGTTTATCAGACTTTCAGATAGGGGAAATGTCAGTGAGCTTTCCGATTTCAGTTCCAGAGCGATTCGCCCAATGAGTCCTTGATATTTAGTTGTTTTCAGCCAATTTTCTGGATTTTGAAAGTTTCACTTTTTTGTGAAAATATCCACTAAATGAGGGAATAATATGTGTGAGGGTACCCCAGGAGAGTTCCAAATGTGTGTGGGTAGAATATATATCCTACAGGGTTAAAACTGAAAAAAGTTGAAAAAAATTTTTTTTTTGGATTTAGTAATTTTTCCAGCTTTTATCAGACTTTCAGATAGGGGAAATGTCAGTGAGCGTTCCGATTTCAGTTCCAAAGCGATTCGCCCACTGAGTCCTTGATATTTAGTCGTTTTCAGCCAATTTAATGGATTTTTGAAAATTTAACTTTTTTGTGAAAATATCCACTAAATGAGGGAATAATATGTGTGAGGGTACCCCAGGAGAGTTCCAAATGTGTGTGGGTAGAATATATATCCCACAGGGTTAAAATTGAAAAAAGTTGAAAAAAATTTTTTTTGGACTTAGTCATTTTTCCGGCGTTTATCAGACTTTCAGATAGGGGAAATGTCAGTGAGCTTTCCGATTTCAGTTCCAGAGCGATTCGCCCAATGAGTCCTTGATATTTAGTCATTTTCAGTCAATTTTCTGGATTTTTGAAAATTTCACTTTTTTGTGAAAATATCCACTAAATGAGGGAATAATATGTGTGAGGGTACCCCAGGAGAGTTCCAAATGTGTGTGGGTAGAATATATATCCCACAGGGTTAAAATTGAAAAAAGTTGAAAAAAATTTTTTTTGGACTTAGTCATTTTTCCGGCGTTTATCAGACTTTCAGATAGGGGAAATGTCAGTGAGCTTTCCGATTTCAGTTCCAGAGCGATTCGCCCAATGAGTCCTTGATATTTATTCGTTTTCAGTCAATTTTCTGGATTTTTGAAAATTTCACTTTTTTGTGAAAATATCCACTAAATGAGGGAATAATATGTGTGAGGGTACCCCAGGAGAGTTCCAAATGTGTGTGGGTAGAATATATATCCTACAGGGTTAAAATTGAAAAAAGTTGAAAAGAATTTTTTTTTTGGATTTAGTAATTTTTCCAGCTTTTATCAGACTTTCAGATAGGGGAAATGTCAGTGAGCGTTCCGATTTCAGTTCCAAAGCGATTCGCCCACTGAGTCCTTGATATTTAGTCGTTTTCAGCCAATTTAATGGATTTTTGAAAATTTAACTTTTTTGTGAAAATATCCACTAAATGAGGGAATAATATGTGTGAGGGTACCCCAGGAGAGTTCCAAATGTGTGTGGGTAGAATATATACCCCACGTGGGTAAAATTGAAAAAAGTTGAAAAAAATTTTTTTTTTGTACTTAGTCATTTTTCCGGCGTTTATCAGACTTTTAGATAGGGGAAATGTCAGTGAGCTTTCCGATTTCAGTTCCAGAGCGATTCGCCCAATGAGTCCTTGATATTTAGTCGTTTTCAGCCAATTTTTGGGATTTTTGAAAATTTCACTTTTTTGTGAAAATATCCACTAAATGAGGGAATAATATGTGTGAGGGTACCCCAGGAGAGTTCCAAATGTGTGTGGGTAGAATATATACCCCACGTGGGTAAAATTGAAAAAAGTTGAAAAATTTTTTTTTTTTGTACTTAGTCATTTTTCCGGCGTTTATCAGACTTTTAGATAGGGGAAATGTCAGTGAGCTTTCCGATTTCAGTTCCAGAGCGATTCGCCCAATGAGTCCTTGATATTTAGTCGTTTTCAGCCAATTTAATGGATTTTTGAAAATTTAACTTTTTTGTGAAAATATCCACTAAATGAGGGAATAATATGTGTGAGGGTACCCCAGGAGAGTTCCAAATGTGTGTGGGTAGAATATATATCCCACAGGGTTAAAATTGAAAAAAGTTGAAAAAAAATTTTTTTTTTGTACTTAGTCATTTTTCCGGCGTTTATCAGACTTTCAGATAGGGGAAATGTCAGTGAGCTTTCCGATTTCAGTTCCAGAGCGATTCGCCCAATGAGTCCTTGATATTTAGTCATTTTCAGCCAATTTTCTGGATTTTTGAAAATTTCACTTTTTTGTGAAAATATCCACTAAATGAGGGAATAATATGTGTGAGGGTACCCCAGGAGAGTTCCAAATGTGTGTGGGTAGAATATATATCCCACAGGGTTAAAATTGAAAAAAGTTGAAAAAAAATTTTTTTTTTGTACTTAGTCATTTTTCCGGCGTTTATCAGACTTTCAGATAGGGGAAATGTCAGTGAGCTTTCCGATTTCAGTTCCAGAGCGATTCGCCCAATGAGTCCTTGATATTTAGTCGTTTTCAGCCAATTTTCTGGATTTTTGAAAATTTCACTTTTTTGTGAAAATATCCACTAAATGAGGGAATAATATGTGTGAGGGTACCCCAGGAGAGTTCCAAATGTGTGTGGGTAGAATATATATCCCACAGGGTTAAAATTGAAAAAAGTTGAAAAAAATTTTTTTTGGACTTAGTCATTTTTCCGGCGTTTATCAGACTTTCAGATAGGGGAAATGTCAGTGAGCTTTCCGATTTCAGTTCCAGAGCGATTCGCCCAATGAGTCCTTGATATTTAGTCGTTTTCAGCCAATTTTTGGGATTTTTGAAAATTTCACTTTTTTGTGAAAATATCCACTAAATGAGGGAATAATATGTGTGAGGGTACCCCAGGAGAGTTCCAAATGTGTGTGGGTAGAATATATATCCCACAGGGTTAAAATTGAAAAAGTTGAAAAAAATTTTTTTTTGGACTTAGTCATTTTTCCGGCGTTTATCAGACTTTCAGATAGGGGAAATGTCAGTGAGCTTTCCGATTTCAGTTCCAGAGCGATTCGCCCAATGAGTCCTTGATATTTAGTTGTTTTCAGCCAATTTTCTGGATTTTGAAAGTTTCACTTTTTTGTGAAAATATCCACTAAATGAGGGAATAATATGTGTGAGGGTACCCCAGGAGAGTTCCAAATGTGTGTGGGTAGAATATATATCCTACAGGGTTAAAACTGAAAAAAGTTGAAAAAAATTTTTTTTTTGGATTTAGTAATTTTTCCAGCTTTTATCAGACTTTCAGATAGGGGAAATGTCAGTGAGCGTTCCGATTTCAGTTCCAAAGCGATTCGCCCACTGAGTCCTTGATATTTAGTCGTTTTCAGCCAATTTAATGGATTTTTGAAAATTTAACTTTTTTGTGAAAATATCCACTAAATGAGGGAATAATATGTGTGAGGGTACCCCAGGAGAGTTCCAAATGTGTGTGGGTAGAATATATATCCCACAGGGTTAAAATTGAAAAAAGTTGAAAAAAATTTTTTTTGGACTTAGTCATTTTTCCGGCGTTTATCAGACTTTCAGATAGGGGAAATGTCAGTGAGCTTTCCGATTTCAGTTCCAGAGCGATTCGCCCAATGAGTCCTTGATATTTAGTCATTTTCAGTCAATTTTCTGGATTTTTGAAAATTTCACTTTTTTGTGAAAATATCCACTAAATGAGGGAATAATATGTGTGAGGGTACCCCAGGAGAGTTCCAAATGTGTGTGGGTAGAATATATATCCCACAGGGTTAAAATTGAAAAAAGTTGAAAAAAATTTTTTTTGGACTTAGTCATTTTTCCGGCGTTTATCAGACTTTCAGATAGGGGAAATGTCAGTGAGCTTTCCGATTTCAGTTCCAGAGCGATTCGCCCAATGAGTCCTTGATATTTATTCGTTTTCAGTCAATTTTCTGGATTTTTGAAAATTTCACTTTTTTGTGAAAATATCCACTAAATGAGGGAATAATATGTGTGAGGGTACCCCAGGAGAGTTCCAAATGTGTGTGGGTAGAATATATATCCTACAGGGTTAAAATTGAAAAAAGTTGAAAAGAATTTTTTTTTTGGATTTAGTAATTTTTCCAGCTTTTATCAGACTTTCAGATAGGGGAAATGTCAGTGAGCGTTCCGATTTCAGTTCCAAAGCGATTCGCCCACTGAGTCCTTGATATTTAGTCGTTTTCAGCCAATTTAATGGATTTTTGAAAATTTAACTTTTTTGTGAAAATATCCACTAAATGAGGGAATAATATGTGTGAGGGTACCCCAGGAGAGTTCCAAATGTGTGTGGGTAGAATATATACCCCACGTGGGTAAAATTGAAAAAAGTTGAAAAAAATTTTTTTTTTGTACTTAGTCATTTTTCCGGCGTTTATCAGACTTTTAGATAGGGGAAATGTCAGTGAGCTTTCCGATTTCAGTTCCAGAGCGATTCGCCCAATGAGTCCTTGATATTTAGTCGTTTTCAGCCAATTTTTGGGATTTTTGAAAATTTCACTTTTTTGTGAAAATATCCACTAAATGAGGGAATAATATGTGTGAGGGTACCCCAGGAGAGTTCCAAATGTGTGTGGGTAGAATATATATCCCACAGGGTGAAAATTGAAAAAGTTGAAAAAAATTTTTTTTTGGACTTAGTCATTTTTCCGGCGTTTATCAGACTTTCAGATAGGGGAAATGTCAGTGAGCTTTCCGATTTCAGTTCCAGAGCGATTCGCCCAATGAGTCCTTGATATTTAGTCGTTTTCAGAGAATTTTCTGGATTTTTGAAAATTTCACTTTTTTGTGAAAATATCCACTAAATGAGGGAATAATATGTGTGAGGGTACCCCAGGAGAGTTCCAAATGTGTGTGGGTAGAATATATACCCCACGTGGGTAAAATTGAAAAAAGTTGAAAAATTTTTTTTTTTTGTACTTAGTCATTTTTCCGGCGTTTATCAGACTTTTAGATAGGGGAAATGTCAGTGAGCTTTCCGATTTCAGTTCCAGAGCGATTCGCCCAATGAGTCCTTGATATTTAGTCGTTTTCAGCCAATTTTCTGGATTTTTGAAAATTTCACTTTTTTGTGGAAATATCCACTAAATGAGGGAATAATATGTGTGAGGGTACCCCAGGAGAGTTCCAAATGTGTGTGGGTAGAATATATATCCCACAGGGTTAAAATTGAAAAAGTTGAAAAAAATTTTTTTTTGGACTTAGTCATTTTTTCGGCGTTTATCAGACTTTTAGATAGGGGAAATGTCAGTGAGCTTTCCGATTTCAGTTCCAGAGCGATTCGCCCAATGAGTCCTTGATATTTAGTCGTTTTCAGCCAATTTTTGGGATTTTTGAAAATTTCACTTTTTTGTGAAAATATCCACTAAATGAGGGAATAATATGTGTGAGGGTACCCCAGGAGAGTTCCAAATGTGTGTGGGTAGAATATATATCCCACAGGGTTAAAATTGAAAAAGTTGAAAAAAATTTTTTTTTGGACTTAGTCATTTTTCCGGCGTTTATCAGACTTTCAGATAGGGGAAATGTCAGTGAGCTTTCCGATTTCAGTTCCAGAGCGATTCGCCCAATGAGTCCTTGATATTTAGTTGTTTTCAGCCAATTTTCTGGATTTTAAAAGTTTCACTTTTTTGTGAAAATATCCACTAAATGAGGGAATAATATGTGTGAGGGTACCCCAGGAGAGTTCCAAATGTGTGTGGGTAGAATATATATCCCACAGGGTTAAAATTGAAAAAAGTTGAAAAAAATTTTTTTTTGGACTTAGTCATTTTTCCGGCGTTTATCAGACTTTCAGATAGGGGAAATGTCAGTGAGCTTTCCGATTTCAGTTCCAGAGCGATTCGCCCAATGAGTCCTTGATATTTAGTCGTTTTCAGTGAATTTTCTGGATTTTTGAAAATTTCACTTTTTTGTGAAAATATCCACTAAATGAGGGAATAATATGTGTGAGGGTACCCCAGGAGAGTTCCAAATGTGTGTGGGTAGAATATATACCCCACGTGGGTAAAATTGAAAAAAGTTGAAAAAATTTTTTTTTTTCGGATTTAGTAATTTTTCCAGCTTTTATCAGACTTTCAGATAGGGGAAATGTCAGTGAGCGTTCCGATTTCAGTTCCATAGCGATTCGCCCACTGAGTCCTTGATATTTAGTCGTTTTCAGCCAATTTAATGGATTTTTGAAAATTTAACTTTTTTGTGAAAATATCCACTAAATGAGGGAATAATATATGTGAGGGTACCCCAGGAGAGTTCCAAATGTGTGTGGGTAGAATATATACCCCACGTGGGTAAAATTGAAAAAAGTTGAAAAAAATTTTTTTTTTGTACTTAGTCATTTTTCCGGCGTTTATCAGACTTTTAGATAGGGGAAATGTCAGTGAGCTTTCCGATTTCAGTTCCAGAGCGATTCGCCCAATGAGTCCTTGATGTTTAGTCTTTTTCAGCCAATTTTCTGGATTTTTGAAAATTTCACTTTTTTGTGGAAATATCCACTAAATGAGGGAATAATATTTGTGAGGGTACCCCAGGAGAGTTCCAAATGTGTGTGGGTAGAATATATATCCCACAGGGTTAAAATTGAAAAAAGTTGAAAAAAATTTTTTTTGGACTTAGCCATTTTTCCGGCGTTTATCAGACTTTCAGATAGGGGAAATGTCAGTGAGCTTTCCGATTTCAGTTCCAGAGCGATTCGCCCAATGAGTCCTTGATATTTAGTCGTTTTCAGCCAATTTTCTGGATTTTTGAAAATTTCACTTTTTTTGTGAAAATATCCACTAAATGAGGGAATAATATGTGTGAGGTTACCCCAGGAGAGTTCCAAATGTGTGTGGGTAGAATATATATCCCACAGGGTTAAAATTGAAAAAAGTTGAAAAAAATTTTTTTTGGGATTTAGTAATTTTTCCAGCTTTTATCAGACTTTCAGATAGGGGAAATGTCAGTGAGCATTCCGATTTCAGTTCCAAAGCGATTCGCCCACTGAGTCCTTGATATTTAGTCGTTTTCAGCAAATTTAATGGATTTTTGAAAATTCAACTTTTTTGTGAAAATATCCACTAAATGAGGGAATAATATGTGTGAGGGTACCCCAGGAGAGTTCCAAATGTGTGTGGGTAGAATATATACCCCACGTGGGTAAAATTGAAAAAAGTTGAACAAAATTTTTTTTTTGGACTTAGTCATTTTTCCGGCGTTTATCAGACTTTCAGATAGGGGAAATGTCAGTGAGTGTTCCGATTTCAGTTAAAGAGCAATTCTCCCAATCAGTCCTTGATATTTAGTCGTTTTCAGCCAATTTTCTGGATTTTTGAAAATTTCACTTTTTTGTGAAAATATCCACTAAATGAGGGAATAATATGTGTGAGGGTACCCCAGGAGAGTTCCAAATGTGTGTGGGTAGAATATATATCCTACAGGGTTAAAATTGAAAAAAGTTGAAAAAAATTTTTTTTTGGGATTTAGTAATTTTTCCAGCTTTTATCAGACTTTCAGATAGGGGAAATGTCAGTGAGCGTTCCGATTTCAGTTCCAAAGCGATTCGCCCACTGAGTCCTTGATATTTAGTCGTTTTCAGCCAATTTAATGGATTTTTGAAAATTTAACTTTTTTGTGAAAATATCCACTAAATGAGGGAATAATATGTGTGAGGGTACCCCAGGAGAGTTCCAAATGTGTGTGGGTAGAATATATATCCTACAGGGTTAAAATTGAAAAAAGTTGAAAAAAATTTTTTTTTTGGATTTAGTAATTTTTCCAGCTTTTCTCAGACTTTCAGATAGGGAAAGTGTCAGTGAGCATTCCGATTTCAGTTCCAAAGCGATTCGCCCAATGAGTCCTTGATATTTAGTCGTTTTCAGCCAATTTTCTGGATTTTCGAAAATTTCATTTTTTGGGAAAATATCCACTAAATGAGGGAATAATATGTGTGAGGGTACCCCAGGAGAGTTCCAAATGTGTGTGGGTAGAATATATATCCTACAGGGTTAAAATTGAAAAAAGTTGAAAAAAAATTTTTTGGGGGATTTAGTAATTTTTCCAGCTTTTATCAGACTTTCAGATAGGGTAAATGTCAGTGAGCATTCCGATTTCAGTTCCAAAGCGATTCGCCCACTGAGTCCTTGATATTTAGTCGTTTTCAGCCAATTTTCTGGATTTTTGAAAATTTCACTTTTTTGTGGAAATATCCACTAAATGAGGGAATAATATTTGTGAGGGTACCCCAGGAGAGTTCCAAATGTGTGTGGGTAGAATATATATCCCACAGGGTTAAAATTGAAAAAAGTTGAAAAAAATTTTTTTTTTGTACTTAGTCATTTTTCCGGCGTTTATCAGACTTTCAGATAGGGGAAATGTCAGTGAGCTTTCCGATTTCAGTTCCAGAGCGATTCGCCCAATCAGTCCTTCATATTTAGTCGTTTTCTGCCAATTTTCTGGATTTTTGAAAATTTCACTTTTTTTGTGAAAATATCCACTAAATGAGGGAATAATATGTGTGAGGGTACCCCAGGAGAGTTCCAAATGTGTGTGGGTAGAATATATATCCCACAGGGTTAAAATTGAAAAAAGTTTAAAAAAATTTTTTTTGGACTTAGTCATTTTTCCGGCGTTTATCAGACTTTCAGATAGGGGAAATGTCAGTGAGCTTTCCGATTTCAGTTCCAGAGCGATTCGCCCAATGAGTCCTTGATATTTAGTCGTTTTCAGCCAATTTTTGGGATTTTTGAAAATTTCACTTTTTTGTGAAAATATCCACTAAATGAGGGAATAATATGTGTGAGGGTACCCCAGGAGAGTTCCAAATGTGTGTGGGTAGAATATATATCCCACAGGGTTAAAATTGAAAAAAGTTGAAAAAAATTTTTTTTTGGACTCAGTCATTTTTCCGGCGTTTATCAGACTTTCAGATAGGGGAAATGTCAGTGAGCTTTCCGATTTCAGTTCCAGAGCGATTCGCCCAATGAGTCCTTGATATTTAGTCGTTTTCAGTCAATTTTCTGGATTTTTGAAAATTTCACTTTTTTGTGAAAATATCCACTAAATGAGGGAATAATATGTGTGAGGGTACCCCAGGAGAGTTCCAAATGTGTGTGGGTAGAATATATATCCTACAGGGTTAAAATTGAAAAAAGTTGAAAAAAATTTTTTTTTTGGATTTAGTAATTTTTCCAGCTTTTATCAGACTTTCAGATAGGGGAAATGTCAGTGAGCGTTCCGATTTCAGTTCCAAAGCGATTCGCCCACTGAGTCCTTGATATTTAGTCGTTTTCAGCCAATTTAATGGATTTTTGAAAATTTAACTTTTTTGTGAAAATATCCACTAAATGAGGGAATAATATGTGTGAGGGTACCCCAGGAGAGTTCCAAATGTGTGTGGGTAGAATATATACCCCACGTGGGTAAAATTGAAAAAAGTTGAAAAAAATTTTTTTTTTGTACTTAGTCATTTTTCCGGCGTTTATCAGACTTTTAGATAGGGGAAATGTCAGTGAGCTTTCCGATTTCAGTTCCAGAGCGATTCGCCCAATGAGTCCTTGATATTTAGTCGTTTTCAGCCAATTTTCTGGATTTTTGAAAATTTCACTTTTTTGTGGAAATATCCACTAAATGAGGGAATAATATTTGTGAGGGTACCCCAGGAGAGTTCCAAATGTGTGTGGGTAGAATATATATCCCACAGGGTTAAAATTGAAAAAAGTTGAAAAAAATTTTTTTTGGACTTAGTCATTTTTCCGGCGTTTATCAGACTTTCAGATAGGGGAAATGTCAGTGAGCTTTCCGATTTCAGTTCCAGAGCGATTCGCCCAATGAGTCCTTGATATTTAGTCGTTTTCAGCCAATTTTTGGGATTTTTGAAAATTTCACTTTTTTGTGAAAATATCCACTAAATGAGGGAATAATATGTGTGAGGGTACCCCAGGAGAGTTCCAAATGTGTGTGGGTAGAATATATATCCCACAGGGTTAAAATTGAAAAAAGTTGAAAAAAATTTTTTTTTGGACTTAGTCATTTTTCCGGCGTTTATCAGACTTTCAGATACGGGAAATGTCAGTGAGCTTTCCGATTTCAGTTCCAGAGCGATTCGCCCAATGAGTCCTTGATATTTAGTCGTTTTCAGCCAATTTAATGGATTTTTGAAAATTTAACTTTTTTGTGAAAATATCCACTAAATGAGGGAATAATATGTGTGAGGGTACCCCAGGAGAGTTCCAAATGTGTGTGGGTAGAATATATATCCTACAGGGTTAAAATTGAAAAAAGTTGAAAAAAATTTTTTTTTTGGATTTAGTAATTTTTCCAGCTTTTCTCAGACTTTCAGATAGGGGAAGTGTCAGTGAGCATTCCGATTTCAGTTCCAAAGCGATTCGCCCAATGAGTCCTTGATATTTAGTCGTTTTCAGCCAATTTTCTGGATTTTCGAAAATTTCATTTTTTGGGAAAATATCCACTAAATGAGGGAATAATATGTGTGAGGGTACCCCAGGAGAGTTCCAAATGTGTGTGGGTAGAATATATATCCTACAGGGTTAAAATTGAAAAAAGTTGAAAAAAATTTTTTTTTTGTACTTAGTCATTTTTCCGGCGTTTATCAGACTTTCAGATAGGGGAAATGTCAGTGAGCTTTCCGATTTCAGTTCCAGAGCGATTCGCCCAATCAGTCTTTGATATTTAGTTGTTTTCAGCCAATTTTCTGGATTTTTGAAAATTTCACTTTTTTTGTGAAAATATCCACTAAATGAGGGAATAATATGTGTGAGGGTACCCCAGGAGAGTTCCAAATGTGTGTGGGTAGAATATATATCCCACAGGGTTAAAATTGAAAAAAGTTGAAATAAAATTTTTTTGGACTTAGTCATTTTTCCGGCGTTTATCAGAAGTTCAGATAGGGGAAATGTCAGTCAGCTTTCCGATTTCAGTTCCAGAGCGATTCACCCAATGAGTCCTTGATATTTAGTCGTTTTCAGCCAATTTTCTGGATTTTTGAAAATTTCACTTTTTTGTGGAAATATCCACTAAATGAGGGAATAATATTTGTGAGGGTACCCCAGGAGAGTTCCAAATGTGTGTGGGTAGAATATATATCCCACAGGGCTAAAATTGAAAAAAGTTGAAAAAAAATTTTTTTTTGTACTTAGTCATTTTTCCGGCGTTTATCAGACTTTCAGATAGGGGAAATGTCAGTGAGCATTCCGATTTCAGTTCCAGAGCGATTCGCCCAATCAGTCCTTCATATTTAGTCGTTTTCTGCCAATTTTCTGGATTTTTGAAAATTTCACTTTTTTTGTGAAAATATCCACTAAATGAGGGAATAATATGTGTGAGGGTACCCCAGGAGAGTTCCAAATGTGTGTGGGTAGAATATATATCCCACAGGGTTAAAATTGAAAAAAGTTTAAAAAAATTTTTTTTGGACTTAGTCATTTTTCCGGCGTTTATCAGACTTTCAGATAGGGGAAATGTCAGTGAGCTTTCCGATTTCAGTTCCAGAGCGATTCGCCCAATTAGTCCTTGATATTTAGTCGTTTTCAGCCAATTTTTGGGATTTTTGAAAATTTCACTTTTTTGTGAAAATATCCACTAAATGAGGGAATAATATGTGTGAGGGTACCCCAGGAGAGTTCCAAATGTGTGTGGGTAGAATATATATCCCACAGGGTTAAAATTGAAAAAAGTTGAAAAAAATTTTTTTTTGGACTCAGTCATTTTTCCGGCGTTTATCAGACTTTCAGATAGGGGAAATGTCAGTGAGCTTTCCGATTTCAGATCCAGAGCGATTCGCCCAATGAGTCCTTGATATTTAGTCGTTTTCAGTCAATTTTCTGGATTTTTGAAAATTTCACTTTTTTGTGAAAATATCCACTAAATGAGGGAATAATATGTGTGAGGGTACCCCAGGAGAGTTCCAAATGTGTGTGGGTAGAATATATATCCTACAGGGTTAAAATTGAAAAAAGTTGAAAAAAATTTTTTTTTTGGATTTAGTAATTTTTCCAGCTTTTATCAGACTTTCAGATAGGGGAAATGTCAGTGAGCGTTCCGATTTCAGTTCCAAAGCGATTCGCCCACTGAGTCCTTGATATTTAGTCGTTTTCAGCCAATTTTCTGGATTTTTGAAAATTTCACTTTTTTGTGGAAATATCCACTAAATGAGGGAATAATATTTGTGAGGGTACCCCAGGAGAGTTCCAAATGTGTGTGGGTAGAATATATATCCCACAGGGTTAAAATTGAAAAAAGTTGAAAAAAATTTTTTTTGGACTTAGTCATTTTTCCGGCGTTTATCAGACTTTCAGATAGGGGAAATGTCAGTGAGCTTTCCGATTTCAGTTCCAGAGCGATTCGCCCAATGAGTCCTTGATATTTAGTCGTTTTCAGCCAATTTTTGGGATTTTTGAAAATTTCACTTTTTTGTGAAAATATCCACTAAATGAGGGAATAATATGTGTGAGGGTACCCCAGGAGAGTTCCAAATGTGTGTGGGTAGAATATATATCCCACAGGGTTAAAATTGAAAAAAGTTGAAAAAAATTTTTTTTTGGACTTAGTCATTTTTCCGGCGTTTATCAGACTTTCAGATAGGGGAAATGTCAGTGAGCTTTCCGATTTCAGTTCCAGAGCGATTCGCCCAATGAGTCCTTGATATTTAGTCGTTTTCAGTGAATTTTCTGGATTTTTGAAAATTTCACTTTTTTGTGAAAATATCCACTAAATGAGGGAATAATATGTGTGAGGGTACCCCAGGAGAGTTCCAAATGTGTGTGGGTAGAATATATACCCCACGTGGGTAAAATTGAAAAAAGTTGAAAAATTTTTTTTTTTTCGGATTTAGTAATTTTTCCAGCTTTTATCAGACTTTCAGATAGGGGAAATGTCAGTGAGCGTTCCGATTTCAGTTCCATAGCGATTCGCCCACTGAGTCCTTGATATTTAGTCGTTTTCAGCCAATTTAATGGATTTTTGAAAATTTAACTTTTTTGTGAAAATATCCACTAAATGAGGGAATAATATATGTGAGGGTACCCCAGGAGAGTTCCAAATGTGTGTGGGTAGAATATATACCCCACGTGGGTAAAATTGAAAAAAGTTGAAAAAAATTTTTTTTTTGTACTTAGTCATTTTTCCGGCGTTTATCAGACTTTTAGATAGGGGAAATGTCAGTGAGCTTTCCGATTTCAGTTCCAGAGCGATTCGCCCAATGAGTCCTTGATATTTAGTCTTTTTCAGCCAATTTTCTGGATTTTTGAAAATTTCACTTTTTTGTGGAAATATCCACTAAATGAGGGAATAATATTTGTGAGGGTACCCCAGGAGAGTTCCAAATGTGTGTGGGTAGAATATATATCCCACAGGGTTAAAATTGAAAAAAGTTGAAAAAATTTTTTTTTTTGTACTTAGTCATTTTTACGGCGTTTATCAGACTTTCAGATAGGGGAAATGTCAGTGAGTGTTCCGATTTCAGTTAAAGAGCAATTCTCCCAATCAGTCCTTGATATTTAGTCGTTTTCAGCCAATTTTCTGGATTTTTGAAAATTTCACTTTTTTGTGAAAATATCCACTAAATGAGGGAATAATATGTGTGAGGGTACCCCAGGAGAGTTCCAAATGTGTGTGGGTAGAATATATATCCTACAGGGTTAAAATTGAAAAAAGTTGAAAAAAATTTTTTTTTGGGATTTAGTAATTTTTCCAGCTTTTCTCAGACTTTCAGATAGGGGAAGTGTCAGTGAGCATTCCGATTTCAGTTCCAAAGCGATTCGCCCAATGAGTCCTTGATATTTAGTCGTTTTCAGCCAATTTTCTGGATTTTTGAAAATTTCATTTTTTGGGAAAATATCCACTAAATGAGGGAATAATATGTGTGAGGGTACCCCAGGAGAGTTCCAAATGTGTGTGGGTAGAATATATATCCTACAGGGTTAAAATTGAAAAAAGTTGAAAAAAATTTTTTTTTTGTACTTAGTCATTTTTCCGGCGTTTATCAGACTTTCAGATAGGGGAAATGTCAGTGAGCTTTCCGATTTCAGTTCCAGAGCGATTCGCCCAATCAGTCTTTGATATTTAGTCGTTTTCAGCCCATTTTCTGGATTTTTGAAAATTTCACTTTTTTTGTGAAAATATCCACTAAATGAGGGAATAATATGTGTGAGGGTACCCCAGGAGAGTTCCAAATGTGTGTGGGTAGAATATATATCCCACAGGGTTAAAATTGAAAAAAGTTGAAATAAAATTTTTTTGGACTTAGTCATTTTTCTGGCGTTTATCAGAAGTTCAGATAGGGGAAATGTCAGTCAGCTTTCCGATTTCAGTTCCAGAGCGATTCACCCAATGAGTCCTTGATATTTAGTCGTTTTCAGCCAATTTTCTGGATTTTTGAAAATTTCACTTTTTTGTGAAAATATCCACTAAATGAGGGAATAATATGTGTGAGGGTACCCCAGGAGAGTTCCAGATGTGTGTGGGTAGAATATATATCCTACAGGGTTAAAATTGAAAAAAGTTGAAAAAAATTTTTTTTTGGGATTTAGTAATTTTTCCAGCTTTTATCAGACTTTCAGATAGGGGAAATGTCAGTGAGCGTTCCGATTTCAGTTCCAAAGCGATTCGCCCACTGAGTCCTTGATATTTAGTCGTTTTCAGCCAATTTAATGGATTTTTGAAAATTTAACTTTTTTGTGAAAATATCCACTAAATGAGGGAATAATATGTGTGAGGGTACCCCAGGAGAGTTCCAAATGTGTGTGGGTAGAATATATATCCTACAGGGTTAAAATTGAAAAAAGTTGAAAAAAATTTTTTTTTTGGATTTAGTAATTTTTCCAGCTTTTCTCAGACTTTCAGATAGGGGAAGTGTCAGTGAGCATTCCGATTTCAGTTCCAAAGCGATTCGCCCAATGAGTCCTTGATATTTAGTCGTTTTCAGCCAATTTTCTGGATTTTCGAAAATTTCATTTTTTGGGAAAATATCCACTAAATGAGGGAATAATATGTGTGAGGGTACCCCAGGAGAGTTCCAAATGTGTGTGGGTAGAATATATATCCTACAGGGTTAAAATTGAAAAAAGTTGAAAAAAATTTTTTTTGGGGATTTAGTAATTTTTCCAGCTTTTATCAGACTTTCAGATAGGGGAAATGTCAGTGAGCATTCCGATTTCAGTTCCAAAGCGATTCGCCCAATGAGTCCTTGATATTTAGTCATTTTCAGCCAATTTTCTGGATTTTCGAAAATTTCATTTTTTGGGAAAATATCCACTAAATGAGGGAATAATATGTGTGAGGGTACCCCAGGAGAGTTCCAAATGTGTGTGTGTAGAATATATATCCTACAGGGTTAAAATTGAAAAAAGTTGAAAAAAAATTTTTTTTTGTACTTAGTCATTTTTCCGGCGTTTATCAGACTTTCAGATAGGGGAAATGTCAGTGAGCTTTCCGATTTCAGTTCCAGAGCGATTCGCCCAATCAGTCTTTGATATTTAGTCGTTTTCAGCCAATTTTCTGGATTTTTGAAAATTTCACTTTTTTTGTGAAAATATCCACTAAATGAGGGAATAATATGTGTGAGGGTACCCCAGGAGAGTTCCAAATGTGTGTGGGTAGAATATAAATCCCACAGGGTTAAAATTGAAAAAAGTTGAAATAAAATTTTTTTGGACTTAGTCATTTTTCTGGCGTTTATCAGAAGTTCAGATAGGGGAAATGTCAGTCAGCTTTCCGATTTCAGTTCCAGAGCGATTCACCCAATGAGTCCTTGATATTTAGTCGTTTTCAGCCAATTTTCTGGATTTTTGAAAATTTCACTTTTTTGTGAAAATATCCACTAAATGAGGGAATAATATGTGTGAGGGTACCCCAGGAGAGTTCCAGATGTGTGTGGGTAGAATATATATCCTACAGGGTTAAAATTGAAAAAAGTTGAAAAAAATTTTTTTTTGGGATTTAGTAATTTTTCCAGCTTTTATCAGACTTTCAGATAGGGGAAATGTCAGTGAGCGTTCCGATTTCAGTTCCAAAGCGATTCGCCCACTGAGTCCTTGATATTTAGTCGTTTTCAGCCAATTTAATGGATTTTTGAAAATTTAACTTTTTTGTGAAAATATCCACTAAATGAGGGAATAATATGTGTGAGGGTACCCCAGGAGAGTTCCAAATGTGTGTGGGTAGAATATATATCCTACAGGGTTAAAATTGAAAAAAGTTGAAAAAAATTTTTTTTTTGGATTTAGTAATTTTTCCAGCTTTTCTCAGACTTTCAGATAGGGGAAGTGTCAGTGAGCATTCCGATTTCAGTTCCAAAGCGATTCGCCCAATGAGTCCTTGATATTTAGTCGTTTTCAGCCAATTTTCTGGATTTTCGAAAATTTCATTTTTTGGGAAAATATCCACTAAATGAGGGAATAATATGTGTGAGGGTACCCCAGGAGAGTTCCAAATGTGTGTGGGTAGAATATATATCCTACAGGGTTAAAATTGAAAAAAGTTGAAAAAAATTTTTTTTGGGGATTTAGTAATTTTTCCAGCTTTTATCAGACTTTCAGATAGGGGAAATGTCAGTGAGCATTCCGATTTCAGTTCCAAAGCGATTCGCCCACTGAGTCCTTGATATTTAGTCGTTTTCAGCAAATTTTCTGGATTTTTGAAAATTTCACTTTTTTGTGGAAATATCCACTAAATGAGGGAATAATATTTGTGAGGGTACCCCAGGAGAGTTCCAAATGTGTGTGGGTAGAATATATATCCCACAGGGTTAAAATTGAAAAAAGTTGAAAAAAATTTTTTTTTTGTACTTAGTCATTTTTCCGGCGTTTATCAGACTTTCAGATAGGGGAAATGTCAGTGAGCTTTCCGATTTCAGTTCCAGAGCGATTCGCCCAATCAGTCTTTGATATTTAGTTGTTTTCAGCCAATTTTCTGGATTTTTGAAAATTTCACTTTTTTTGTGAAAATATCCACTAAATGAGGGAATAATATGTGTGAGGGTACCCCAGGAGAGTTCCAAATGTGTGTGGGTAGAATATATATCCCACAGGGTTAAAATTGAAAAAAGTTGAAATAAATTTTTTTTGGACTTAGTCATTTTTCCGGCGTTTATCAGAAGTTCAGATAGGGGAAATGTCAGTCAGCTTTCCGATTTCAGTTCCAGAGCGATTCACCCAATGAGTCCTTGATATTTAGTCGTTTTCAGCCAATTTTCTGGATTTTTGAAAATTTCACTTTTTTGTCAAAATATCCACTAAATGAGGGAATAATATGTGTGAGGGTACCCCAGGAGAGTTCCAAATGTGTGTGGGTAGAATATATATCCTACAGGGTTAAAATTGAAAAAAGTTGAAAAAAATTTTTTTTTTGGATTTAGTAATTTTTCCAGCTTTTATCAGACTTTCAGATAGGGGAAATGTCAGTGAGCGTTCCGATTTCAGTTCCAAAGCGATTCGCCCACTGAGTCCTTGATATTTAGTCGTTTTCAGCCAATTTAATGGATTTTTGAAAATTTAACTTTTTTTGTGAAAATATCCACTAAATGAGGGAATAATATGTGTGAGGGTACCCCAGGAGAGTTCCAAATGTGTGTGGGTAGAATATAAATCCCACAGGGTTAAAATTGAAAAAAGTTGAAATAAAATTTTTTTGGACTTAGTCATTTTTCTGGCGTTTATCAGAAGTTCAGATAGGGGAAATGTCAGTCAGCTTTCCGATTTCAGTTCCAGAGCGATTCACCCAATGAGTCCTTGATATTTAGTCGTTTTCAGCCAATTTTCTGGATTTTTGAAAATTTCACTTTTTTGTGAAAATATCCACTAAATGAGGGAATAATATGTGTGAGGGTACCCCAGGAGAGTTCCAGATGTGTGTGGGTAGAATATATATCCTACAGGGTTAAAATTGAAAAAAGTTGAAAAAAATTTTTTTTTGGGATTTAGTAATTTTTCCAGCTTTTATCAGACTTTCAGATAGGGGAAATGTCAGTGAGCGTTCCGATTTCAGTTCCAAAGCGATTCGCCCACTGAGTCCTTGATATTTAGTCGTTTTCAGCCAATTTAATGGATTTTTGAAAATTTAACTTTTTTGTGAAAATATCCACTAAATGAGGGAATAATATGTGTGAGGGTACCCCAGGAGAGTTCCAAATGTGTGTGGGTAGAATATATATCCTACAGGGTTAAAATTGAAAAAAGTTGAAAAAAATTTTTTTTTTGGATTTAGTAATTTTTCCAGCTTTTCTCAGACTTTCAGATAGGGGAAGTGTCAGTGAGCATTCCGATTTCAGTTCCAAAGCGATTCGCCCAATGAGTCCTTGATATTTAGTCGTTTTCAGCCAATTTTCTGGATTTTCGAAAATTTCATTTTTTGGGAAAATATCCACTAAATGAGGGAATAATATGTGTGAGGGTACCCCAGGAGAGTTCCAAATGTGTGTGGGTAGAATATATATCCTACAGGGTTAAAATTGAAAAAAGTTGAAAAAAATTTTTTTTGGGGATTTAGTAATTTTTCCAGCTTTTATCAGACTTTCAGATAGGGGAAATGTCAGTGAGCATTCCGATTTCAGTTCCAAAGCGATTCGCCCACTGAGTCCTTGATATTTAGTCGTTTTCAGCAAATTTTCTGGATTTTTGAAAATTTCACTTTTTTGTGGAAATATCCACTAAATGAGGGAATAATATTTGTGAGGGTACCCCAGGAGAGTTCCAAATGTGTGTGGGTAGAATATATATCCCACAGGGTTAAAATTGAAAAAAGTTGAAAAAAATTTTTTTTTTGTACTTAGTCATTTTTCCGGCGTTTATCAGACTTTCAGATAGGGGAAATGTCAGTGAGCTTTCCGATTTCAGTTCCAGAGCGATTCGCCCAATCAGTCTTTGATATTTAGTTGTTTTCAGCCAATTTTCTGGATTTTTGAAAATTTCACTTTTTTTGTGAAAATATCCACTAAATGAGGGAATAATATGTGTGAGGGTACCCCAGGAGAGTTCCAAATGTGTGTGGGTAGAATATATATCCCACAGGGTTAAAATTGAAAAAAGTTGAAATAAATTTTTTTTGGACTTAGTCATTTTTCCGGCGTTTATCAGAAGTTCAGATAGGGGAAATGTCAGTCAGCTTTCCGATTTCAGTTCCAGAGCGATTCACCCAATGAGTCCTTGATATTTAGTCGTTTTCAGCCAATTTTCTGGATTTTTGAAAATTTCACTTTTTTGTCAAAATATCCACTAAATGAGGGAATAATATGTGTGAGGGTACCCCAGGAGAGTTCCAAATGTGTGTGGGTAGAATATATATCCTACAGGGTTAAAATTGAAAAAAGTTGAAAAAAATTTTTTTTTTGGATTTAGTAATTTTTCCAGCTTTTATCAGACTTTCAGATAGGGGAAATGTCAGTGAGCGTTCCGATTTCAGTTCCAAAGCGATTCGCCCACTGAGTCCTTGATATTTAGTCGTTTTCAGCCAATTTAATGGATTTTTGAAAATTTAACTTTTTTTGTGAAAATATCCACTAAATGAGGGAATAATATGTGTGAGGGTACCCCAGGAGAGTTCCAAATGTGTGTGGGTAGAATATATACCCCACGTGGGTAAAATTGAAAAAAGTTGAAAAAATTTTTTTTTTTGTACTTAGTCATTTTTCCGGTGTTTATCAGACTTTTGGATAGGGGAAATGTCAGTGAGCTTTCCGATTTCAGTTCCAGAGCGATTCGCCCAATGAGTCCTTGATATTTAGTCGTTTTCAGCCAATTTTCTGGATTTTTGAAAATTTCACTTTTTTGTGGAAATATCCACTAAATGAGGGAATAATATTTGTGAGGGTAACCCAGGAGAGTTCCAAATGTGTGTGGGTAGAATATATATCCCACAGGGTTAAAATTGAAAAAAGTTTAAAAAAATTTTTTTTGGACTTAGCCATTTTTCCGGCGTTTATCAGACTTTCAGATAGGGGAAATGTCAGTGAGCTTTCCGATTTCAGTTCCAGAGCGATTCGCCCAATGAGTCCTTGATATTTAGTCGTTTTCAGCCAATTTTCTGGATTTTTGAAAATTTCACTTTTTTGTGAAAATATCCACTAAATGAGGGAATAATATGTGTGAGGGTACCCCAGGAGAGTTCCAAATGTGTGTGGGTAGAATATATATCCCACAGGGTTAAAATTGAAAAAAGTTGAAAAAAATTTTTTTTGGGGATTTAGTAATTTTTCCAGCTTTTATCAGACTTTCAGATAGGGGAAATGTCAGTGAGCATTCCGATTTCAGTTCCAAAGCGATTCGCCCACTGAGTCCTTGATATTTAGTCGTTTTCAGCCAATTTAATGGATTTTTGAAAATTTAACTTTTTTGTGAAAATATCCACTAAATGAGGGAATAATATGTGTGAGGGTACCCCAGGAGAGTTCCAAATGTGTGTGGGTAGAATATATACCCCACGTGGGTAAAATTGAAAAAAGTTGAAAAAAAATTTTTTTTTGTACTTAGTCATTTTTCCGGCGTTTATCAGACTTTCAGATAGGGGAAATGTCAGTGAGCTTTCCGATTTCAGTTCCAGAGCGATTCGCCCAATGAGTCCTTGAAATTTAGTCGTTTTCAGCCAATTTTCTGGATTTTTGAAAATTTCACTTTTTTGTGGAAATATCCACTAAATGAGGGAATAATATTTGTGAGGGTACCCAGGAGAGTTCCAAATGTGTGTGGGTAGAATATATATCCCACAGGGTTAAAATTGAAAAAAGTTGAAAAAAAATTTTTTTTTGTACTTAGTCATTTTTTCGGCGTTTATCAGACTTTCAGATAGGGGAAATGTCAGTGAGCATTCCGATTTCAGTTAAAGAGCGATTCGCCCAATCAGTCCTTGATATTTAGTCGTTTTCAGCCAATTTTCTGGATTTTTGAAAATTTCACTTTTTTTGTGAAAATATCCACTAAATGAGGGAATAATATGTGTGAGGGTACCCCAGGAGAGTTCCAAATGTGTGTGGGTAGAATATATATCCCACAGGGTTAAAATTGAAAAAAGTTGAAAAAAATTTTTTTGGGACTTAGTCATTTTTCCGGCGTTTATCAGACTTTCAGATAGGGGAAATGTCAGTGAGCTTTCCGATTTCAGTTCCAGAGCGATTCGCCCAATGAGTCCTTGATATTTAGTTGTTTTCAGCCAATTTTCTGGATTTTTGAAAGTTTCACTTTTTTGTGAAAATATCCACTAAATGAGGGAATAATATGTTTGAGGGTACCCCAGGAGAGTTCCAAATGTGTGTGGGTAGAATATATATCCCACAGGGTTAAAATTGAAAAAAGTTGAAAAAATTTTTTTTTGGACTTAGTCATTTTTCCGGCGTTTATCAGACTTTCAGATAGGGGAAATGTCAGTCAGTTTTCCGATTTCAGTTCCAGAGCGATTCGCCCAATGAGTCCTTGATATTTAGTCGTTTTCAGCCAATTTTCTGGATTTTTGAAAATTTCACTTTTTTGTGAAAATATCCACTAAATGAGGGAATAATATGTGTGAGGGTACCCCAGGAGAGTTCCAAATGTGTGTGGGTAGAATATATATCCTACAGGGTTAAAATTGAAAAAAGTTGAAAAAAATTTTTTTTTTGGATTTAGTAATTTTTCCAGCTTTTATCAGACTTTCAGATAGGGGAAATGTCAGTGAGCGTTCCGATTTCAGTTCCAAAGCGATTCGCCCACTGAGTCCTTGATATTTAGTCGTTTTCAGCCAATTTAATGGATTTTTGAAAATTTAACTTTTTTGTGAAAATATCCACTAAATGAGGGAATAATATGTGTGAGGGTACCCCAGGAGAGTTCCAAATGTGTGTGGGTAGAATATATACCCCACGTGGGTAAAATTGAAAAAAGTTGAAAAAAATTGTTTTTTTTGTACTTAGTCATTTTTCCGGTGTTTATCAGACTTTTAGATAGGGGAAATGTCAGTTAGCTTTCCGATTTCAGTTCCAGAGCGATTCGCCCAATGAGTCCTTGATATTTAGTCGTTTTCAGCCAATTTTCTGGATTTTTGAAAATTTCACTTTTTTGTGGAAATATCCACTAAATGAGGGAATAATATGTGTGAGGGTACCCCAGGAGAGTTCCAAATGTGTGTGGGTAGAATATATATCCCACAGGGTTAAAATTGAAAAAAGTTGAAAAAAATTTTTTTGGGACTTAGTCATTTTTCCGGCGTTTATCAGACTTTCAGATAGGGGAAATGTCAGTGAGCTTTCCGATTTCAGTTCCAGAGCGATTCGCCCAATGAGTCCTTGATATTTAGTCGTTTTCAGCCAATTTTCTGGATTTTTGAAAATTTCACTTTTTTGTGAAAATATCCACTAAATGAGGGAATAATATGTGTGAGGGTACCCCAGGAGAGTTCCAAATGTGTGTGGGTAGAATATATATCCTACAGGGTTAAAATTGAAAAAAGTTGAAAAAAATTTTTTTTTTGGATTTAGTAATTTTTCCAGCTTTTATCAGACTTTCAGATAGGGGAAATGTCAGTGAGCGTTCCGATTTCAGTTCCAAAGCGATTCGCCCACTGAGTCCTTGATATTTAGTCGTTTTCAGCCAATTTAATGGATTTTTGAAAATTTAACTTTTTTGTGAAAATATCCACTAAATGAGGGAATAATATGTGTGAGGGTACCCCAGGAGAGTTCCAAATGTGTGTGGGTAGAATATATACCCCACGTGGGTAAAATTGAAAAAAGTTGAAAAAAATTGTTTTTTTTGTACTTAGTCATTTTTCCGGTGTTTATCAGACTTTTAGATAGGGGAAATGTCAGTTAGCTTTCCGATTTCAGTTCCAGAGCGATTCGCCCAATGAGTCCTTGATATTTAGTCGTTTTCAGCCAATTTTCTGGATTTTTGAAAATTTCACTTTTTTGTGGAAATATCCACTAAATGAGGGAATAATATTTGTGAGGGTAACCCAGGAGAGTTCCAAATGTGTGTGGGTAGAATATATATCCCACAGGGTTAAAATTGAAAAAAGTTGAAAAAAATTTTTTTTGGACTTAGTCATTTTTTCGGCGTTTATCAGACTTTCAGATAGGGGAAATGTCAGTGAGCATTCCGATTTCAGTTAAAGAGCGATTCGCCCAATCAGTCCTTGATATTTAGTCGTTTTCAGCCAATTTTCTGGATTTTTGAAAATTTCACTTTTTTTGTGAAAATATCCACTAAATGAGGGAATAATATGTGTGAGGGTACCCCAGGAGAGTTCCAAATGTGTGTGGGTAGAATATATATCCCACAGGGTTAAAATTGAAAAAAGTTGAAAAAAAATTTTTTTTTGTACTTAGTCATTTTTTCGGCGTTTATCAGACTTTCAGATAGGGGAAATGTCAGAGAGCTTTCCGATTTCAATTCCAGAGCGATTCGCCAAATGAGTCCTTGAGATTTAGTCATTTTCAGCCAATTTTCTGGATTTTTGAAAATTTCACTTTTTTGTGAAAATATCCACTAAATGAGGGAATAATATTTGTGAGGGTACCCCAGGAGAGTTCCAAATGTGTGTGGGTAGAATATATATCCCACAGGGTTAAAATTGAAAAAAGTTGAAAAAATTTTTTTTTTGGGATTTAGTAATTTTTCCAGCTTTTCTCAGACTTTCAGATAGGGGAAGTGTCAGTGAGCATTCCGATTTCAGTTCCAAAGCGATTCGACCAATGAGTCCTTGATATTTAGTCGTTTTCAGCCAATTTTCTGGATTTTCGAAAATTTCATTTTTTGGGAAAATATCCACTAAATGAGGGAATAATATGTGTGAGGGTACCCCAGGAGAGTTCCAAATGTGTGTGGGTAGAATATATATCCTACAGGGTTAAAATTGAAAAAAGTTGAAAAAAAATTTTTTTTGGGATTTAGTAATTTTTCCAGCTTTTATCAGACTTTCAGATAGGGGAAATGTCAGTGAGCATTCCGATTTCAGTTCCAAAGCGATTCGCCCACTGAGTCCTTGATATTTAGTCGTTTTCAGCCAATTTTCTGGATTTTTGAAAATTTCACTTTTTTGTGGAAATATCCACTAAATGAGGGAATAATATTTGTGAGGGTACCCCAGGAGAGTTCCAAATGTGTGTGGGTAGAATATATATCCCACAGGGTTAAAATTGAAAAAAGTTGAAAAAAATTTTTTTTTTGTACTTAGTCATTTTTCCGGCGTTTATCAGACTTTCAGATAGGGGAAATGTCAGTGAGCTTTCCGATTTCAGTTCCAGAGCGATTCGCCCAATCAGTCTTTGATATTTAGTTGTTTTCAGCCAATTTTCTGGATTTTTGAAAATTTCACTTTTTTTGTGAAAATATCCACTAAATGAGGGAATAATATGTGTGAGGGTACCCCAGGAGAGTTCCAAATGTGTGTGGGTAGAATATATATCCCACAGGGTTAAAATTGAAAAAAGTTGAAAAAAATTTTCTTTGGACTTAGTCATTTTTCCGGCGTTTATCAGACTTTCAGATAGGGGAAATGTCAGTGAGCTTTCCGATTTCAGTTCCAGAGCGATTCGCCCAATGAGTCCTTGATATTTAGTTGTTTTCAGCCAATTTTCTGGATTTTTGAAAGTTTCACTTTTTTGTGAAAATATCCACTAAATGAGGGAATAATATGTGTGAGGGTACCCCAGGAGATTTCCAAATGTGTGTGGGTAGAATCTATATCCTACAGGGTTAAAATTGAAAAAAGTTGAAAAAAATTTTTTTTGGGGATTTAGTAATTTTTCCAGCTTTTATCAGACTTTCAGATAGGGGAAATGTCAGTGAGCATTCCGATTTCAGTTCCAAAGCGATTCGCCCACTGAGTCCTTGATATTTAGTCGTTTTCAGTCAATTTTCTGGATTTTTGAAAATTTCACTTTTTTGTGAAAATATCCACTAAATGAGGGAATAATATGTGTGAGGGTACCCCAGGAGAGTTCCAAATGTGTGTGGGTAGAATATATACCCCACGTGGGTAAAATTGAAAAAAGTTGAAAAAAATTTTTTTTTGTACTTAAGTCATTTTTCCGGCGTTTATCAGACTTTTAGATAGGGGAAATGTCAGTGAGCTTTCCGATTTCAGTTCCAGAGCGATTCGCCCAATGAGTCCTTGATATTTAGTCGTTTTCAGCCAATTTTCTGGATTTTTGAAAATTTCACTTTTTTGTGGAAATATCCACTAAATGAGGGAATAATATTTGTGAGGGTAACCCAGGAGAGTTCCAAATGTGTGTGGGTAGAATATATATCCCACAGGGTTAAAATTGAAAAAAGTTGAAAAAAAATTTTTTTTTGTACTTAGTCATTTTTCCGGCGTTTATCAGACTTTCAGATAGGGGAAATGTCAGTGAGCGTTCCGATTTCAGTTAAAGAGCGATTCGCCCAATCAGTCCTTGATATTTAGTCGTTTTCAGTCAATTTTCTGGATTTTTGAAAATTTCACTTTTTTTGTGAAAATATCCACTAAATGAGGGAATAATATGTGTGAGGGTACCCCAGGAGAGTTCCAAATGTGTGTGGGTAGAATATATATCCCACAGGGTTAAAATTGAAAAAAGTTGAAAAAAATTTTTTTTGGACTTAGTCATTTTTCCGGCGTTTATCAGACTTTCAGATAGGGGAAATGTCAGTCAGTTTTCCGATTTCAGTTCCAGAGCGATTCGCCCAATGAGTCCTTGATATTTAGTCGTTTTCAGGCAATTTTCTGGATTTTTGAAAATTTCACTTTTTTGTGAAAATATCCACTAAATGAGGGAATAATATGTGTGAGGGTACCCCAGGAGAGTTCCAAATGTGTGTGGGTAGAATATATATCCTACAGGGTTAAAATTGAAAAAAGTTGAAAAAAATTTTTTTTTTGGATTTAGTAATTTTTCCAGCTTTTATCAGACTTTCAGATAGGGGAAATGTCAGTGAGCGTTCCGATTTCAGTTCCAAAGCGATTCGCCCACTGAGTCCTTGATATTTAGTCGTTTTCAGCCAATTTAATGGATTTTTGAAAATTTAACTTTTTTGTGAAAATATCCACTAAATGAGGGAATAATATGTGTGAGGGTACCCCAGGAGAGTTCCAAATGTGTGTGGGTAGAATATATATCCCACAGGGTTAAAATTGAAAAAAGTTGAAAAAAATTTTTTTTTTGTACTTAGTCATTTTTCCGGCGTTTATCAGACTTTCAGATAGGGGAAATGTCAGTGAGCGCTCCGATTTCAGTTCCAGAGCGATTCACTCAATGAGTCCTTGATATTTAGTCGTCTTCAGCCAATTTTCTGGATTTTTGAAAATTTCACTTTTTTGTGAAAATATCCACTAAATGAGGGAATAATATGTGTGAGGGTACCCCAGGAGAGTTCCAAATGTGTGTGGGTAGAATATATATCCCACAGGGTTAAAATTGAAAAAAGTTGAAAAAAATTTTTTTTGGACTTAGTCATTTTTCCGGCGTTTATCAGACTTTCAGATAGGGGAAATGTCAGTCAGTTTTCCGATTTCAGTTCCAGAGCGATTCGCCCAATGAGTCCTTGATATTTAGTCGTTTTCAGCCAATTTTCTGGATTTTTGAAAATTTCACTTTTTTGTGAAAATATCCACTAAATGAGGGAATAATATGTGTGAGGGTACCCCAGGAGAGTTCCAAATGTGTGTGGGTAGAATATATATCCTACAGGGTTAAAATTGAAAAAAGTTGAAAAAAATTTTTTTTTTGGATTTAGTAATTTTTCCAGCTTTTATCAGACTTTCAGATAGGGGAAATGTCAGTGAGCGTTCCGATTTCAGTTCCAAAGCGATTCGCCCACTGAGTCCTTGATATTTAGTCGTTTTCAGCCAATTTAATGGATTTTTGAAAATTTAACTTTTTTGTGAAAATATCCACTAAATGAGGGAATAATATGTGTGAGGGTACCCCAGGAGAGTTCCAAATGTGTGTGGGTAGAATATATACCCCACGTGGGTAAAATTGAAAAAAGTTGAAAAAAATTGTTTTTTTTGTACTTAGTCATTTTTCCGGTGTTTATCAGACTTTTAGATAGGGGAAATGTCAGTTAGCTTTCCGATTTCAGTTCCAGAGCGATTCGCCCAATGAGTCCTTGATATTTAGTCGTTTTCAGCCAATTTTCTGGATTTTTGAAAATTTCACTTTTTTGTGGAAATATCCACTAAATGAGGGAATAATATTTGTGAGGGTAACCCAGGAGAGTTCCAAATGTGTGTGGGTAGAATATATATCCCACAGGGTTAAAATTGAAAAAAGTTGAAAAAAATTTTTTTTGGACTTAGTCATTTTTTCGGCGTTTATCAGACTTTCAGATAGGGGAAATGTCAGTGAGCATTCCGATTTCAGTTAAAGAGCGATTCGCCCAATCAGTCCTTGATATTTAGTCGTTTTCAGCCAATTTTCTGGATTTTTGAAAATTTCACTTTTTTTGTGAAAATATCCACTAAATGAGGGAATAATATGTGTGAGGGTACCCCAGGAGAGTTCCAAATGTGTGTGGGTAGAATATATATCCCACAGGGTTAAAATTGAAAAAAGTTGAAAAAAAATTTTTTTTTGTACTTAGTCATTTTTTCGGCGTTTATCAGACTTTCAGATAGGGGAAATGTCAGAGAGCTTTCCGATTTCAATTCCAGAGCGATTCGCCAAATGAGTCCTTGAGATTTAGTCATTTTCAGCCAATTTTCTGGATTTTTGAAAATTTCACTTTTTTGTGAAAATATCCACTAAATGAGGGAATAATATTTGTGAGGGTACCCCAGGAGAGTTCCAAATGTGTGTGGGTAGAATATATATCCCACAGGGTTAAAATTGAAAAAAGTTGAAAAAATTTTTTTTTTGGGATTTAGTAATTTTTCCAGCTTTTCTCAGACTTTCAGATAGGGGAAGTGTCAGTGAGCATTCCGATTTCAGTTCCAAAGCGATTCGACCAATGAGTCCTTGATATTTAGTCGTTTTCAGCCAATTTTCTGGATTTTCGAAAATTTCATTTTTTGGGAAAATATCCACTAAATGAGGGAATAATATGTGTGAGGGTACCCCAGGAGAGTTCCAAATGTGTGTGGGTAGAATATATATCCTACAGGGTTAAAATTGAAAAAAGTTGAAAAAAAATTTTTTTTGGGATTTAGTAATTTTTCCAGCTTTTATCAGACTTTCAGATAGGGGAAATGTCAGTGAGCATTCCGATTTCAGTTCCAAAGCGATTCGCCCACTGAGTCCTTGATATTTAGTCGTTTTCAGCCAATTTTCTGGATTTTTGAAAATTTCACTTTTTTGTGGAAATATCCACTAAATGAGGGAATAATATTTGTGAGGGTACCCCAGGAGAGTTCCAAATGTGTGTGGGTAGAATATATATCCCACAGGGTTAAAATTGAAAAAAGTTGAAAAAAATTTTTTTTTTGTACTTAGTCATTTTTCCGGCGTTTATCAGACTTTCAGATAGGGGAAATGTCAGTGAGCTTTCCGATTTCAGTTCCAGAGCGATTCGCCCAATCAGTCTTTGATATTTAGTTGTTTTCAGCCAATTTTCTGGATTTTTGAAAATTTCACTTTTTTTGTGAAAATATCCACTAAATGAGGGAATAATATGTGTGAGGGTACCCCAGGAGAGTTCCAAATGTGTGTGGGTAGAATATATATCCCACAGGGTTAAAATTGAAAAAAGTTGAAAAAAATTTTCTTTGGACTTAGTCATTTTTCCGGCGTTTATCAGACTTTCAGATAGGGGAAATGTCAGTGAGCTTTCCGATTTCAGTTCCAGAGCGATTCGCCCAATGAGTCCTTGATATTTAGTTGTTTTCAGCCAATTTTCTGGATTTTTGAAAGTTTCACTTTTTTGTGAAAATATCCACTAAATGAGGGAATAATATGTGTGAGGGTACCCCAGGAGATTTCCAAATGTGTGTGGGTAGAATCTATATCCTACAGGGTTAAAATTGAAAAAAGTTGAAAAAAAATTTTTTTGGGGATTTAGTAATTTTTCCAGCTTTTATCAGACTTTCAGATAGGGGAAATGTCAGTGAGCATTCCGATTTCAGTTCCAAAGCGATTCGCCCACTGAGTCCTTGATATTTAGTCGTTTTCAGTCAATTTTCTGGATTTTTGAAAATTTCACTTTTTTGTGAAAATATCCACTAAATGAGGGAATAATATGTGTGAGGGTACCCCAGGAGAGTTCCAAATGTGTGTGGGTAGAATATATACCCCACGTGGGTAAAATTGAAAAAAGTTGAAAAAAATTTTTTTTTGTACTTAAGTCATTTTTCCGGCGTTTATCAGACTTTTAGATAGGGGAAATGTCAGTGAGCTTTCCGATTTCAGTTCCAGAGCGATTCGCCCAATGAGTCCTTGATATTTAGTCGTTTTCAGCCAATTTTCTGGATTTTTGAAAATTTCACTTTTTTGTGGAAATATCCACTAAATGAGGGAATAATATTTGTGAGGGTAACCCAGGAGAGTTCCAAATGTGTGTGGGTAGAATATATATCCCACAGGGTTAAAATTGAAAAAAGTTGAAAAAAAATTTTTTTTTGTACTTAGTCATTTTTCCGGCGTTTATCAGACTTTCAGATAGGGGAAATGTCAGTGAGCGTTCCGATTTCAGTTAAAGAGCGATTCGCCCAATCAGTCCTTGATATTTAGTCGTTTTCAGTCAATTTTCTGGATTTTTGAAAATTTCACTTTTTTTGTGAAAATATCCACTAAATGAGGGAATAATATGTGTGAGGGTACCCCAGGAGAGTTCCAAATGTGTGTGGGTAGAATATATATCCCACAGGGTTAAAATTGAAAAAAGTTGAAAAAAATTTTTTTTGGACTTAGTCATTTTTCCGGCGTTTATCAGACTTTCAGATAGGGGAAATGTCAGTCAGTTTTCCGATTTCAGTTCCAGAGCGATTCGCCCAATGAGTCCTTGATATTTAGTCGTTTTCAGGCAATTTTCTGGATTTTTGAAAATTTCACTTTTTTGTGAAAATATCCACTAAATGAGGGAATAATATGTGTGAGGGTACCCCAGGAGAGTTCCAAATGTGTGTGGGTAGAATATATATCCTACAGGGTTAAAATTGAAAAAAGTTGAAAAAAATTTTTTTTTTGGATTTAGTAATTTTTCCAGCTTTTATCAGACTTTCAGATAGGGGAAATGTCAGTGAGCGTTCCGATTTCAGTTCCAAAGCGATTCGCCCACTGAGTCCTTGATATTTAGTCGTTTTCAGCCAATTTAATGGATTTTTGAAAATTTAACTTTTTTGTGAAAATATCCACTAAATGAGGGAATAATATGTGTGAGGGTACCCCAGGAGAGTTCCAAATGTGTGTGGGTAGAATATATATCCCACAGGGTTAAAATTGAAAAAAGTTGAAAAAAATTTTTTTTTTGTACTTAGTCATTTTTCCGGCGTTTATCAGACTTTCAGATAGGGGAAATGTCAGTGAGCGCTCCGATTTCAGTTCCAGAGCGATTCACTCAATGAGTCCTTGATATTTAGTCGTCTTCAGCCAATTTTCTGGATTTTTGAAAATTTCACTTTTTTGTGAAAATATCCACTAAATGAGGGAATAATATGTGTGAGGGTACCCCAGGAGAGTTCCAAATGTGTGTGGGTAGAATATATATCCCACAGGGTTAAAATTGAAAAAAGTTGAAAAAAATTTTTTTTGGACTTAGTCATTTTTCCGGCGTTTATCAGACTTTCAGATAGGGGAAATGTCAGTCAGTTTTCCGATTTCAGTTCCAGAGCGATTCGCCCAATGAGTCCTTGATATTTAGTCGTTTTCAGCCAATTTTCTGGATTTTTGAAAATTTCACTTTTTTGTGGAAATATCCACTAAATGAGGGAATAATATTTGTGAGGGTAACCCAGGAGAGTTCCAAATGTGTGTGGGTAGAATATATATCCCACAGGGTTAAAATTGAAAAAAGTTGAAAAAAATTTTTTTTGGACTTAGTCATTTTTTCGGCGTTTATCAGACTTTCAGATAGGGGAAATGTCAGTGAGCATTCCGATTTCAGTTAAAGAGCGATTCGCCCAATCAGTCCTTGATATTTAGTCGTTTTCAGCCAATTTTCTGGATTTTTGAAAATTTCACTTTTTTTGTGAAAATATCCACTAAATGAGGGAATAATATGTGTGAGGGTACCCCAGGAGAGTTCCAAATGTGTGTGGGTAGAATATATATCCCACAGGGTTAAAATTGAAAAAAGTTGAAAAAAAATTTTTTTTTGTACTTAGTCATTTTTTCGGCGTTTATCAGACTTTCAGATAGGGGAAATGTCAGAGAGCTTTCCGATTTCAATTCCAGAGCGATTCGCCAAATGAGTCCTTGAGATTTAGTCATTTTCAGCCAATTTTCTGGATTTTTGAAAATTTCACTTTTTTGTGAAAATATCCACTAAATGAGGGAATAATATTTGTGAGGGTACCCCAGGAGAGTTCCAAATGTGTGTGGGTAGAATATATATCCCACAGGGTTAAAATTGAAAAAAGTTGAAAAAATTTTTTTTTTGGGATTTAGTAATTTTTCCAGCTTTTCTCAGACTTTCAGATAGGGGAAGTGTCAGTGAGCATTCCGATTTCAGTTCCAAAGCGATTCGACCAATGAGTCCTTGATATTTAGTCGTTTTCAGCCAATTTTCTGGATTTTCGAAAATTTCATTTTTTGGGAAAATATCCACTAAATGAGGGAATAATATGTGTGAGGGTACCCCAGGAGAGTTCCAAATGTGTGTGGGTAGAATATATATCCTACAGGGTTAAAATTGAAAAAAGTTGAAAAAAAATTTTTTTTGGGATTTAGTAATTTTTCCAGCTTTTATCAGACTTTCAGATAGGGGAAATGTCAGTGAGCATTCCGATTTCAGTTCCAAAGCGATTCGCCCACTGAGTCCTTGATATTTAGTCGTTTTCAGCCAATTTTCTGGATTTTTGAAAATTTCACTTTTTTGTGGAAATATCCACTAAATGAGGGAATAATATTTGTGAGGGTACCCCAGGAGAGTTCCAAATGTGTGTGGGTAGAATATATATCCCACAGGGTTAAAATTGAAAAAAGTTGAAAAAAATTTTTTTTTTGTACTTAGTCATTTTTCCGGCGTTTATCAGACTTTCAGATAGGGGAAATGTCAGTGAGCTTTCCGATTTCAGTTCCAGAGCGATTCGCCCAATCAGTCTTTGATATTTAGTTGTTTTCAGCCAATTTTCTGGATTTTTGAAAATTTCACTTTTTTTGTGAAAATATCCACTAAATGAGGGAATAATATGTGTGAGGGTACCCCAGGAGAGTTCCAAATGTGTGTGGGTAGAATATATATCCCACAGGGTTAAAATTGAAAAAAGTTGAAAAAAATTTTCTTTGGACTTAGTCATTTTTCCGGCGTTTATCAGACTTTCAGATAGGGGAAATGTCAGTGAGCTTTCCGATTTCAGTTCCAGAGCGATTCGCCCAATGAGTCCTTGATATTTAGTTGTTTTCAGCCAA
This sequence comes from Phyllobates terribilis, assembly GCF_046119375.1. Lineage (NCBI taxonomy): Eukaryota > Metazoa > Chordata > Amphibia > Anura > Dendrobatidae > Phyllobates > Phyllobates terribilis. The sequence goes on from NW_027363294.1 coordinate 745,273, forward strand.
TTTTCTGGATTTTTGAAAGTTTCACTTTTTTGTGAAAATATCCACTAAATGAGGGAATAATATGTGTGAGGGTACCCCAGGAGATTTCCAAATGTGTGTGGGTAGAATCTATATCCTACAGGGTTAAAATTGAAAAAAGTTGAAAAAAATTTTTTTTGGGGATTTAGTAATTTTTCCAGCTTTTATCAGACTTTCAGATAGGGGAAATGTCAGTGAGCATTCCGATTTCAGTTCCAAAGCGATTCGCCCACTGAGTCCTTGATATTTAGTCGTTTTCAGTCAATTTTCTGGATTTTTGAAAATTTCACTTTTTTGTGAAAATATCCACTAAATGAGGGAATAATATGTGTGAGGGTACCCCAGGAGAGTTCCAAATGTGTGTGGGTAGAATATATACCCCACGTGGGTAAAATTGAAAAAAGTTGAAAAAAATTTTTTTTTGTACTTAAGTCATTTTTCCGGCGTTTATCAGACTTTTAGATAGGGGAAATGTCAGTGAGCTTTCCGATTTCAGTTCCAGAGCGATTCGCCCAATGAGTCCTTGATATTTAGTCGTTTTCAGCCAATTTTCTGGATTTTTGAAAATTTCACTTTTTTGTGGAAATATCCACTAAATGAGGGAATAATATTTGTGAGGGTAACCCAGGAGAGTTCCAAATGTGTGTGGGTAGAATATATATCCCACAGGGTTAAAATTGAAAAAAGTTGAAAAAAAATTTTTTTTTGTACTTAGTCATTTTTCCGGCGTTTATCAGACTTTCAGATAGGGGAAATGTCAGTGAGCGTTCCGATTTCAGTTAAAGAGCGATTCGCCCAATCAGTCCTTGATATTTAGTCGTTTTCAGTCAATTTTCTGGATTTTTGAAAATTTCACTTTTTTTGTGAAAATATCCACTAAATGAGGGAATAATATGTGTGAGGGTACCCCAGGAGAGTTCCAAATGTGTGTGGGTAGAATATATATCCCACAGGGTTAAAATTGAAAAAAGTTGAAAAAAATTTTTTTTGGACTTAGTCATTTTTCCGGCGTTTATCAGACTTTCAGATAGGGGAAATGTCAGTCAGTTTTCCGATTTCAGTTCCAGAGCGATTCGCCCAATGAGTCCTTGATATTTAGTCGTTTTCAGGCAATTTTCTGGATTTTTGAAAATTTCACTTTTTTGTGAAAATATCCACTAAATGAGGGAATAATATGTGTGAGGGTACCCCAGGAGAGTTCCAAATGTGTGTGGGTAGAATATATATCCTACAGGGTTAAAATTGAAAAAAGTTGAAAAAAATTTTTTTTTTGGATTTAGTAATTTTTCCAGCTTTTATCAGACTTTCAGATAGGGGAAATGTCAGTGAGCGTTCCGATTTCAGTTCCAAAGCGATTCGCCCACTGAGTCCTTGATATTTAGTCGTTTTCAGCCAATTTAATGGATTTTTGAAAATTTAACTTTTTTGTGAAAATATCCACTAAATGAGGGAATAATATGTGTGAGGGTACCCCAGGAGAGTTCCAAATGTGTGTGGGTAGAATATATATCCCACAGGGTTAAAATTGAAAAAAGTTGAAAAAAATTTTTTTTTTGTACTTAGTCATTTTTCCGGCGTTTATCAGACTTTCAGATAGGGGAAATGTCAGTGAGCGCTCCGATTTCAGTTCCAGAGCGATTCACTCAATGAGTCCTTGATATTTAGTCGTCTTCAGCCAATTTTCTGGATTTTTGAAAATTTCACTTTTTTGTGAAAATATCCACTAAATGAGGGAATAATATGTGTGAGGGTACCCCAGGAGAGTTCCAAATGTGTGTGGGTAGAATATATATCCCACAGGGTTAAAATTGAAAAAAGTTGAAAAAAATTTTTTTTGGACTTAGTCATTTTTCCGGCGTTTATCAGACTTTCAGATAGGGGAAATGTCAGTCAGTTTTCCGATTTCAGTTCCAGAGCGATTCGCCCAATGAGTCCTTGATATTTAGTCGTTTTCAGCCAATTTTCTGGATTTTTGAAAATTTCACTTTTTTGTGAAAATATCCACTAAATGAGGGAATAATATGTGTGAGGGTACCCCAGGAGAGTTCCAAATGTGTGTGGGTAGAATATATATCCTACAGGGTTAAAATTGAAAAAAGTTGAAAAAAATTTTTTTTTTGGATTTAGTAATTTTTCCAGCTTTTATCAGACTTTCAGATAGGGGAAATGTCAGTGAGCGTTCCGATTTCAGTTCCAAAGCGATTCGCCCACTGAGTCCTTGATATTTAGTCGTTTTCAGCCAATTTAATGGATTTTTGAAAATTTAACTTTTTTGTGAAAATATCCACTAAATGAGGGAATAATATGTGTGAGGGTACCCCAGGAGAGTTCCAAATGTGTGTGGGTAGAATATATATCCCACAGGGTTAAAATTGAAAAAAGTTGAAAAAAATTTTTTTTTTGTACTTAGTCATTTTTCCGGCGTTTATCAGACTTTCAGATAGGGGAAATGTCAGTGAGCGTTCCGATTTCAGTTCCAGAGCGATTCACTCAATGAGTCCTTGATATTTAGTCGTCTTCAGCCAATTTTCTGGATTTTTGAAAATTTCACTTTTTTGTGAAAATATCCACTAAATGAGGGAATAATATGTGTGAGGGTACCCCAGGAGAGTTCCAAATGTGTGTGGGTAGAATATATATCCCACGGGGGTAAAATTGAAAAAAGTTTTAAAATTTTTTTTTTGGATTTAGTAATTTTTCCAGCTTTTATCAGACTTTCAGATAGGGGAAATGTCAGTGAGCATTCCGATTTCAGTTCCAAAGCGATTCGCCCACTGAGTCCTTGATATTTAGTCGTTTTCAGCCAATTTAATGGATTTTTGAAAATTTAACTTTTTTGTGAAAATATCCACTAAATGAGGGAATAATATGTGTGAGGGTACCCCAGGAGAGTTCCAAATGTGTGTGGGTAGAAGATATACCCCACGTGGGTAAAATTGAAAAAAGTTGAACAAAATTTTTTTTTTGGACTTAGTCATTTTTCCGGCGTTTATCAGACTTTCAGATAGGGGAAAAGTCAGTGAGCGTTCCGATTTCAGTTGCAGAGCGATTCGCCCAATCAGTCCTTGATATTTACTCAATTTCAGCCAATTTTCTGGATTTTTGAAAATTTCACTTTTTTTGTGAAAATATCCACTAAATGAGGGAATAATATGTGTGAGGGTACCCCAGGAGAGTTCCAAATGTGTGTGGGTAGAATATATATCCCACAGGGTTAAAATTGAAAAAAGTTGAGAAAAATTTTTTTTTGCACTTAGTCATTTTTCCGGCGTTTATCAGACTTTCAGATAGGGGAAATGTCAGTGAGCATTCCGATTTCAGTTAAAGAGTGATTCGCCCAATCAGTCCTTGATATTTAGTCGTTTTCAGCCAATTTTCTGGATTTTTGAAAATTTCACTTTTTTTGTGAAAATATCCACTAAATGAGGGAATAATATGTGTGAGGGTACCCCAGGAGAGTTCCAAATGTGTGTGGGTAGAATATATATCCCACAGGGTTAAAATTGAAAAAAGTTGAAGAAATTTTTTTTTTGTACTTAGTCATTTTTCCGGCGTTTATCAGACTTTCAGATAGGGGAAATGTCAGTGAGCTTTCCGATTTCAGTTCCAGAGCGATTCGCCCAATGAGTCCTTGATATTTAGTCGTTTTCAGACAATTTTCTGGTTTTTTGAAAATTTCACTTTTTTGTGAAAATATCCACTAAATGAGGGAATAATATGTGTGAGGGTACCCCAGGAGAGTTCCAAATGTGTTTGGGTAGAATATATATCCCACAGGGTTAAAATTGAAAAAAGTTGAAAAATTTTTTTTATTGTATTTAGTAATTTTTCCAGCTTTTATCAGACTTTCAGATAGGGGAAATGTCAGTGAGCATTCCGATTTCAGTTCCAAAGCGATTCGCCCACTGAGTCCTTGATATTTAGTCGTTTTCAGCCAATTTAATGGATTTTTGAAAATTTAACTTTTTTGTGAAAATATCCACTAAATGAGGGAATAATATGTGTGAGGGTACCCCAGGAGAGTTCCAAATGTGTGTGGGTAGAATATATATCCCACAGGGTTAAAATTGAAAAAAGTTGAAAAAAATTTTTTTTGGACTTAGTCATTTTTCCGGCGTTTATCAGACTTTCAGATAGGGGAAATGTCAGTCAGTTTTCCGATTTCAGTTCCAGAGCGATTCGCCCAATGAGTCCTTGATATTTAGTCGTTTTCAGCCAATTTTCTGGATTTTTGAAAATTTCACTTTTTTGTGAAAATATCCACTAAATGAGGGAATAATATGTGTGAGGGTACCCCAGGAGAGTTCCAAATGTGTGTGGGTAGAATATATATCCTACAGGGTTAAAATTGAAAAAAGTTGAAAAAAATTTTTTTTTTGGATTTAGTAATTTTTCCAGCTTTTATCAGACTTTCAGATAGGGGAAATGTCAGTGAGCGTTCCGATTTCAGTTCCAAAGCGATTCGCCCACTGAGTCCTTGATATTTAGTCGTTTTCAGCCAATTTAATGGATTTTTGAAAATTTAACTTTTTTGTGAAAATATCCACTAAATGAGGGAATAATATGTGTGAGGGTACCCCAGGAGAGTTCCAAATGTGTGTGGGTAGAATATATATCCCACAGGGTTAAAATTGAAAAAAGTTGAAAAAAATTTTTTTTTTGTACTTAGTCATTTTTCCGGCGTTTATCAGACTTTCAGATAGGGGAAATGTCAGTGAGCGTTCCGATTTCAGTTCCAGAGCGATTCACTCAATGAGTCCTTGATATTTAGTCGTCTTCAGCCAATTTTCTGGATTTTTGAAAATTTCACTTTTTTGTGAAAATATCCACTAAATGAGGGAATAATATGTGTGAGGGTACCCCAGGAGAGTTCCAAATGTGTGTGGGTAGAATATATATCCCACGGGGGTAAAATTGAAAAAAGTTTTAAAATTTTTTTTTTGGATTTAGTAATTTTTCCAGCTTTTATCAGACTTTCAGATAGGGGAAATGTCAGTGAGCATTCCGATTTCAGTTCCAAAGCGATTCGCCCACTGAGTCCTTGATATTTAGTCGTTTTCAGCCAATTTAATGGATTTTTGAAAATTTAACTTTTTTGTGAAAATATCCACTAAATGAGGGAATAATATGTGTGAGGGTACCCCAGGAGAGTTCCAAATGTGTGTGGGTAGAAGATATACCCCACGTGGGTAAAATTGAAAAAAGTTGAACAAAATTTTTTTTTTGGACTTAGTCATTTTTCCGGCGTTTATCAGACTTTCAGATAGGGGAAAAGTCAGTGAGCGTTCCGATTTCAGTTGCAGAGCGATTCGCCCAATCAGTCCTTGATATTTACTCAATTTCAGCCAATTTTCTGGATTTTTGAAAATTTCACTTTTTTTGTGAAAATATCCACTAAATGAGGGAATAATATGTGTGAGGGTACCCCAGGAGAGTTCCAAATGTGTGTGGGTAGAATATATATCCCACAGGGTTAAAATTGAAAAAAGTTGAGAAAAATTTTTTTTTGCACTTAGTCATTTTTCCGGCGTTTATCAGACTTTCAGATAGGGGAAATGTCAGTGAGCTTTCCGATTTCAGTTCCAGAGTGATTCGCCCAATGAGTCCTTGATATTTAGTCGTTTTCAGCCAATTTTCTGGATTTTTGAAAATTTCACTTTTTTGTGAAAATATCCACTAAATGAGGGAATAATATTTGTGAGGGTACCCCAGGAGAGATCCAAATGTGTGTGGGTAGAATATATATCCCACGGGGTTAAAATTGAAAAAAGTTGAAAAAAAATTTTTTTTTGTACTTAGTCATTTTTCCGGCGTTTATCAGACTTTCAGATAGGGGAAATGTCAGTGAGAATTCCGATTTCAGTTAAAGAGTGATTCGCCCAATCAGTCCTTGATATTTAGTCGTTTTCAGCCAATTTTCTGGATTTTTGAAAATTTCACTTTTTTTGTGAAAATATCCACTAAATGAGGGAATAATATGTGTGAGGGTACCCCAGGAGAGTTCCAAATGTGTGTGGGTAGAATATATATCCCACAGGGTTAAAATTGAAAAAAGTTGAAAAAAAATTTTTTTTTGTACTTAGTCATTTTTCCGGCGTTTATCAGACTTTCAGATAGGGGAAATGTCAGTGAGCGTTCCGATTTCAGTTAAAGAGCGATTCGCCCAATCAGTCCTTGATATTTAGTCGTTTTCAGTCAATTTTCTGGATTTTTGAAAATTTCACTTTTTTTGTGAAAATATCCACTAAATGAGGGAATAATATGTGTGAGGGTACCCCAGGAGAGTTCCAAATGTGTGTGGGTAGAATATATATCCCACAGGGTTAAAATTGAAAAAAGTTGAAGAAATTTTTTTTTTGTACTTAGTCATTTTTCCGGCGTTTATCAGACTTTCAGATAGGGGAAATGTCAGTGAGCTTTCCGATTTCAGTTCCAGAGCGATTCGCCCAATGAGTCCTTGACATTTAGTCGTTTTCAGACAATTTTCTGGTTTTTTGAAAATTTCACTTTTTTGTGAAAATATCCACTAAATGAGGGAATAATATGTGTGAGGGCACCCCAGGAGAGTTCCAAATGTGTTTGGGTAGAATATATATCCCACAGGGTTAAAATTGAAAAAAGTTGAAAAATTTTTTTTTATTGTATTTAGTAATTTTTCCAGCTTTTATCAGACTTTCAGATAGGGGAAATGTCAGTGAGCATTCCGATTTCAGTTCCAAAGCGATTCGCCCACTGAGTCCTTGATATTTAGTCGTTTTCAGCCAATTTAATGGATTTTTGAAAATTTAACTTTTTTGTGAAAATATCCACTAAATGAGGGAATAATATGTGTGAGGGTACCCCAGGAGAGTTCCAAATGTCTGTGGGTAGAATATATACCCCACGTGGGTAAAATTGAAAAAAGTTGAAAAAAATTGTTTTTTTTGTACTTAGTCATTTTTCCGGTGTTTATCAGACTTTTAGATAGGGGAAATGTCAGTGAGCTTTCCGATTTCAGTTCCAGAGCGATTCGCCCAATGAGTCCTTGATATTTAGTCGTTTTCAGCCAATTTTCTGGATTTTTGAAAATTTCACTTTTTTGTGGAAATATCCACTAAATGAGGGAATAATATTTGTGAGGGTAACCCAGGAGAGTTCCAAATGTGTGTGGGTAGAATATATATCCCACAGGGTTAAAATTGAAAAAAGTTGAAAAAAATTTTTTTTGGACTTAGTCATTTTTTCGGCGTTTATCAGACTTTCAGATAGGGGAAATGTCAGTGAGCATTCCGATTTCAGTTAAAGAGCGATTCGCCCAATCAGTCCTTGATATTTAGTCGCTTTCAGCCAATTTTCTGGATTTTTGAAAATTTCACTTTTTTTGTGAAAATATCCACTAAATGAGGGAATAATATGTGTGAGGGTACCCCAGGAGAGTTCCAAATGTGTGTGGGTAGAATATATATCCCACAGGGTTAAAATTGAAAAAAGTTGAAAAAAATTTTTTTGGGACTTAGTCATTTTTCCGGCGTTTATCAGACTTTCAGATAGGGGAAATGTCAGAGAGCTTTCCGATTTCAATTCCAGAGCGATTCGCCAAATGAGTCCTTGAGATTTAGTAATTTTCAGCCAATTTTCTGGATTTTTGAAAATTTCACTTTTTTGTGAAAATATCCACTAAATGAGGGAATAATATTTGTGAGGGTACCCCAGGAGAGTTCCAAATGTGTGTGGGTAGAATATATATCCCACAGGGTTAAAATTGAAAAAAGTTGAAAAAAATTTTTTTTTTGTACTTAGTCATTTTTCCGGCGTTTATCAGACTTTCAGATAGGGGAAATGTCAGTGAGCGTTCCGATTTCAGTTCCAGAGCGATTCACTCAATGAGTCCTTGATATTTAGTCGTCTTCAGCCAATTTTCTGGATTTTTGAAAATTTCACTTTTTTGTGAAAATATCCACTAAATGAGGGAATAATATGTGTGAGGGTACCCCAGGAGAGTTCCAAATGTCTGTGGGTAGAATATATACCCCACGTGGGTAAAATTGAAAAAAGTTGAAAAAAATTGTTTTTTTTGTACTTAGTCATTTTTCCGGTGTTTATCAGACTTTTAGATAGGGGAAATGTCAGTGAGCTTTCCGATTTCAGTTCCAGAGCGATTCGCCCAATGAGTCCTTGATATTTAGTCGTTTTCAGCCAATTTTCTGGATTTTTGAAAATTTCACTTTTTTGTGGAAATATCCACTAAATGAGGGAATAATATTTGTGAGGGTAACCCAGGAGAGTTCCAAATGTGTGTGGGTAGAATATATATCCCACAGGGTTAAAATTGAAAAAAGTTGAAAAAAATTTTTTTTGGACTTAGTCATTTTTTCGGCGTTTATCAGACTTTCAGATAGGGGAAATGTCAGTGAGCATTCCGATTTCAGTTAAAGAGCGATTCGCCCAATCAGTCCTTGATATTTAGTCGTTTTCAGCCAATTTTCTGGATTTTTGAAAATTTCACTTTTTTTGTGAAAATATCCACTAAATGAGGGAATAATATGTGTGAGGGTACCCCAGGAGAGTTCCAAATGTGTGTGGGTAGAATATATATCCCACAGGGTTAAAATTGAAAAAAGTTGAAAAAAATTTTTTTGGGACTTAGTCATTTTTCCGGCGTTTATCAGACTTTCAGATAGGGGAAATGTCAGAGAGCTTTCCGATTTCAATTCCAGAGCGATTCGCCAAATGAGTCCTTGAGATTTAGTAATTTTCAGCCAATTTTCTGGATTTTTGAAAATTTCACTTTTTTGTGAAAATATCCACTAAATGAGGGAATAATATTTGTGAGGGTACCCCAGGAGAGTTCCAAATGTGTGTGGGTAGAATATATATCCCACAGGGTTAAAATTGAAAAAAGTTGAAAAAAATTTTTTTTTTGTACTTAGTCATTTTTCCGGCGTTTATCAGACTTTCAGATAGGGGAAATGTCAGTGAGCGTTCCGATTTCAGTTCCAGAGCGATTCACTCAATGAGTCCTTGATATTTAGTCGTCTTCAGCCAATTTTCTGGATTTTTGAAAATTTCACTTTTTTGTGAAAATATCCACTAAATGAGGGAATAATATGTGTGAGGGTACCCCAGGAGAGTTCCAAATGTGTGTGGGTAGAATATATATCCCACGGGGGTAAAATTGAAAAAAGTTTTAAAATTTTTTTTTTGGATTTAGTAATTTTTCCAGCTTTTATCAGACTTTCAGATAGGGGAAAAGTCAGTGAGCGTTCCGATTTCAGTTCCAGAGCGATTCGCCCAATCAGTCCTTGATATTTACTCAATTTCAGCCAATTTTCTGGATTTTTGAAAATTTCACTTTTTTTGTGAAAATATCCACTAAATGAGGGAATAATATGTGTGAGGGTACCCCAGGAGAGTTCCAAATGTGTGTGGGTAGAATATATATCCCACAGGGTTAAAATTGAAAAAAGTTGAGAAAAAATTTTTTTTGCACTTAGTCATTTTTCCGGCGTTTATCAGACTTTCAGATAGGGGAAATGTCAGTGAGCTTTCCGATTTCAGTTCCAGAGCGATTCGCCCAATGAGTCCTTGATATTTAGTCGTTTTCAGCCAATTTTCTGGATTTTTGAAAATTTCACTTTTTTGTGAAAATATCCACTAAATGAGGGAATAATATGTGTGAGGGTACCCCAGGAGAGTTCCAAATGTGTGTGGGTAGAATATATATCCCACAGGGTTAAAATTGAAAAAAGTTGAAAAAAAATTTTTTTTTGTACTTAGTCATTTTTCCGGCATTTATCAGACTTTCAGATAGGGGAAATGTCAGTGAGCGTTCCGATTTCAGTTAAAGAGCGATTCGCCCAATCAGTCCTTGATATTTAGTCGTTTTCAGTCAATTTTCTGGATTTTTGAAAATTTCACTTTTTTTGTGAAAATATCCACTAAATGAGGGAATAATATGTGTGAGGGTACCCCAGGAGAGTTCCAAATGTGTGTGGGTAGAATATATATCCCACAGGGTTAAAATTGAAAAAAGTTGAAGAAATTTTTTTTTTTGTACTTAGTCATTTTTCCGGCGTTTATCAGACTTTCAGATAGGTGAAATGTCAGTGAGCTTTCCGATTTCAGTTCCAGAGCGATTCGCCCAATGAGTCCTTGATATTTAGTCGTTTTCAGACAATTTTCTGGTTTTTTCAAAATTTCACTTTTTTGTGAAAATATCCACTAAATGAGGGAATAATATTTGTGAGGGTACCCCAGGAGAGTTCCAAATGTGTGTGGGTAGAATATATATCCCACAGGGATAAAATTGAAAAGAGTTGAAAAAAATTTTTTTTGGACTTAGTCATTTTTCCGGCGTTTATCAGACTTTCAGATAGGGGAAATGTCAGTGAGCTTTCCGATTTCAGTTCCAGAGCGATTCGCCCAATGAGTCCTTGATATTTAGTCGTTTTCAGCTAATTTTCTGGATTTTTGAAAATTTCACTTTTTTGTGAAAATATCCACTAAATGAGGGAATAATATTTGTGAGGGTACCCCAGGAGAGTTCCAAATGTGTGTGGGTAGAATATATATCCCACAGGGATAAAATTGAAAAGAGTTGAAAAAAATTTTTTTTGGACTTAGTCATTTTTCCGGCGTTTATCAGACTTTCAGATAGGGGAAATGTCAGTGAGCTTTCCGATTTCAGTTCCAGAGCGATTCGCCCAATGAGTCCTTGATATTTAGTCGTTTTCAGCCAATTTTCTGGATTTTTGAAAATTTCACTTTTTTGTGAAAATATCCACTAAATGAGGGAATAATATGTGTGAGGGTACCCCAGGAGAGTTCCAAATGTGTGTGGGTAGAATATATATCCCACAGGGTTAAAATTGAAAAAAGTTGAAGAAATTTTTTTTATTGTACATTGACATTTTTCCGGCGTTTATCAGACTTTCAGATAGGGGAAATGTCAGTGAGCGTTCAGATTTCAGTTCCAGAGTGACTCGCCCAATGAGTCCTTGATATTTAGTCGTTTTCAGCCAATTTCTGAATTTTTGAAAATTTCACTTTTTTGTGAAAATATCCACTAAATGAGAGAATAATATGTGTGAGAGTACCCCAGAAGAGTTCCAAATGTGTGTGGGTAGAATATATATCCCACGGGGGTAAAATTGAAAAAAATTTTTTTTTGGACTTACTCATTTTTCCGGCGTTTATCAGACTTTCAGATAGGGGAAATGTCAGTGAGCATTCCGATTTCAGTTAAAGAGCGATTCGCCCAATCAGTCCTTGATATTTAGTCGTTTTCAGCCAATTTTCTGGATTTTTGAAAATTTCACTTTTTTTGTGAAAATATCCACTAAATGAGGGAATAATATGTGTGAGGGTACCCCAGGAGAGTTCCAAATGTGTGTGGGTAGAATATATATCCCACAGGGTTAAAATTGAAAAAAGTTGAAAAAAATTTTTTTTGGACTTAGTCATTTTTCCGGCGTTTATCAGACTTTCAGATAGGGGAAATGTCAGAGAGCTTTCCGATTTCAGTTCCAGAGCGATTCACTCAATGAGTCCTTGATATTTAGTCGTCTTCAGCCAATTTTCTGGATTTTTGAAAATTTCACTTTTTTGTGAAAATATCCACTAAATGAGGGAATAATATGTGTGAGGGTACCCCAGGAGAGTTCCAAATGTGTGTGGGTAGAATATATATCCCACGGGGGTAAAATTGAAAAAAGTTTTAAATTTTTTTTTTTGGATTTAGTAATTTTTCCAGCTTTTATCAGACTTTCAGATAGGGGAAATGTCAGTGAGCATTCCGATTTCAGTTCCAAAGCGATTTGCCCACTGAGTCCTTGATATTTAGTCGTTTTCAGCCAATTTAATGGATTTTTGAAAATTTAACTTTTTTGTGAAAATATCCACTAAATGAGGGAATAATATGTGTGAGGGTACCCCAGGAGAGTTCCAAATGTGTGTGGGTAGAAGATATACCCCACGTGGGTAAAATTGAAAAAAGTTGAACAAAATTTTTTTTTTGGACTTAGTCATTTTTCCGGCGTTTATCAGACTTTCAGATAGGGGAAAAGTCAGTGAGCATTCCGATTTCAGTTCCAGAGCGATTCGCCCAATCAGTCCTTGATATTTACTCAATTTCAGCCAATTTTCTGGATTTTTGAAAATTTCACTTTTTTTGTGAAAATATCCACTAAATGAGGGAATAATATGTGTGAGGGTACCCCAGGAGAGTTCCAAATGTGTGTGGGTAGAATATATATCCCACAGGGTTAAAATTGAAAAAAGTTGAGAAAAAATTTTTTTTGCACTTAGTCATTTTTCCGGCGTTTATCAGACTTTCAGATAGGGGAAATGTCAGTGAGCTTTCCGATTTCAGTTCCAGAGCGATTCGCCCAATGAGTCCTTGATATTTAGTCGTTTTCAGCCAATTTTCTGGATTTTTGAAAATTTCACTTTTTTGTGAAAATATCCACTAAATGAGGGAATAATATTTGTGAGGGTACCCCAGGAGAGATTCAAATGTGTGTGGGTAGAATATATATCCCACGGGGTTAAAACTGAAAAAAGTTGAAAAAAAATTTTTTTTTGTACTTAGTCATTTTTCCGGCGTTTATCAGACTTTCAGATAGGGGAAATGTCAGTGAGCATTCCGATTTCAGTTAAAGAGTGATTCGCCCAATCAGTCCTTGATATTTAGTCGTTTTCAGCCAATTTTCTGGATTTTTGAAAATTTCACTTTTTTTGTGAAAATATCCACTAAATGAGGGAATAATATGTGTGAGGGTACCCCAGGAGAGTTCCAAATGTGTGTGGGTAGAATATATATCCCACAGGGTTAAAATTGAAAAAAGTTGAAAAAAAATTTTTTTTTGTACTTAGTCATTTTTCCGGCGTTTATCAGACTTTCAGATAGGGGAAATGTCAGTGAGCGTTCCGATTTCAGTTAAAGAGCGATTCGCCCAATCAGTCCTTGATATTTAGTCGTTTTCAGTCAATTTTCTGGATTTTTGAAAATTTCACTTTTTTTGTGAAAATATCCACTAAATGAGGGAATAATATGTGTGAGGGTACCCCAGGAGAGTTCCAAATGTGTGTGGGTAGAATATATATCCCACAGGGATAAAATTGAAAAGAGTTGAAAAAAATTTTTTTTGGACTTAGTCATTTTTCCGGCGTTTATCAGACTTTCAGATAGGGGAAATGTCAGTGAGCTTTCCGATTTCAGTTCCAGAGCGATTCGCCCAATGAGTCCTTGATATTTAGTCGTTTTCAGCTAATTTTCTGGATTTTTGAAAATTTCACTTTTTTGTGAAAATATCCACTAAATGAGGGAGTAATATTTGTGAGGGTACCCCAGGAGAGTTCCAAATGTGTGTGGGTAGAATATATATCCCACAGGGATAAAATTGAAAAGAGTTGAAAAAAATTTTTTTTGGACTTAGTCATTTTTCCGGCGTTTATCAGACTTTCAGATAGGGGAAATGTCAGTGAGCTTTCCGATTTCAGTTCCAGAGCGATTCGCCCAATGAGTCCTTGATATTTAGTCGTTTTCAGCTAATTTTCTGGATTTTTGAAAATTTCACTTTTTTGTGAAAATATCCACTAAATGAGGGAGTAATATTTGTGAGGGTACCCCAGGAGAGTTCCAAATGTGTGTGGGTAGAATATATATCCCACAGGGATAAAATTGAAAAGAGTTGAAAAAAATTTTTTTTGGACTTAGTCATTTTTCCGGCGTTTATCAGACTTTCAGATAGGGGAAATGTCAGTGAGCGTTCCGATTTCAGTTCCAGAGCGATTTGCTGGATGAGTCCTTGATATTTAGTCGTTTTCAGCCAATTTTCAGAATTTTTGAAAATTTTACTTTTTTTGTGAAAATATCCACTAAATGAGGGAATAATATGTGTGAGGGTACCCCAGGAGAGTTCCAAATGTGTGTGGGTAGAATACATACCCCACGGGGGTAAAATTGATAAAAGTTCAACAAAATTTTTTTTTTGGACTTACTCATTTTTCCGGCGTTTATCAGACTTTCAAATAGGGGAAATGTCAGTGAGCTTTCCGATTTCAGTTCCACAGCGATTCGCCCGTTGAGTCCTTGATATTTAGTCGTTTTCAGACAATTTTCTGGATTTTTGAAAATTTCACTTTTTTGTGAAAATATCCACTAAATGAGGGAATAATATGTGTGAGGGTACCCCAGGAGAGTTCCAAATGTGTGTTGGTAGAATATATATCCCATGGGGTGTCAAATTGAAAAAAGGTGAAAAAATATTTTTTTTGGACTTACTCATTTTTCCGGCGTTTATCAGACTTTCAGATAGGGGAAATGTCAGTGGGCATTCCGATTTCAGTTCCAGAGCGATTCGCCAAATCAGTCCTTGATATTTAGTCGTTTTCAGCCAATTTTCTGGATTTTTGAAAATTTCCCTTTTTTGTGAAAATATCCACTAAATGAGGGAATAATATGTGTGAGGGTACCCCAGGAGAGTTCCAAATGTGTGTGGGTAGAATATATATCCCACGGGGGTAAAATTGAAAAAAAAAATTTTTTGGACTTAGTCATTTTTCCAGCGTTTATCAGACTTTCAAATAGGGGAAATGTAAGTGAGCTTTCCGATTTCAGTTCCAGAGCGATTCGCCCAATGAGTCCTTGATATTTAATCGTTTTCAGCCAATTTTCTGAATTTTTGAAAATTTCACTTTTTTGTGAAAATATCCACTAAATGAGGGAATAATATGTGTGAGGGTACCCCAGGAGAGTTCCAAATGTGTGTGGGTAGAATATATATCCCACGGGGGTAAAATTGAAAAAAGTTGAAAAAATATTTTTTTTGGACCTAGTCATTTTTCCGATGTTTATCAGACTTTCAGATAGGGGAAATGTCAGTGAGCGTTCCAATTTCAGTTCCAGAGCGATTCGCCAAATCAGTCCTTGATATTTAGTCGTTTTCAGCCAATTTTCTGGATTTTTGAAAATTTCACTTTTTTGTGAAAATATCCACTAAATGAGGGAATAATATGTGTGAGGGTACCCCAAGAGAGTTCCAAATGTGTGTGGGTAGAATATATATCTAACGGGGGTAAAATTGAAAAAAGTTGAAAACATTTTTTTTTGGACTTAGTCATTTTTCCGGCGTTTATCAGATTTTCAGATAGGGGAAAAGTCAGTGAGCGTTCCGATTTCAGTTCCAGAGCGATTCGCCCAATCAGTCCTTGATATTTAGTCGTTTTCAGCCAATTTTCTGGATTTTTTAAAATTTCACTTTTTTGTGAAAATATCCACTAAATGAGGGAATAATATGTGTGAGGGTACCCCAGGAGAGTTCCAAATGTGTGTTGGTAGAATATATATCCCATGGGGGGTCAAATTGAAAAAAGGTGAAAAAATATTTTTTTTTGGACTTACTCATTTTTCCGGTGTTTATCAGACTTTCAGATAGGGGAAATGTCATTGGGCATTCCGATTTCAGTTCCAGAGCGATTCGCCAAATCAGTCCTTGATATTTAGTCGTTTTCAGCCAATTTTCTGGATTTTTGAAAATTTCACTTTTTTGTGAAAATATCCACTAAATGAGGGAATAATATGTGTGAGGGTACCCCAGGAGAGTTCCAAATGTGTGTGGGTAGAATATATATCCCACGGGGGTAAAATTGAAAAAAGTTGAAAAAATATTTTTTTTGGACCTAGTCATTTTTCCGATGTTTATCAGACTTTCAGATAGGGGAAATGTCAGTGAGCGTTCCAATTTCAGTTCCAGAGCGATTCGCCAAATGAGTCCTTGATATTTAGTTGTTTTCAGCCAATTTTCTGGATTTTTGAAAATTTTACTTTTTCGTGAAAATATCCACTAAATGAGGGAATAATATGTGTGAGGGTACCCCAGGAGAGTTCCAAATGTGCGTGGGTAGAATATGTATCCCACGGGGGTAAAATTGAAAAAAGTTGAAAAAAAATTTTTTTTTGGACTTAGTCATTTTTCCGACGTATATCAGACTTTCGGATAGAGGAAATGTCAGTGAGCATTCCGATTTCAGTTCCACAGCGATTCGCCCAATCAGTCCTTGATATTTAGTCGTTTTCAGCCAATTTTCTGGATTTTTGAAAATTTCACTTTTTTGTGAAAATATCCACTAAATGAGGGAATAATATGTGTGAGGGTACCCCAGGAGAGTTCCAAATGTGTGTTGGTAGAATATATATCCCATGGGGGGTCAAATTGAAAAAAGGTGAAAAAATATTTTTTTTGGACTTACTCATTTTTCCGGCGTTTATCAGACTTTCAGATAGGGGAAATGTCAGTGGGCATTCCGATTTCAGTTCCAGAGCGATTCGCCAAATCAGTCCTTGATATTTAGTCGTTTTCAGCCAATTTTCTGGATTTTTGAAAATTTCACTTTTTTGTGAAAATATCCACTAAATGAGGGAATAATATGTGTGAGGGTACCCCAGGAGAGTTCTTAATGTGTGTGGGTAGAATTTATATCCCACGGTTAAAATTGAAAAAAGTTGAAAAAAAATTTTTTTTTGACTTAGTCATTTTTCCGGCGTTTATCAGACTTTCAGATAGGGGAAATGTCAGTGAGCTTTCCGATTTCAGTTCCAGAGCGATTCGCCCAATGAGTCCTTGATATTTAGTCGTTTTCAGCCAATTTTCTGGATTTTTGAAAATTTCACTTTTTTGTGAAAATATCCACTAAATGAGGGAATAATATGTGTGAGGGTACCCCAGGAGAGTTCCAAAAGTGTGTGGGTAGAATATATATCCCACAGGGTTAAAATTGAAAAAAGTTGAAAAATTTTTTTTTTTTGTACTTAGTCATTTTTCCGGCGTTTATCAGACTTTCAGATAGGGGAAATGTCAGTGAGCGTTCCGATTTCAGTTCCAGAGCGATTCGCTCAATGAGTCCTTGATATTTAGTCGTCTTCAGCCAATTTTCTGGATTTTTGAAAATTTCACTTTTTTTTTTAAATATCCACTAAATGAGGGAATAATATGTGTGAGGGTACCCTGAGAGAGTTCCAAATGTGTGTAGGTAGAATATATATCCCATGGGGGTCACATTGAAAAAAGTTGAAAAAATATTTTTTTTGGACTTAGTCATTTTTCCGGCGTTTGTCAGACTTTCAGATAGGGGAAATGTCAGTGAGCGTTCCGATTTCAGTTCCAGAGCGATTTGCTGGATGAGTCCTTGATATTTAGTCGTTTTCAGCCAATTTTCAGAATTTTTGAAAATTTCACTTTTTTGTGAAAATATCCACTAAATGAGGGAATAATATGTGTGAGGGTACCCCAGGAGAGTTCCAAATGTGTGTGGGTAGAATATATATCCCACAGGGTTAAAATTGAAAAAAGTTGAAAAAATTTTTTTTTTTGTACTTAGTCATTTTTCCGGCGTTCATCAGACTTTCTGATAGGGGAAATGTCAGTGAGCATTCCGATTTCAGTTCCAGAGCGATTCGCCCAATGAGTCCTTGATATTTACTAGTTTTCAGCCAATTTTGAGGATTTTTGAAAATTTCACTTTTTTGTGAAAATATCCACTAAATGAGGGAATAATATGTGTGAGGGTACCCCAGGAGAGTTCCAAATGTGTGTGGGTAGAATATATATCCCACAGGGTTAAAATTGAAAAAAGTTGAAAAAATTTTTTTTTTTTGTACTTAGTCATTTTTCCGGCGTTCATCAGACTTTCTGATAGGGGAAATGTCAGTGAGCATTCCGATTTCAGTTCCAGAGCGATTCGCCCAATGAGTCCTTGATATTTAGTCGTTTTCAGCCAATTTTCTGAATTTCTGAAAATTTCACTTTTTTGTGAAAATATCCACTAAATGAGGGAATAATATGTGTGAGGGTACCCCAGGAGAGTTCCAAATGTGTGTGGGTAGAATATATATCCCACGGGGGTAAAATTGAAAAAAAAAATTTTTTGGACTTAGTCATTTTTCCAGCGTTTATCAGACTTTCAAATAGGGGAAATGTCAGTGAGCTTTCCGATTTCAGTTCCAGAGCGATTCGCCCAATGAGTCCTTGATATTTAGTCGTTTTCAGCCAATTTTCTGAATTTTTGAAAATTTCACTTTTTTGTGAAAATATCCACTAAATGAGGGAATAATATGTGTGAGGGTACCCCAGGAGAGTTCCAAATGTGTGTGGGTAGAATATATATCCCACGGGGGTAAAATTGAAAAAAGTTGAAAAAATATTTTTTTTGGACCTAGTCATTTTTCCGATGTTTATCAGACTTTCAGATAGGGGAAATGTCAGTGAGCGTTCCAATTTCAGTTCCAGAGCGATTCGCCAAATGAGTCCTTGATATTTAGTTGTTTTCAGCCAATTTTCTGGATTTTTGAAAATTTTACTTTTTCGTGAAAATATCCACTAAATGAGGGAATAATATGTGTGAGGGTACCCCAGGAGAGTTCCAAATGTGTGTGGGTAGAATATATATCCCACGGGGGTAAAATTGAAAAAAGTTGAAAAAAAATTTTTTTTTGGACTTAGTCATTTTTCCGACGTATATCAGACTTTCGGATAGAGGAAATGTCAGTGAGCATTCCGATTTCAGTTCCACAGCGATTCGCCCGTTGAGTCCTTGATATTTAGTCGTTTTCAGACAATTTTCTGGATTTTTGAAAATTTCACTTTTTTTGTGAAAATATTCACTAAATGAGGGAATAATATGTGTGAGGGTACCCCAAGAGAGTTCCAAATGTGTGTGGGTAGAATATATATCTAACGGGGGTAAAATTGAAAAAAGTTGAAAACATTTTTTTTTGGACTTAGTCATTTTTCCAGCGTTTATCAGACTTTCAGATAGGGGAAAAGTGAGTGAGCGTTCCGATTTCAGTTCCAGAGCGATTCGCCCAATCAGTCCTTGATATTTAGTCGTTTTCAGCCAATTTTCTGGATTTTTTAAAATTTCACTTTTTTGTGAAAATATCCACTAAATGAGGGAATAATATGTGTGAGGGTACCCCAGGAGAGTTCCAAATGTGTGTTGGTAGAATATATATCCCATGGGGGGTCAAATTGAAAAAAGGTGAAAAAATATTTTTTTTGGACTTACTCATTTTTCCGGCGTTTATCAGACTTTCAGATAGGGGAAATGTCATTGGGCATTCCGATTTCAGTTCCAGAGCGATTCGCCAAATCAGTCCTTGATATTTAGTCGTTTTCAGCCAATTTTCTGGATTTTTGAAAATTTCACTTTTTTGTGAAAATATCCACTAAATGAGGGAATAATATGTGTGAGGGTACTCCAGGAGAGTTCCAAATGTGTGTGGGTAGAATATATATCCCACAGGATTAAAATTGAAAAAAGTTGAAAAAAATTTTTTTTTTGACTTAGTCATTTTTCAGGCGTTTATCAGACTTTCAGATAGGGGAAATGTCAGTGAGCTTTCCGATTTCAGTTCCAGAGCGATTCGCCCAATGAGTCCTTGATATTTAGTCGTTTTCAGCCAATTTTCTGGATTTTTGAAAATTTCACTTTTTTGTGAAAATATCCACTAAATGAGGGAATAATATGTGTGAGGGTACTCCAGGAGAGTTCCAAATGTGTGTGGGTAGAATTTATATCCCACAGGGTTAAAATTGAAAAAAGTTGAAAAAAATTTTTTTTTTGTACTTAGTCATTTTTCCGGCGTTTATCAGACTTTCAGATAGGGGAAATGTCAGTGAGCGTTCCGATTTCAGTTCCAGAGCGATTCGCTCAATGAGTCCTTGATATTTAGTCGTCTTCAGCCAATTTTCTGGATTTTTGAAAATTTCACTTTTTTTTAAAAAATATCCACTAAATGACGGAATAATATGTGTGAGGGAACCCCAGGAGAGTTCCAAATGTGTGTGGGTAGAATATATATCCCACAGGGTTAAAATTGAAAAAAGTTGAAGAAATTTTTTTTTTTGTACTTAGTCATTTTTCCGGCGTTTATCAGAATTTCAGATAGGGGAAATGTCAGTGAGCGTTACGATTTCAGTTCCAGAGCGATTCGCCAAATGAGTCCTTGATATTTAGTCGTTTTCAGCCAATTTCTGAATTTTTGAAAATTTTACTTTTTTGTGAAAATATCCACTAAATGAGGGAATAATATGTGTGAGGGTACCCCAGGAGAGTTCCAAATGTGTGTGGGTAGAATATATATCCCACGGGGGTAAAATTGAAAAAAAATTCTTTTTGGACTTACTCATTTTTCCGGCGTTTATCAGACTTTCAGATAGGGGAAATGTCAGTGAGCATTACGATTTCAGTTCCAGAGCGATTCACCCTATGAGTCCTTGATATTTAGTCGTTTTCAGCCAATTTTCTGAATTTTTGAAAATTTCACTTTTTTGTGAAAATATACACTAAATGAGGGAATAATATGTGTGAGGGTACCCCAGGAGAGTTCCAAATTTGTGTGGGTAGAATATATTTCCCACATGGTTAAAATTGAAAAAAGTTGAAAAAAATTTTTTTTTGTACTTAGTCATTTTTCCAGCGTTTATCAGACTATCAGATAGGGGAAATGTCAATGAGCTCTCCAATTTCAGTTCCAGAGCGATTCGCCCAATGAGTCCTTGATATTTAGTCGTTTTCAGCCAATTTTCTGGATTTTTGGAAATTTCACTTTTTTGTGAAAATATCCACTAAATGACTGAATAATATGTGTGAGGGTACCCCAGGAGAGATCCAAATGTGTGTGGGTAGAATTTATATCCCACAGGGTTAAAATTGAAAAAGTTGAAAAATTTTTTTTTTTTGTACTTAGTCATTTTTCCGGCGTTTATCAGACTTTCAGATAGGGGAAATGTCAGTGAGCGTTCCGATTTCAGTTCCAGAGCGATTCACTCAATGAGTCCTTGATATTTAGTCGTTTTCAGCCAATTTTCTGGATTTTTGAAAATTTCACTTTTTTGTGAAAATATCCACTAAATGAGGGAATAATATGTGTGAGGGTACCCCAGGAGAGTTCCAAATGTGTGTGGGTAGAATATATATCTCACAGGGTTAAAATTGAAAAAAGTTGAAAAAATTTTTTTTTTGTACTTAGTCATTTCTCCGGCGTTTATCAGACTTTCAGATAGGGGAAATGTCAGTGAGCTTTCCAATTTCAGTTCCAGAGTGATTCGCCCAATGAGTCCTTGATATTTAGTCGTTTTCAGCCAATTTTCTGGATTTTTGAATTTCACTTTTTTGTGAAAATATCCACTAAATGAGGGAATAATATGTTTGAGGGTACCCCAGGAGAGTTCCAAATGTGTGTGGGTAGAATATATATCCCACAGGATTAAAATTGAAAAAAGTTGAAAAAAATTTTTTTTTTGACTTAGTCATTTTTCCGGCGTTTATCAGACTTTCAGATAGGGGAAATGTCAGTGAGCTTTCCGATTTCAGTTCCAGAGTGATTCGCCCAATGAGTCCTTGATATTTAGTCGTTTTCAGCCAATTTTCTGGATTTTTGAAAATTTCACTTTTTTGTGAAAATATCCACTAAATGAGGGAATAATATGTGTGAGGGTACTCCAGGAGAGTTCCAAATGTGTGTGGGTAGAATTTATATCCCACAGGGTTAAAATTGAAAAAACTTGAAAAAATATTTTTTTTTGTACTTAGTCATTTTTCCGGCGTTTATCAGACTTTCAGATAGGGGAAATGTCAGTGAGCGTTCCGATTTCAGTTCCAGAGCGATTCGCTCAATGAGTCCTTGATATTTAGTCGTCTTCAGCCAATTTTCTGGATTTTTGAAAATTTCACTTTTTTTAAAAAATATCCACTAAATGACGGAATAATATGTGTGAGGGAACCCCAGGAGAGTTCCAAATGTGTGTGGGTAGAATATATATCCCACAGGGTTAAAATTGAAAAAAGTTGAAGAAATTTTTTTTTTTGTACTTAGTCATTTTTCCGGCGTTTATCAGAATTTCAGATAGGGGAAATGTCAGTGAGCGTTACGATTTCAGTTCCAGAGCGATTCGCCAAATGAGTCCTTGATATTTAGTCGTTTTCAGCCAATTTCTGAATTTTTGAAAATTTTACTTTTTTGTGAAAATATCCACTAAATGAGGGAATAATATGTGTGAGGGTACCCCAGGAGAGTTCCAAATGTGTGTGGGTAGAATATATATCCCACGGGGGTAAAATTGAAAAAAAATTCTTTTTGGACTTACTCATTTTTCCGGCGTTTATCAGACTTTCAGATAGGGGAAATGTCAGTGAGCATTACGATTTCAGTTCCAGAGCGATTCACCCAATGAGTCCTTGATATTTAGTCGTTTTCAGCCAATTTTCTGAATTTTTGAAAATTTCACTTTTTTGTGAAAATATACACTAAATGAGGGAATAATATGTGTGAGGGTACCCCAGGAGAGTTCCAAATTTGTGTGGGTAGAATATATATCACACAGGGTTAAAATAGAAAAAAGTTGAAAAAAATTTTTTTTGGACTTAGTCATTTTTCCGGCGTTTATCAGACTTTCAGATAGGGGAAATGTCAGTGAGCTTTCCGATTTCAGTTCCAGAGCGATTCGCCCAATGAGTCCTTGATATTTAGTCGTTTTCAGCCAATTTTCTGGATTTTTGAAAATTTCACTTTTTTGTGAAAATATCCACTAAATGAGGGAATAATATGTGTGAGGGTACCCCAGGAGAGTTCCAAATGTGTGTGGGTAGAATATTAATCCCACGGGGGTAAAATTGAAAAAAAAATTTTTTTGGACTTATTTATTTTTCCAGCGTTTATCAGACTTTCAAATAGGGGAAATGTCAGTGAGCATTCCGATTTCAGTTCCAGAGCGATTCTCCCAATGAGTCCTTGATATTTAGTCGTTTTCAGCCAATTTTCTGGATTTTTGAAAATTTCACTTTTTTGTGAAAATATCCACTAAATGAGGGAATAATATGTGTGAGGGTACCCCAGGAGAGTTCCAAATGTGTGTGGGTAGAATATATATCCCACAAGGTTAAAATTGAAAAAAGTTAAAAATAATTTTTTTTTTGTACTTAGTCATTTTTCCGGCGTTTATCAGACTTTCAGATAGGGGAAATGTCAGTGAGCTTTCCGATTTCAGTTCCAGAGCGATTCGCCCAATCAGTCCTTGATATTTAGTCGTTTTCAGCCAATTTTCTGGATTTTTGAAATTTCACTTTTTTGTGAAAATATCCACTAAATGAGGGAATAATATGTGTGAGGGTACCCCAGGAGAGTTCCAAATGTGTGTGGGTAGAATATATATCCCACAGGGTTAAAATTGAAAAAAGTTGAAAAAAATTTTTTTTTTGTACTTAGTCATTTTTCCGGCGTTTATCAGACTTTTAGATAGGGGAAAAGTCAGGGAGCATTACGACTTCAGTTCCAGAGCGATTCGCCCAATCAGTCCTTGATATTTAGTCGTTTTCAGCCAATTTTCTGGATTTTTGTAAATTTTACTTTTTTGTGAAAATATCCACTAAATGAGGGAATAATATGTGTGAGGGTACCCCAGGAGAGTTCCAAATGTGTGTGGGTAGAATATATATCCCACAGGATTAAAATTGAAAAAAGTGGAAAAAAAATTTTTTTTTGACTTAGTCATTTTTCCGGCGTTTATCAGACTTTCAGATAGGGGAAATGTCAGTGAGCTTTCCGATTTCATTTCCAGAGCGATTCGCCCAATGAGTCCTTGATATTTAGTCGTTTTCAGCCAATTTTCTGGATTTTTGAAAATTTCACTTTTTTGTGAAAATATCCACTAAATGAGGGAATAATATGTGTGAGGGTACCCCAGGAGAGTTCCAAATGTGTGTGGGTAGAATTTATATCCCACAGGGTTAAAATTGAAAAAAGTTGAAAAAAATTTTTTTTTTTCTACTTAGTCATTTTTCCGGCGTTTATCAGACTTTCAGATAGGGGAAATGTCAGTGAACGTTCCGATTTCAGTTCCAGAGCGATTCGCTCAATGAGTCCTTGATATTTAGTCGTCTTCAGCCAATTTTCTGGATTTTTGAAAATTTCACTTTTTTTAAAAAATATCCACTAAATGACGGAATAATATGTGTGAGGGAACCCCAGGAGAGTTCCAAATGTGTGTGGGTAGAATATTAATCCAACGGGGGTAAAATTTAAAAAAAAATTTTTTTTGACTTATTCATTTTTCCAGCGTTTATCAGACTTTCAGATAGGGGAAATGTCAGTGAGCTTAAGATTTCAGCTCCAGAGCGATTCACCCAATGAGTCATTGATATTTAGTCATTTTCAGACAATTTTCTGGAATTTTGAAAATTTCACTTTTTTATGAAAATATCCACTAAATGAGGGAATAATATGTGTGAGGGTACCCCAGGAGAGTTCCAAATGTGCGTGGGTAGAATATATACCCCACGTGGGTAAAATTGAAAAAAGTTGAACAAAATTTTTTTTTTGGACTTAGTCATTTTTCCGGTGTTTATCAGACTTTCAGATAGGGGAAAAGTTAGTGAGCGTTACGATTTCAGTTCCAGAGCGATTCGCCCAATGAGTCCTTGATATTTAGTCGTTTTCAGCCAATTTTCTGGATTTTTGAAAATTTCACTTTTTTGTGAAAATATCCACTAAATGAGGGAATAATATGTGTGAGGGTACCCCAGGAGAGTTCCAAATGTGTGTGGGTAGAATATATATCCCACAGTGTTAAAATTGAAAAAAGTTGAAGAAATTTTTTTTTGTACTTAGCCATTTTTCCGGCGTTTATCAGACTTTCAGATAGGGGAAATGTCAGTGAGCTTTCCGATTTCAGTTCCAGAGCGATTCGCCCAATGAGTCCTTGATATTTAGTCGTTTTCAGCCAATTTTCTGCATTTTTGAAAATTTCACTTTTTTGTGAAAATATCCACTAAATGAGGGAATAATATGTGTGAGGGTACCCCAGGAGAGTTCCAAATGTGTGTGGGTAGAATATTAATCCCACGGGGGTAAAATTGAAAAAAAAATTTTTTGGGACTTATTCATTTTTCCAGCATTTATCAGACTTTCAAATAGGGTAAATGTCAGTGAGCATTCCGATTTCAGTTCCAGAGCGATTCGCCCAATGAGTCCTTGATATTTAGTCGTTTTCAGCCTATTTTCTGGATTTTTGAAAATTTCACATTTTTTGTGAAAATATTCACTAAATGAGGGACTAATATGTGTGAGGGTACCCCAAGAGAGTTCCAAATGTGTGTGGGTAGAATATATATCCAACGGGGGTAAAATTGAAAAAAGTTGAAAACATTTTTTTTTGGACTTAGTCATTTTTCCGGCTTTTATCAGACTTTCAGATAGGGGAAAAGTCAGTGAGCATTCCGATTTCAGTTCCAGAGCGATTCGCCCAATCAGTCCTTGATATTTAGTCGTTTTCAGCCAATTTTCTGGATTTTTGAAAATTCACTTTTTTGTGAAAATATCCACTAAATGAGGGAATAATATGTGTGAGGGTACCCCAGGAGAGTTCCAAATGTGTGTGGGTAGAATATATATCCCACAGGGTTAAAATTGAAAAAAGTTTAAAAAAATTTTTTTTTGGACTTAGTCATTTTTCCGGCATTTATCAGACTTTTAGATAGGGGAAATGTCAGTGAGCGTTCCGATTTCAGTTCCAGAGCAATTCGCCCAATGAGTCCTTGATATTTAGTCTTTTTCAGCCAACTTTCTGGATTTTTGAAAATTTCACTTTTTATGAAAATATCCACTAAATGAGGGAATAATATGTGTGAGGGTACCCCAGGAGAGTTCCAAATGTGTGTGGGTAGAATATATATCCCACAGGGTTAAAATTGAAAAAAGTTTAAAAAAATCTTTTTTTTGGACTTAGTCATTTTTCGGCTTTTATCAGACTTTCAGATAGGGGAAAAGTCAGTGACCGTTCCGATTTCCGTTCCAGAGCGATTCGCCAATCAGTCCTTGATATTTAGTCGTTTTCAGCCAATTTTCTGGATTTTTGAAAATTTCACTTTTTTGTGAAAATATCCACTAAATGAGGGTACCCCAGGAGAGTTCCAAATGTGTGTGGGTAGAATATATATCCCACGGAGGTAAAATTGAAAAAAAAATTTTTTTGGACTTAGTCATTTTTCCAGCGTTTATCAGACTTTCAAATAGGGGAAATGTCAGTGAGCGTTCAGATTTCAGTTCCAGAGCGATTCGCCCAATGAGTCCTTGATATTTAGTCCATTTCAGCCAATTTTGAGGATTTTTGAAAATTTAACTTTTTTGTGAAAATATCCACTAAATGAGGGAATAATATGTGTGAGGGTACCCCAGGAGAGTTAAAAATGTGTGTGGGTAGAATATTAATCCCACGGGGGTAAAATTGAAAAAAAAATTTTTTTGGACTTATTCATTTTTCCAGCGTTTATCAGACTTTCAAACAGGGGAAATGTCAGTGAGCATTCCGATTTCAGTTTAAAAGCGATTCGCCCAGTGAGTCCTTGATATTTAGTCGTTTTCAGCCTATTTTCTGGATTTTTGAAAATTTCACTTTTATGTGAAAATATCCACTAAATGAGAAAATAATATGTGTGAGGGTACCCCAGGAGAGTTCCAAATGTGTGTGGGTAGAATATATATCCCACAGGGTTAAAATTGAAAAAAGTTAAAACAAATTTTTTTTGGACTTAGTCATTTTTCCGGCGTTTATCAGACTTTCAGATAATGGAAATGTCAGTGAGCTTTCCGATTTCAGTTCCAGAGCGATTCGCCCAATGAGTCCTTGATATTTAGTCGTCTTCAGCCAATTTTCTGGATTTTTGAAAATTTTACTTTTTTTAAAAAATATCCACTAAATGACAGAATAATATGTGTGAGGGTACCCCAGGAGAGTTCCAAATGTGTGTGGGTAGAATATATATCCCACAGGGTTAAAATTGAAAAAAGTTGAAGAAATTTTTTTTTTGTACTTAGTCATTTTTCCGGCGTTTATCATACTTTCAGTTAGGGGAAATGTCAGTGAGTGTTCCGATTTCATTTCCAGAGCGATTCGCCCAATGAGTCCTTGATATTTAGTCGATTTCAGCCAATTTTCTGGATTTTTGAAAATTTCACTTTTTTGTGAAAATATCCACTAAATGAGGGAATAATATGTGTGAGGGTACCCCAGGAGAGTTCCAAATGTGTGTGGGTAGAATATTAATCCCACGGGGGTAAAATTGAAAAAAAAATTTTTTTGGACTTATTCATTTTTACAGCGTTTATCAGACTTTCAAATAGGGGAAATGTCAGTGAGCATTCCGATTTCAGTTCCAGAGCGATTCGCCCAATGAGTCCTTGATATTTAGTCGTTTTCAGCCTATTTTCTGGATTTTTGAAAAATTTCACTTTTTTTGTAAAAATATTCACTAAATGAGGGAATAATATGTGTGAGGGTACCCCAAGAGAGTTCCAAATGTGTGTGGGTAGAATATATATCCAACGGGGGTAAAATTGAAAAAAGTTGAAAATATTTTTTTTTGTACTTAGTCATTTTTCCGGCGTTTATCATACTTTCAGATAGGGGAAATGTCAGTGAGTGTTCCGATTTCATTTCCAGAGCGATTCGCCCAATGAGTCCTTGATATTTAGTCGATTTCAGCCAATTTTCTGGATTTTTAAAAATTTCACTTTTTTGTGAAAATATCCACTAAATGAGGGAATAATATGTGTGAGGGTACCCCAGGAGAGTTCCAAATGTGTGTGGGTAGAATATTAATCCCACGGGGGTAAAATTGAAAAAAAAATTTTTTTGGACTTATTCATTTTTACAGCGTTTATCAGACTTTCAAATAGGGGAAATGTCAGTGAGCATTCCGATTTCAGTTCCAGAGCGATTCGCCCAATGAGTCCTTGATATTTAGTCGTTTTCAGCCTATTTTCTGGATTTTTGAAAATTTCACTTTTTTTGTGAAAATATTCACTAAATGAGGGAATAATATGTGTGAGGGTACCCCAAGAGAGTTCCAAATGTGTGTGGGTAGAATATATATCCAACGGGGGTAAAATTGAAAAAAGTTGAAAACATTTTTTTTTGTACTTAGTCATTTTTCCGGCTTTTATCAGACTTTCAGATAGGGGAATAGTCAGTGAACGTTCCGATTTCAGTTCCAGAGCGATTCGCCCAATCAGTCCTTGATATTTAGTCGTTTTCAGCCAATTTTCTGGATTTTTGAAAATTTCACTTTTTTGTGAAAATATCCACTAAATGAGGGAATAATATGTGTGAGGGTACCCCAGGAGAGATCCAAATGTGTGTGGGTAGAATATATATCCCACAGGATTAAAAGTGAAAAAAGTTGAAAAAAATTTTTTTGGGACTTAGTCATTTTTCCGGCGTTTATCAGACTTTCAGATAGGGGAAATGTCAGTGAGCTTTCCGATTTCAGTTCCAGAGCGATTCGCCCAGTGAGTCCTTGATATTTAGTCGTTTTCAGCCAATTTTCTGGATTTTTGAATTTCACTTTTTTGTGAAAATATCCACTAAATGAGGGAATAATATGTGTGAGGGTACCCCAGGAGAGTTCCAAATGTGTGTGGGTAGAATATTAATCCAACGGGGGTAAAATTGAAAAAAAAATTTTTTTGGACTTATTCATTTTTCCAGCGTTTATCAGACTTTCAAATAGGGGAAATGTCAGTGAGCGTTCCGATTTCAGTTCCAGAGCGATTCGCCCAATGAGTCCTTGATATTTAGTCGTTTTCAGCCTATTTTCTGGATTTTTGAAAATTTCACTTTTTTGTGAAAATCTCCACTAAATGACAGAATAATATGTGTGAGGGTACCCCAAGAGAGTTCCAAATGTGTGTGGGTAGAATATATATATAACGGGGGTAAAATTGAAAAAAGTTGAAAACATTTTTTTTTGGACTTAGACATTTTTCCGGCTTTTATCAGACTTTCAGATAGGGGAAAAGTCAGTGAGCGTTCCGATTTCAGTTCCAAAGCGATTCGCCAACTGAGTCCTTGATATTTAGTCGTTTTCAGCCAACTTAATGGATTTTTGAAAATTTAACTTTTTTGTGAAAATATCCACTAAATGAGGGAATAATATGTGTGAGGGTACCCCAGGAGAGTTCCAAATGTGTGTGGGTAGAATACATATCCCACAGGGTTAAAATTTAAAAAAGTTGAAGAAATTTTTTTTTTGGACTTAGTCATTTTTCCGGCGTTTATCAGACTTTCAAATAGGGGAAATGTCAGTGAGCGTTCCGATTTCAGTTCCAGAGCGATTCGCCCAATGAGTCCTTGATATTTAGTCGTTTTCAGCCTATTTTCTGGATTTTTGAAAATTTCACTTTTTTGTGAAAATCTCCACTAAATGACAGAATAATATGTGTGAGGGTACCCCAAGAGAGTTCCAAATGTGTGTGGGTAGAATATATATATAACGGGGGTAAAATTGAAAAAAGTTGAAAACATTTTTTTTTGGACTTAGACATTTTTCCGGCTTTTATCAGACTTTCAGATAGGGGAAAAGTCAGTGAGCGTTCCGATTTCAGTTCCAAAGCGATTCGCCAACTGAGTCCTTGATATTTAGTCGTTTTCAGCCAACTTAATGGATTTTTGAAAATTTAACTTTTTTGTGAAAATATCCACTAAATGAGGGAATAATATGTGTGAGGGTACCCCAGGAGAGTTCCAAATGTGTGTGGGTAGAATACATATCCCACAGGGTTAAAATTTAAAAAAGTTGAAGAAATTTTTTTTTTGGACTTAGTCATTTTTCCGGCGTTTATCAGACTTTCAAATAGGGGAAATGTCAGTGAGCGTTCCGATTTCAGTTCCAGAGCGATTCGCCCAATGAGTCCTTGATATTTAGTTGTTTTCAGCCTATTTTCTGGATTTTTGAAAATTTCACTTTTTTGTGAAAATCTCCACTAAATGAGGGAATAATATGTGTGAGGGTACCCCAGGAGAGTTCCAAATGTGTGTGGTTAGAATATATATCCCACGGCGGTAAAATTGAAAAAAGTTTAAAAAATTTTTTTTTGGACTTAGTAATTTTTCCAGCTTTTATCAGACTTTCAGATAGGGGAAATGTCAGTGAGCGTTCCGATTTCAGTTCCAAAGCGATTCGTCCACTGAGTCCTTGATATTTAGTCGTTTTCAGCCAATTTAATGGATTTTTGAAAATTTCACTTTTTGTGAAAATATCCACTAAATGAGGGAATAATATGTGTGAGGGTACCCCAGGAGAGTTCCAAATGTGTTTGGGTAGAATATATATCCCACAGGGTTAAAATTGAAAAAAGTTGAAAAAAATATTTTTTTTGTACTTAGACAATTTTCCAGCGTTTATCAGACTTTCAGATAGGGGAAATGTCAGTGAGCGTTCCGATTTCAGTTCCAGAGCGATTCGCTCAATGAGTCCTTGATATTTAGTCGTCTTCAGCCAATTTTCTGGATTTTTGAAAATTTCACTTTTTTGTGAAAATATCCACTAAATGAGGGAACAATGTGTGTGAGGGTACCCCAGGAGAGTTCCAAATGTGTGTGGGTAGAATATATATCCCACAGGGTTAAAATTGAAAAAAGTTGAAAAAATTTTTTTTTGGACTTAGTCATTTTTCCGGCGTTTATCAGACTTTCAGATAGGGGAAATGTCAGTGAGCTTTCCGATTTCAGATCCAGAGCGATTCGCCCAATGAGTCCTTGATATTTAGTCGTTTTCAGCCAATTTTCTGGATTTTTGAAAATTTCACTTTTTTGTGAAAATATCCACTAAATGAGGGAATAATATGTGTGAGGGTACCCCAGGAGAGTTCCAAATGTGTGTGGGTAGAATATATATCCTACAGGGTTAAAATTGAAAAAAGTTGAAAAATTTTTTTTTTTTGGATTTAGTAATTTTTCCAGCTTTTATCAGACTTTCAGATAGGGGAAATGTCAGTGAGCGTTCCGATTTCAGTTCCAAAGCGATTCGCCCACTGAGTCCTTGATATTTAGTTGTTTTTAGCCAATTTAATGGATTTTTGAAAATTTAACTTTTTTGTGAAAATATCCACTAAATGAGGGAATAATATGTGTGAGGGTACCCCAGGAGAGTTCCAAATGTGTGTGGGTAGAATATATACCCCACGTGGGTAAAATTGAAAAAAGTTGAAAAAAATTTTTTTTTGAACTTAGTCATTTTTCCGGCGTTTATCACACTTTCAGATAGGGGAAATGTCAGTGAGCTTTCCGATTTCAGTTCCAGAGCGATTCGCCCAATGAGTCCTTGATATTTAGTCGTTTTCAGCCAATTTTCTGGATTTTTGAAAATTTCACTTTTTTGTGAAAATATCCACTAAATGAGGGAATAATATGTGTGAGGGTACCCCAGGAGAGTTTCAAATGTGTGTGGGTAGAATTTATATCCTACAGGGTTAAAATTGAAAAAAGTTGAAAAAAATTTTTTTTTTGGATTTAGGAATTTTTCCAGCTTTTATGAGACTTTCAGATAGGGGAAATGTCAGTGAGCGTTCCGATTTCAGTTCCAAAGCGATTCGCCCACTGAGTCCTTGATATTTAGTCGTTTTCAGCTATTTTAATGGATTTTTGAAAATTTAACTTTTTTGTGAAAATATCCACTAAATGAGGGAATAATATGTGTGAGGGTACCCCAGGAGAGTTCCAAATGTGTGTGGGTAGAATATATACCCCACGTGGGTAAAATTGAAAAAAGTTTAAAAAAATCTTTCTTTTGTACTTAGTTATTTTTCCGGCGTTTATCAGACTTTCAGATAGGGGAAATGTCAGTGAGCGTTCCGATTTCAGTTAAAGAGCGATTCACCCAATCAGTCCTTGATATTTAGTCGTTTTCAGGCAATTTTCTGGATTTTTGAAAATTTCACTTTTTTTGTGAAAATATCCACTAAATGAGGGAATAATATGTGTGAGGGTACCCCAGGAGAGTTCCAAATGTGTGTGGGTAGAATATATATCCCACAGGGTTAAAATTGAAAAAAGTTTAAAAAAATTTTTTTTTGGACTTAGTCATTTTTCCGGCGTTTATCAGACTTTCAGATAGGGGAAATGTCAGTGAGCTTTCCGATTTCAGTTCCAGAGTGATTCGCCCAATGAGTCCTTGATATTTAGTTGTTTTCAGCCAATTTTCTGGATTTTTGAAAATTTCACTTTTTTGTGAAAATATCCACTAAATGAGGGAATAATATGTGTGAGGGTACCCCAGGAGAGTTCCAAATGTGTGTGGGTAGAATATATATCCTACAGGGTTAAAATTGAAAAAAGTTGAAAAAAAATTTTTTTTTGGATTTAGTAATTTTTCCAGCTTTTATCAGACTTTCAGATAGGGGAAATGTCAGTGAGCATTCCGATTTTAGTTCCAAAGCGATTCGCCCACTGAGTCCTTGATATTTATTCGTTTTCAGCCAATTTAATGGATTTTTGAAAATTTAACTTTTTTGTGAAAATATCCACTAAATGAGGGAATAATATGTGTGAGGGTACCCCAGGAGAGTTCCAAATGTGTGTGGGTAGAATATATATCCCACAGGGTTAAAATTGAAAAAAGTTGAAAAAAATTTTTTTTTTTGTACTTAGTCATTTTTCCGGCGTTTATCAGACTTTCAGATAGGGGAAATGTCAGTGAGCATTCCGATTTCAGTTCCAAAGCGATTCGCCCACTGAGTCCTTGATATTTAGTCGTTTTCAGCCAATTTAATGGATTTTTGAAAATTTAACTTTTTTGTGAAAATATCCACTAAATGAGGGAATAATATGTGTGAGGGTACCCCAGGAGAGTTCCAAATGTGTGTGGGTAGAATATATATCCCACAGGGTTAAAATTGAAAAAAGTTGAAAAAAATTTTTTTTTTTGTACTTAGTCATTTTTCCGGCGTTTATCAGACTTTCAGATAGGGGAAATGTCAGTGAGCGTTACGATTTCAGTTAAAGAGTGATTCGCCCAATCAGTCCTTGATATTTAGTCGTTTTCAGCCAATTTTCTGGATTTTTGAAAATTTCACTTTTTTTGTGAAAATATCCACTAAATGAGGGAATAATATTTGTGAGGGTACCCCAGGAGAGTTCAAAATGTGTGTGGGTAGAATATATATCCCACAGGGTTAAAATTGAAAAAAGTTGATAAAAATTTTTTTTGGACTTAGTCATTTTTCCGGCGTTTATCAGACTTTCAGATAGGGGAAATGTCAGTGAGCTTTCCGATTTCAGTTCCAGAGCGATTCGCCCAATGAGTCCTTGATATTTAGTCGTTTTCAGCCAATTTTCTGGATTTTTGAAAATTTAACTTTTTTGTGAAAATATCCACTAAATGAGGGAATAATATGTGTGAGGGTACCCCAGGAGAGTTCCAAATGTGTGTGGGTAGAATATATATCCCACAGGGTTAAAATTGAAAAAAGTTGAAAAAAATTTTTTTTGGACTTAGTCATTTTTCCGGCGTTTATCAGACTTTCAGATAGGGGAAATGTCAGTGAGCTTTCCGATTTCAGTTCCAGAGCGATTCGCCCAATGAGTCCTTGATATTTAGTCGTTTTCAGCCAATTTTTGGGATTTTTGAAAATTTCACTTTTTTGTGAAAATATCCACTAAATGAGGGAATAATATGTGTGAGGGTACCCCAGGAGAGTTCCAAATGTGTGTGGGTAGAATATATATCCCACAGGGATAAAATTAAAAAAGTTGAAAAAAATTTTTTTTTGGACTTAGTCATTTTTCCGGCGTTTATCAGACTTTCAGATAGGGGAAATGTCAGTGAGCTTTCCGATTTCAGTTCCAGAGCGATTCGCCCAATGAGTCCTTGATATTTAGTCGTTTTCAGTCAATTTTCCGGATTTTTGAAAATTTCACTTTTTTGTGAAAATATCCACTAAATGAGGGAATAATATGTGTGAGGGTACCCCAGGAGAGTTCCAAATGTGTGTGGGTAGAATATATATCCTACAGGGTTAAAATTGAAAAAAGTTGAAAAAAATTTTTTTTTTGGATTTAGTAATTTTTCCAGCTTTTATCAGACTTTCAGATAGGGGAAATGTCAGTGAGCGTTCCGATTTCAGTTCCAAAGCGATTCGCCCACTGAGTCCTTGATATTTAGTCGTTTTCAGCCAATTTAATGGATTTTTGAAAATTTAACTTTTTTGTGAAAATATCCACTAAATGAGGGAATAATATGTGTGAGGGTACCCCAGAAGAGTTCCAAATGTGTGTGGGTAGAATATATATCCCACAGGGTTAAAATTGAAAAAAGTTGAAAAAAATTTTTTTGGGACTTAGTCATTTTTCCGGCGTTTATCAGACTTTCAGATAGGGGAAATGTCAGTGAGCATTCCGATTTCAGTTCCAGAGCGATTCGCCCAATCAGTCCTTCATATTTAGTCGTTTTCAGCCAATTTTCTGGATTTTTGAAAATTTCACTTTTTTTGTGAAAATATCCACTAAATGAGGGAATAATATGTGTGAGGGTACCCCAGGAGAGTTCCAAATGTGTGTGGGAAGAATATATATCCCACAGGGTTAAAATTGAAAAAAGTTGAAAAAAATTTTTTTTGGACTTAGTCATTTTTCCGGCGTTTATCAGACTTTCAGATAGGGGAAATGTCAGTGAGCATTCCGATTTCAGTTCCAGAGCGATTCGCCCAATCAGTCCTTCATATTTAGTCGTTTTCTGCCAATTTTCTGGATTTTTGAAAATTTCACTTTTTTTGTGAAAATATCCACTAAATGAGGGAATAATATGTGTGAGGGTACCCCAGGAGAGTTCCAAATGTGTGTGGGTAAAATATATATCCCACAGGGTTAAAATTGAAAAAAGTTTAAAAAAATTTTTTTTGGACTTAGTCATTTTTCCGGCGTTTATCAGACTTTCAGATAGGGGAAATGTCAGTGAGCTTTCCGATTTCAGTTCCAGAGCGATTCGCCCAATGAGTCCTTGATATTTAGTCGTTTTCAGCCAATTTTTGGGATTTTTGAAAATTTCACTTTTTTGTGAAAATATCCACTAAATGAGGGAATAATATGTGTGAGGGTACCCCAGGAGAGTTCCAAATGTGTGTGGGTAGAATATATATCCCACAGGGTTAAAATTGAAAAAAGTTGAAAAAAAATTTTTCTTGGACTCAGTCATTTTTCCGGCGTTTATCAGACTTTCAGATAGGGGAAATGTCAGTGAGCTTTCCGATTTCAGTTCCAGAGCGATTCGCCCAATGAGTCCTTGATATTTAGTCGTTTTCAGTCAATTTTCTGGATTTTTGAAAATTTCACTTTTTTGTGAAAATATCCACTAAATGAGGAAATAATATGTGTGAGGGTACCCCAGGAGAGTTCCAAATGTGTGTGGGTAGAATATATATCCTACAGGGTTAAAATTGAAAAAAGTTGAAAAAAATTTTTTTTTCGGATTTAGTAATTTTTCCAGCTTTTATCAGACTTTCAGATAGGGGAAATGTCAGTGAGCGTTCCGATTTCAGTTCCAAAGCGATTCGCCCACTGAGTCCTTGATATTTAGTCGTTTTCAGCCAATTTAATGGATTTTTGAAAATTTAACTTTTTTGTGAAAATATCCACTAAATGAGGGAATAATATGTGTGAGGGTACCCCAGGAGAGTTCCAAATGTGTGTGGGTAGAATATATACCCCAAGTGGGTAAAATTGAAAAAAGTTGAAAAAAATTTTTTTTTTGTACTTAGTCATTTTTCCGGCGTTTATCAGACTTTCAGATAGGGGAAATGTCAGTGAGCTTTCCGATTTCAGTTCCAGAGCGATTCGCCCAATGAGTCCTTGATATTTAGTCGTTTTCAGCCAATTTTTGGGATTTTTGAAAATTTCACTTTTTTGTGAAAATATCCACTAAATGAGGGAATAATATGTGTGAGGGTACCCCAGGAGAGTTCCAAATGTGTGTGGGTAGAATATATATCCCACAGGGTTAAAATTGAAAAAAGTTGAAAAAAATTTTTTTTTGGACTTAGTCATTTTTCCGGCGTTTATCAGACTTTCAGATAGGGGAAATGTCAGTGTGCTTTCCGATTTCAGTTCCAGAGCGATTCGCCCAATGAGTCCTTGATATTTAGTCGTTTTCAGAGAATTTTCTGGATTTTTGAAAATTTCACTTTTTTGTGAAAATATCCACTAAATGAGGGAATAATATGTGTGAGGGTACCCCAGGAGAGTTCCAAATGTGTGTGGGTAGAATATATACCCCACGTGGGTAAAATTGAAAAAAGTTGAAAAAATTTTTTTTTTTGTACTTAGTCATTTTTCCGGCGTTTATCAGACTTTTAGATAGGGGAAATGTCAGTGAGCTTTCCGATTTCAGTTCCAGAGCGATTCGCCCAATGAGTCCTTGATATTTAGTCGTTTTCAGCCAATTTTTGGGATTTTTGAAAATTTCACTTTTTTGTGAAAATATCCACTAAATGAGGGAATAATATGTGTGAGGGTACCCCAGGAGAGTTCCAAATGTGTGTGGGTAGAATATATATCCCACAGGGCTAAAATTGAAAAAAGTTGAAAAAAATTTTTTTTTTGTACTTAGTCATTTTTCCGTCGTTTATCAGACTTTTAGATTAGGGGAAATGTCAGTGAGCTTTCCGATTTCAGTTCCAGAGCGATT
Organism: Phyllobates terribilis; assembly: GCF_046119375.1. Taxonomy (NCBI): domain Eukaryota; kingdom Metazoa; phylum Chordata; class Amphibia; order Anura; family Dendrobatidae; genus Phyllobates; species Phyllobates terribilis. Next base: position 781,783 of record NW_027363294.1, read on the forward strand.
CGCCCAATGAGTCCTTGATATTTAGTCGTTTTCAGCCAATTTTCTGGATTTTTTAAAATTTCACTTTTTTTGTGGAAATATCCACTAAATGAGGGAATAATATTTGTGAGGGTACCCCAGGAGAGTTCCAAATGTGTGTGGGTAGAATATATATCCCACAGGGTTAAAATTGAAAAAAGTTGAAAAAAATTTTTTTTGGACTTAGTCATTTTTCCGGCGTTTATCAGACTTTCAGATAGGGGAAATGTCAGTGAGCTTTCCGATTTCAGTTCCAGAGCGATTCGCCCAATGAGTCCTTGATATTTAGTCGTTTTCAGCCAATTTTTGGGATTTTTGAAAATTTCACTTTTTTGTGAAAATATCCACTAAATGAGGGAATAATATGTGTGAGGGTACCCCAGGAGAGTTCCAAATGTGTGTGGGTAGAATATATACCCCACGTGGGTAAAATTGAAATAAGTTGAAAAAATTTTTTTTTTCGGATTTAGTAATTTTTCCAGCTTTTATCAGACTTTCAGATAGGGGAAATGTCAGTGAGCGTTCCGATTTCAGTTCCAAAGCGATTCGCCCACTGAGTCCTTGATATTTAGTCGTTTTCAGCCAATTTAATGGATTTTTGAAAATTTAACTTTTTTGTGGAAATATCCACTAAATGAGGGAATAATATTTGTGAGGGTACCCCAGGAGAGTTCCAAATGTGTGTGGGTAGAATATATATCCCACAGGGCTAAAATTGAAAAAAGTTGAAAAAAATTTTTTTTTTGTACTTAGTCATTTTTCCGGCGTTTATCAGACTTTCAGATAGGGGAAATGTCAGTGAGCATTCCGATTTCAGTTCCAGAGCGATTCGCCCAATCAGTCCTTCATATTTAGTCGTTTTCTGCCAATTTTCTGGATTTTTGAAAATTTCACTTTTTTTGTGAAAATATCCACTAAATGAGGGAATAATATGTGTGAGGGTACCCCAGGAGAGTTCCAAATGTGTGTGGGTAGAATATATATCCCACAGGGTTAAAATTGAAAAAAGTTTAAAAAAATTTTTTTTGGACTTAGTCATTTTTCCGGCGTTTATCAGACTTTCAGATAGGGGAAATGTCAGTGAGCTTTCCGATTTCAGTTCCAGAGCGATTCGCCCAATGAGTCCTTGATATTTAGTCGTTTTCAGCCAATTTTTGGGATTTTTGAAAATTTCACTTTTTTGTGAAAATATCCACTAAATGAGGGAATAATATGTGTGAGGGTACCCCAGGAGAGTTCCAAATGTGTGTGGGTAGAATATATATCCCACAGGGTTAAAATTGAAAAAAGTTGAAAAAAATTTTTTTTTGGACTTAGTCATTTTTCCGGCGTTTATCAGACTTTCAGATAGGGGAAATGTCAGTGTGCTTTCCGATTTCAGTTCCAGAGCGATTCGCCCAATGAGTCCTTGATATTTAGTCGTTTTCAGAGAATTTTCTGGATTTTTGAAAATTTCACTTTTTTGTGAAAATATCCACTAAATGAGGGAATAATATGTGTGAGGGTACCCCAGGAGAGTTCCAAATGTGTGTGGGTAGAATATATACCCCACGTGGGTAAAATTGAAAAAAGTTGAAAAAATTTTTTTTTTTGTACTTAGTCATTTTTCCGGCGTTTATCAGACTTTTAGATAGGGGAAATGTCAGTGAGCGTTCCGATTTCAGTTCCAAAGCGATTCGCCCACTGAGTCCTTGATATTTAGTCGTTTTCAGCCAATTTAATGGATTTTTGAAAATTTAACTTTTTTTGTGGAAATATCCACTAAATGAGGGAATAATATTTGTGAGGGTACCCCAGGAGAGTTCCAAATGTGTGTGGGTAGAATATATATCCCACAGGGTTAAAATTGAAAAAAGTTGAAAAAAATTTTTTTTGGACTTAGTCATTTTTCCGGCGTTTATCAGACTTTCAGATAGGGGAAATGTCAGTGAGCTTTCCGATTTCAGTTCCAGAGCGATTCGCCCAATGAGTCCTTGATATTTAGTCGTTTTCAGCCAATTTTTGGGATTTTTGAAAATTTCACTTTTTTGTGAAAATATCCACTAAATGAGGGAATAATATGTGTGAGGGTACCCCAGGAGAGTTCCAAATGTGTGTGGGTAGAATATATACCCCACGTGGGTAAAATTGAAAAAAGTTGAAAAAAATTTTTTTTTTCGGATTTAGTAATTTTTCCAGCTTTTATCAGACTTTCAGATAGGGGAAATGTCAGTGAGCGTTCCGATTTCAGTTCCAAAGCGATTCGCCCACTGAGTCCTTGATATTTAGTCGTTTTCAGCCAATTTAATGGATTTTTGAAAATTTAACTTTTTTGTGAAAATATCCACTAAATGAGGGAATAATATATGTGAGGGTACCCCAGGAGAGTTCCAAATGTGTGTGGGTAGAATATATACCCCACGTGGGTAAAATTGAAAAAAGTTGAAAAAAATTTTTTTTTTGTACTTAGTCATTTTTCCGGCGTTTATCAGACTTTTAGATAGGGGAAATGTCAGTGAGCTTTCCGATTTCAGTTCCAGAGCGATTCGCCCAATGAGTCCTTGATATTTAGTCGTTTTCAGCCAATTTTCTGGATTTTTGAAAATTTCACTTTTTTTGTGAAAATATCCACTAAATGAGGGAATAATATGTGTGAGGGTACCCCAGGAGAGTTCCAAATGTGTGTGGGTAGAATATATATCCCACAGGGTTAAAATTGAAAAAAGTTGAAAAAAATTTTTTTTGGACTTAGTCATTTTTCCGGCGTTTATCAGACTTTCAGATAGGGGAAATGTCAGTGAGCTTTCCGATTTCAGTTCCAGAGCGATTCGCCCAATGAGTCCTTGATATTTAGTCGTTTTCAGCCAATTTTTGGGATTTTTGAAAATTTCACTTTTTTGTGAAAATATCCACTAAATGAGGGAATAATATGTGTGAGGGTACCCCAGGAGAGTTCCAAATGTGTGTGGGTAGAATATATACCCCACGTGGGTAAAATTGAAAAAAGTTGAAAAAATTTTTTTTTTTGTACTTAGTCATTTTTCCGGCGTTTATCAGACTTTTAGATAGGGGAAATGTCAGTGAGCGTTCCGATTTCAGTTCCAAAGCGATACGCCCACTGAGTCCTTGATATTTAGTCGTTTTCAGCCAATTTAATGGATTTTTGAAAATTTAACTTTTTTTGTGGAAATATCCACTAAATGAGGGAATAATATGTGTGAGGGTACCCCAGGAGAGTTCCAAATGTGTGTGGGTAGAATATATACCCCACGTGGGTAAAATTGAAAAAAATTTTTTTTTTGTACTTAGTCATTTTTCCGGCGTTTATCAGACTTTTAGATAGGGGAAATGTCAGTGAGCTTTCCGATTTCAGTTCCAGAGCGATTCGCCCAATGAGTCCTTGATATTTAGTCGTTTTCAGCCAATTTTTGGGATTTTTGAAAATTTCACTTTTTTGTGAAAATATCCACTAAATGAGGGAATAATATGTGTGAGGGTACCCCAGGAGAGTTCCAAATGTGTGTGGGTAGAATATATATCCCACAGGGTTAAAATTGAAAAAGTTGAAAAAAATTTTTTTTTGGACTTAGTCATTTTTCCGGCGTTTATCAGACTTTCAGATAGGGGAAATGTCAGTGAGCTTTCCGATTTCAGTTCCAGAGTGATTCGCCCAATGAGTCCTTGATATTTAGTTGTTTTCAGCCAATTTTCTGGATTTTGAAAGTTTCACTTTTTTGTGAAAATATCCACTAAATGAGGGAATAATATGTGTGAGGGTACCCCAGGAGAGTTCCAAATGTGTGTGGGTAGAATATATATCCCACAGGGTTAAAATTGAAAAAAGTTGAAAAAAATTTTTTTTTTGGACTTAGTCATTTTTCCGGCGTTTATCAGACTTTCAGATAGGGGAAATGTCAGTGAGCTTTCCGATTTCAGTTCCAGAGCGATTCGCCCAATGAGTCCTTGATATTTAGTCGTTTTCAGTGAATTTTCTGGATTTTTGAAAATTTCACTTTTTTGTGAAAATATCCACTAAATGAGGGAATAATATGTGTGAGGGTACCCCAGGAGAGTTCCAAATGTGTGTGGGTAGAATATATACCCCACGTGGGTAAAATTGAAAAAAGTTGAAAAATTTTTTTTTTTTCGGATTTAGTAATTTTTCCAGCTTTTATCAGACTTTCAGATAGGGGAAATGTCAGTGAGCGTTCCGATTTCAGTTCCAAAGCGATTCGCCCACTGAGTCCTTGATATTTAGTCGTTTTCAGCCAATTTAATGGATTTTTGAAAATTTAACTTTTTTGTGAAAATATCCACTAAATGAGGGAATAATATATGTGAGGGTACCCCAGGAGAGTTCCAAATGTGTGTGGGTAGAATATATACCCCACGTGGGTAAAATTGAAAAAAGTTGAAAAAAATTTTTTTTTTGGACTTAGTCATTTTTCCGGCGTTTATCAGACTTTTAGATAGGGGAAATGTCAGTGAGCTTTCCGATTTCAGTTCCAGAGCGATTCGCCCAATGAGTCCTTGATATTTAGTCGTTTTCAGCCAATTTTCTGGATTTTTGAAAATTTCACTTTTTTGTGGAAATATCCACTAAATGAGGGAATAATATTTGTGAGGGTACCCCAGGAGAGTTCCAAATGTGTGTGGGTAGAATATATATCCCACAGGGTTAAAATTGAAAAAAGTTTTAAATTTTTTTTTTGGGATTTAGTAATTTTTCCAGCTTTTATCAGACTTTCAGATAGGGGAAATGTCAGTGAGCATTCCGATTTCAGTTCCAAAGCGATTCGCCCACTGAGTCCTTGATATTTAGTCGTTTTCAGCCAATTTAATGGATTTTTGAAAATTTAACTTTTTTGTGAAAATATCCACTAAATGAGGGAATAATATGTGTGAGGGTACCCCAGGAGAGTTCCAAATGTGTGTGGGTAGAATATATACCCCACGTGGGTAAAATTGAAAAAAGTTGAACAAAATTTTTTTTTTGGACTTAGTCATTTTTCCGGCGTTTATCAGACTTTCAGATAGGGGAAGTGTCAGTGAGCATTCCGATTTCAGTTCCAAAGCGATTCCCCCAATGAGTCCTTGATATTTAGTCGTTTTCAGCCAATTTTCTGGATTTTTGAAAATTTCACTTTTTTGTGAAAATATCCACTAAATGAGGGAATAATATGTGTGAGGGTACCCCAGGAGAGTTCCAAATGTGTGTGGGTAGAATATATATCCTACAGGGTTAAAATTGAAAAAAGTTGAAAAAAATTTTTTTTTTGGATTTAGTAATTTTTCCAGCTTTTCTCAGACTTTCAGATAGGGGAAGTGTCAGTGAGCATTCCGATTTCAGTTCCAAAGCGATTCCCCCAATGAGTCCTTGATATTTAGTCGTTTTCAGCCAATTTTCTGGATTTTCGAAAATTTCATTTTTTGGGAAAATATCCACTAAATGAGGGAATAATATGTGTGAGGGTACCCCAGGAGAGTTCCAAATGTGTGTGGGTAGAATATATATCCTACAGGGTTAAAATTGAAAAAAGTTGAAAAAAATTTTTTTTTGGGATTTAGTAATTTTTCCAGCTTTTATCAGACTTTCAGATAGGGGAAATGTCAGTGAGCATTCCGATTTCAGTTCCAAAGCGATTCGCCCACTGAGTCCTTGATATTTAGTCGTTTTCAGCCAATTTTCTGGATTTTTGAAAATTTCACTTTTTTGTGGAAATATCCACTAAATGAGGGAATAATATTTGTGAGGGTACCCCAGGAGAGTTCCAAATGTGTGTGGGTAGAATATATATCCCACAGGGTTAAAATTGAAAAAGTTGAAAAAAATTTTTTTTTGGACTTAGTCATTTTTCCGGCGTTTATCAGACTTTCAGATAGGGGAAATGTCAGTGAGCTTTCCGATTTCAGTTCCAGAGTGATTCGCCCAATGAGTCCTTGATATTTAGTTGTTTTCAGCCAATTTTCTGGATTTTGAAAGTTTCACTTTTTTGTGAAAATATCCACTAAATGAGGGAATAATATGTGTGAGGGTACCCCAGGAGAGTTCCAAATGTGTGTGGGTAGAATATATATCCCACAGGGTTAAAATTGAAAAAAGTTGAAAAAAATTTTTTTTTGGACTTAGTCATTTTTCCGGCGTTTATCAGACTTTCAGATAGGGGAAATGTCAGTGAGCTTTCCGATTTCAGTTCCAGAGCGATTCGCCCAATGAGTCCTTGATATTTAGTCGTTTTCAGTGAATTTTCTGGATTTTTGAAAATTTCACTTTTTTGTGAAAATATCCACTAAATGAGGGAATAATATGTGTGAGGGTACCCCAGGAGAGTTCCAAATGTGTGTGGGTAGAATATATACCCCACGTGGGTAAAATTGAAAAAAGTTGAAAAAATTTTTTTTTTTCGGATTTAGTAATTTTTCCAGCTTTTATCAGACTTTCAGATAGGGGAAATGTCAGTGAGCGTTCCGATTTCAGTTCCAAAGCGATTCGCCCACTGAGTCCTTGATATTTAGTCGTTTTCAGCCAATTTAATGGATTTTTGAAAATTTAACTTTTTTGTGAAAATATCCACTAAATGAGGGAATAATATATGTGAGGGTACCCCAGGAGAGTTCCAAATGTGTGTGGGTAGAATATATACCCCACGTGGGTAAAATTGAAAAAAGTTGAAAAAAATTTTTTTTTTGGACTTAGTCATTTTTCCGGCGTTTATCAGACTTTTAGATAGGGGAAATGTCAGTGAGCTTTCCGATTTCAGTTCCAGAGCGATTCGCCCAATGAGTCCTTGATATTTAGTCGTTTTCAGCCAATTTTCTGGATTTTTGAAAATTTCACTTTTTTGTGGAAATATCCACTAAATGAGGGAATAATATTTGTGAGGGTACCCCAGGAGAGTTCCAAATGTGTGTGGGTAGAATATATATCCCACAGGGTTAAAATTGAAAAAAGTTTTAAAATTTTTTTTTGGGATTTAGTAATTTTTCCAGCTTTTATCAGACTTTCAGATAGGGGAAATGTCAGTGAGCATTCCGATTTCAGTTCCAAAGCGATTCGCCCTCTGAGTCCTTGATATTTAGTCGTTTTCAGCCAATTTAATGGATTTTTGAAAATTTAACTTTTTTGTGAAAATATCCACTAAATGAGGGAATAATATGTGTGAGGGTACCCCAGGAGAGTTCCAAATGTGTGTGGGTAGAATATATACCCCACGTGGGTAAAATTGAAAAAAGTTGAACAAAATTTTTTTTTTGGACTTAGTCATTTTTCCGGCGTTTATCAGACTTTCAGATAGGGGAAGTGTCAGTGAGCATTCCGATTTCAGTTCCAAAGCGATTCCCCCAATGAGTCCTTGATATTTAGTCATTTTCAGCCAATTTTCTGGATTTTTGAAAATTTCACTTTTTTGTGAAAATATCCACTAAATGAGGGAATAATATGTGTGAGGGTACCCCAGGAGAGTTCCAAATGTGTGTGGGTAGAATATATATCCTACAGGGTTAAAATTGAAAAAAGTTGAAAAAAATTTTTTTTTTGGATTTAGTAATTTTTCCAGCTTTTCTCAGACTTTCAGATAGGGGAAGTGTCAGTGAGCATTCCGATTTCAGTTCCAAAGCGATTCCCCCAATGAGTCCTTGATATTTAGTCGTTTTCAGCCAATTTTCTGGATTTTCGAAAATTTCATTTTTTGGGAAAATATCCACTAAATGAGGGAATAATATGTGTGAGGGTACCCCAGGAGAGTTCCAAATGTGTGTGGGTAGAATATATATCCTACAGGGTTAAAATTGAAAAAAGTTGAAAAAAATTTTTTTTTGGGATTTAGTAATTTTTCCAGCTTTTATCATACTTTCAGATAGGGGAAATGTCAGTGAGCATTCCGATTTCAGTTCCAAAGCGATTCGCCCACTGAGTCCTTGATATTTAGTCGTTTTCAGCCAATTTTCTGGATTTTTGAAAATTTCACTTTTTTGTGGAAATATCCACTAAATGAGGGAATAATATTTGTGAGGGTACCCCAGGAGAGTTCCAAATGTGTGTGGGTAGAATATATATCCCACAGGGTTAAAATTGAAAAAAGTTGAAAAAAATTTTTTTTTTGTACTTAGTCATTTTTCCGGCGTTTATCAGACTTTCAGATAGGGGAAATTTCAGTGAGCTTTCCGATTTCAGTTCCAGAGCGATTCGCCCAATCAGTCTTTGATATTTAGTCGTTTTCAGCCAATTTTCTGGATTTTTGAAAATTTCACTTTTTTTGTGAAAATATCCACTAAATGAGGGAATAATATGTGTGAGGGTACCCCAGGAGAGTTCCAAATGTGTGTGGGTAGAATATATATCCCACAGGGTTAAAATTGAAAAAAGTTGAAATAAAATTTTTTTGGACTTAGTCATTTTTCTGGCGTTTATCAGAAGTTCAGATAGGGGAAATGTCAGTCAGCTTTCCGATTTCAGTTCCAGAGCGATTCACCCAATGAGTCCTTGATATTTAGTCGTTTTCAGCCAATTTTCTGGATTTTTGAAAATTTCACTTTTTTGTGAAAATATCCACTAAATGAGGGAATAATATGTGTGAGGGTACCCCAGGAGAATTCCAAATGTGTGGGTAGAATATATATCCTACAGGGTTAAAATTGAAAAAAGTTGAAAAAAATTTTTTTTTGGGATTTAGTAATTTTTCCAGCTTTTATCAGACTTTCAGATAGGGGAAATGTCAGTGAGCGTTCCGATTTCAGTTCCAAAGCGATTCGCCCACTGAGTCCTTGATATTTAGTCGTTTTCAGCCAATTTAATGGATTTTTGAAAATTTAACTTTTTTGTGAAAATATCCACTAAATGAGGGAATAATATGTGTGAGGGTACCCCAGGAGAGTTCCAAATGTGTGTGGGTAGAATATATATCCTACAGGGTTAAAATTGAAAAAAGTTGAAAAAAATTTTTTTTTTGGATTTAGTAATTTTTCCAGCTTTTCTCAGACTTTCAGATAGGGGAAGTGTCAGTGAGCATTCCGATTTCAGTTCCAAAGCGATTCACCCAATGAGTCCTTGATATTTAGTCGTTTTCAGCCAATTTTCTGGATTTTCGAAAATTTCATTTTTGGGGAAAATATCCACTAAATGAGGGAATAATATGTGTGAGGGTACCCCAGGAGAGTTCCAAATGTGTGTGGGTAGAATATATATCCCACAGGGTTAAAATTGAAAAAAGTTGAAAAACATTTTTTTTTTGTACTTAGTCATTTTTCCGGCGTTTATCAGACTTTCAGATAGGGGAAATGTCAGTGAGCTTTCCGATTTCAGTTCCAGAGCGATTCGCCCAATCAGTCTTTGATATTTAGTTGTTTTCAGCCAATTTTCTGGATTTTTGAAAATTTCACTTTTTTTGTGAAAATATCCACTAAATGAGGGAATAATATGTGTGAGGGTACCCCAGGAGAGTTCCAAATGTGTGTGGGTAGAATATATATCTCACAGGGTTAAAATTGAAAAAAGTTGAAATAAAATTTTTTTGGACTTAGTCATTTTTCCGGCGTTTATCAGAAGTTCAGATAGGGGAAATGTCAGTCAGCTTTCCGATTTCAGTTCCAGAGCGATTCACCCAATGAGTCCTTGATATTTAGTCGTTTTCAGCCAATTTTCTGGATTTTTGAAAATTTCACTTTTTTGTCAAAATATCCACTAACTGACTGAATAATATGTGTGAGGGTACCCCAGGAGAGTTCCAAATGTGTGTGGGTAGAATATATATCCTACAGGGTTAAAATTGAAAAAAGTTGAAAAAAATTTTTTTTTTGGATTTAGTAATTTTTCCAGCTTTTATCAGACTTTCAGATAGGGGAAATGTCAGTGAGCGTTCCGATTTCAGTTCCAAAGCGATTCGCCCACTGAGTCCTTGATATTTAGTCGTTTTCAGCCAATTTAATGGATTTTTGAAAATTTACCTTTTTTTGTGAAAATATCCACTAAATGAGGGAATAATATGTGTGAGGGTACCCCAGGAGAGTTCCAAATGTGTGTGGGTAGAATATATACCCCACGTGGGTAAAATTGAAAAAAGTTGAAAAAATTTTTTTTTTTGTACTTAGTCATTTTTCCGGTGTTTATCAGACTTTTGGATAGGGGAAATGTCAGTGAGCTTTCCGATTTCAGTTCCAGAGCGATTCGCCCAATGAGTCCTTGATATTTAGTCGTTTTCAGCCAATTTTCTGGATTTTTGAAAATTTCACTTTTTTGTGGAAATATCCACTAAATGAGGGAATAATATTTGTGAGGGTAACCCAGGAGAGTTCCAAATGTGTGTGGGTAGAATATATATCCCACAGGGTTAAAATTGAAAAAAGTTTAAAAAAATTTTTTTTGGACTTAGCCATTTTTCCGGCGTTTATCAGACTTTCAGATAGGGGAAATGTCAGTGAGCTTTCCGATTTCAGTTCCAGAGCGATTCGCCCAATGAGTCCTTGATATTTAGTCGTTTTCAGCCAATTTTCTGGATTTTTGAAAATTTCACTTTTTTGTGAAAATATCCACTAAATGAGGGAATAATATGTGTGAGGGTACCCCAGGAGAGTTCCAAATGTGTGTGGGTAGAATATATATCCCACAGGGTTAAAATTGAAAAAAGTTGAAAAAAAATTTTTTTTTGTACTTAGTCATTTTTTCGGCGTTTATCAGACTTTCAGATAGGGGAAATGTCAGTGAGCATTCCGATTTCAGTTAAAGAGCGATTCGCCCAATCAGTCCTTGATATTTAGTCGTTTTCAGCCAATTTTCTGGATTTTTGAAAATTTCACTTTTTTTGTGAAAATATCCACTAAATGAGGGAATAATATGTGTGAGGGTACCCCAGGAGAGTTCCAAATGTGTGTGGGTAGAATATATATCCCACAGGGTTAAAATTGAAAAAAGTTGAAAAAAATTTTTTTTGGACTTAGTCATTTTTCCGGCGTTTATCAGACTTTCAGATAGGGGAAATGTCAGTGAGCTTTCCGATTTCAGTTCCAGAGCGATTCGCCAAATGAGTCCTTGATATTTAGTTGTTTTCAGCCAATTTTCTGGATTTTTGAAAGTTTCACTTTTTGGTGAAAATATCCACTAAATGAGGGAATAATATGTGTGAGGGTACCCCAGGAGAGTTCCAAATGTGTGTGGGTAGAATCTATATCCTACAGGGTTAAAATTGAAAAAAGTTGAAAAAAAATTTTTTTGGGGATTTAGTAATTTTTCCAGCTTTTATCAGACTTTCAGATAGGGGAAATGTCAGTGAGCATTCCGATTTCAGTTCCAAAGCGATTCGCCCACTGAGTCCTTGATATTTAGTCGTTTTCAGCCAATTTAATGGATTTTTGAAAATTTAACTTTTTTGTGAAAATATCCACTAAATGAGGGAATAATATGTGTGAGGGTACACCAGGAGAGTTCCAAATGTGTGTGGGTAGAATATATACCCCACGTGGGTAAAATTGAAAAAAGTTGAAAAAAAATTTTTTTTTGTACTTAGTCATTTTTCCGGCGTTTATCAGACTTTCAGATAGGGGAAATGTCAGTGAGCTTTCCGATTTCAGTTCCAGAGCGATTCGCCCAATGAGTCATTGAAATTTAGTCGTTTTCAGCCAATTTTCTGGATTTTTGAAAATTTCACTTTTTTGTGGAAATATCCACTAAATGAGGGAATAATATTTGTGAGGGTACCCCAGGAGAGTTCCAAATGTGTGTGGGTAGAATATATATCCCACAGGGTTAAAATTGAAAAAAGTTGAAAAAAATTTTTTTTTTGTACTTAGTCATTTTTCCGGCGTTTATCAGACTTTCAGATAGGGGAAATGTCAGTGAGCGTTCCGATTTCAGTTAAAGAGCGATTCGCCCAATCAGTCTTTAATATTTAGTCGTTTTCAGCCAATTTTCTGGATTTTTGAAAATTTCACTTTTTTTGTGAAAATATCCACTAAATGAGGGAATAATATGTGTGAGGGTACCCCAGGAGAGTTCCAAATGTGTGTGGGTACAATATATATCCCACAGGGTTAAAATTGAAAAAAGTTGAAATAAAATTTTTTTGCACTTAGTCATTTTTCCGGCGTTTATCAGACTTTCAGATAGGGGAAATGTCAGTCAGCTTTCCGATTTCAGTTCCAGAGCGATTCGCCCAATGAGTCCTTGATATTTAGTCGTTTTCAGCCAATTTTCTGGATTTTTGAAAATTTCACTTTTTTGTGAAAATATCCACTAAATGAGAGAATAATATGTGTGAGGGTACCCCAGGAGAGTTCCAAATGTGTGTGGGTAGAATATATACCCCACGTGGGTAAAATTGAAAAAAGTTGAAAAAAATTTTTTTTTTGTACTTAGTCATTTTTCCGGTGTTTATCAGACTTTTGGATAGGGGAAATGTCAGTGAGCTTTCCGATTTCAGTTCCAGAGCGATTCGCCCAATGAGTCCTTGATATTTAGTCGTTTTCAGCCAATTTTCTGGATTTTTGAAAATTTCACTTTTTTGTGGAAATATCCACTAAATGAGGGAATAATATTTGTGAGGGTAACCCAGGAGAGTTCCAAATGTGTGTGGGTAGAATATATATCCCACAGGGTTAAAATTGAAAAAAGTTGAAAAAAATTTTTTTTGGACTTAGCCATTTTTCCGGCGTTTATCAGACTTTCAGATAGGGGAAATGTCAGTGAGCTTTCCGATTTCAGTTCCAGAGCGATTCGCCCAATGAGTCCTTGATATTTAGTCGTTTTCAGCCAATTTTCTGGATTTTTGAAAATTTCACTTTTTTGTGAAAATATCCACTAAATGAGGGAATAATATGTGTGAGGGTACCCCAGGAGAGTTCCAAATGTGTGTGGGTAGAATATATATCCCACAGGGTTAAAATTGAAAAAAGTTGAAAAAATATTTTTTTTTGTACTTAGTCATTTTTTCGGCGTTTATCAGACTTTCAGATAGGGGAAATGTCAGTGAGCATTCCGATTTCAGTTAAAGAGCGATTCGCCCAATCAGTCCTTGATATTTAGTCGTTTTCAGCCAATTTTCTGGATTTTTGAAAATTTCACTTTTTTTGTGAAAATATCCACTAAATGAGGGAATAATATGTGTGAGGGTACCCCAGGAGAGTTCCAAATGTGTGTGGGTAGAATATATATCCCACAGGGTTAAAATTGAAAAAAGTTGAAAAAAATTTTTTTTGGACTTAGTCATTTTTCCGGCGTTTATCAGACTTTCAGATAGGGGAAATGTCAGTGAGCTTTCCGATTTCAGTTCCAGAGCGATTCGCCCAATGAGTCCTTGATATTTAGTCGTTTTCAGCCAATTTTCTGGATTTTTGAAAATTTCACTTTTTTGTGGAAATATCCACTAAATGAGGGAATAATATTTGTGAGGGTAACCCAGGAGAGTTCCAAATGTGTGTGGGTAGAATATATATCCCACAGGGTTAAAATTGAAAAAAGTTGAAAAAAATTTTTTTTGGACTTAGCCATTTTTCCGGCGTTTATCAGACTTTCAGATAGGGGAAATGTCAGTGAGCTTTCCGATTTCAGTTCCAGAGCGATTCGCCCAATGAGTCCTTGATATTTAGTCGTTTTCAGCCAATTTTCTGGATTTTTGAAAATTTCACTTTTTTGTGAAAATATCCACTAAATGAGGGAATAATATGTGTGAGGGTACCCCAGGAGAGTTCCAAATGTGTGTGGGTAGAATATATATCCCACAGGGTTAAAATTGAAAAAAGTTGAAAAAATATTTTTTTTTGTACTTAGTCATTTTTTCGGCGTTTATCAGACTTTCAGATAGGGGAAATGTCAGTGAGCATTCCGATTTCAGTTAAAGAGCGATTCGCCCAATCAGTCCTTGATATTTAGTCGTTTTCAGCCAATTTTCTGGATTTTTGAAAATTTCACTTTTTTTGTGAAAATATCCACTAAATGAGGGAATAATATGTGTGAGGGTACCCCAGGAGAGTTCCAAATGTGTGTGGGTAGAATATATATCCCACAGGGTTAAAATTGAAAAAAGTTGAAAAAAATTTTTTTTGGACTTAGTCATTTTTCCGGCGTTTATCAGACTTTCAGATAGGGGAAATGTCAGTGAGCTTTCCGATTTCAGTTCCAGAGCGATTCGCCCAAGGAGTCCTTGATATTTAGTTGTTTTCAGCCAATTTTCTGGATTTTTGAAAGTTTCACTTTTTTGTGAAAATATCCACTAAATGAGGGAATAATATGTGTGAGGGTACCCCAGGAGAGTTCCAAATGTGTGTGGGTAGAATATATATCCCACAGGGTTAAAATTGAAAAAAGTTGAAAAAAATTTTTTTTGGACTTAGTCATTTTTCCGGCGTTTATCAGACTTTCAGATAGGGGAAATGTCAGTCAGTTTTCCGATTTCAGTTCCAGAGCGATTCGCCCAATGAGTCCTTGATATTTAGTCGTTTTCAGCCAATTTTCTGGATTTTTGAAAATTTAACTTTTTTGTGAAAATATCCACTAAATGAGGGAATAATATGTGTGAGGGTACCCCAGGAGAGTTCCAAATGTGTGTGGGTAGAATATATACCCCACGTGGGTAAAATTGAAAAAAGTTGAAAAAAATTGTTTTTTTTGTACTTAGTCATTTTTCCGGTGTTTAACAGACTTTTAGATAGGGGAAATGTCAGTTAGCTTTCCGATTTCAGTTCCAGAGCGATTCGCCCAATGAGTCCGTGATATTTAGTCGTTTTCAGCCAATTTTCTGGATTTTTGAAAATTTCACTTTTTTGTGGAAATATCCACTAAATGAGGGAATAATATTTGTGAGGGTAACCCAGGAGAGTTCCAAATGTGTGTGGGTAGAATATATATCCCACAGGGTTAAAATTGAAAAAAGTTGAAAAAAATTTTTTTTTTGGATTTAGTAATTTTTCCTGCTTTTCTCAGACTTTCAGATAGGGGAAGTGTCAGTGAGCATTCCGATTTCTGTTCCAAAGCGATTCGACCAATGAGTCCTTGATATTTAGTCGTTTTCAGCCAATTTTCTGGATTTTTTAAAATTTCTCTTTTTTGTGAAAATATCCACTAAATGAGGGAATAATATGTGTGAGGGTACCCCAGGAGAGTTCCAAATGTGTGTGGGTAGAATTTATATCCCACGGGGGTAAAATTGAAAAAAAAAATTTTTTGGACTTAGTCATTTTTCCAGCGTTTATCAGACTTTCAAATAGGGGAAATGTCAGTGAGCTTTCCGATTTCAGTTCCAGAGCGATTCGCCCAATGAGTCCTTGATATTTAGTCGTTTTCAGCCAATTTTCTGAATTTTTGAAAATTTCACTTTTTTGTGAAAATATCCACTAAATGAGGGAATAATATGTGTGAGGGTACCCCAGGAGAGTTCCAAATGTGTGTGGGTAGAATATATATCCCACGGGGGTAAAATTGAAAAAAGTTTAAAAAAAATTTTTTTTTGGACTTAGTCATTTTTCCGACGTATATCAGACTTTCGGATAGAGGAAATGTCAGTGAGCATTCCGATTTCAGTTCCACAGCGATTCGCCCGTTGAGTCCTTGATATTTAGTCGTTTTCAGACAATTTTCTGGATTTTTGAAAATTTCACTTTTTTTGTGAAAATATTCACTAAATGAGGGAATAATATGTGTGAGGGTACCCCAAGAGAGTTCCAAATGTGTGTGGGTAGAATATATATCTAACGGGGGTAAAATTGAAAAAAGTTGAAAACATTTTTTTTTGGACTTAGTCATTTTTCCGGCGTTTATCAGACTTTCAGATAGGGGAAAAGTGAGTGAGCGTTCCGATTTCAGTTCCAGAGCGATTCGCCCAATCAGTCCTTGATATTTAGTCGTTTTCAGCCAATTTTCTGGATTTTTGAAAATTTCACTTTTTTGTGGAAATATCCACTAAATGAGGGAATAATATTTGTGAGGGTAACCCAGGAGAGTTCCAAATGTGTGTGGGTAGAATATATATCCCACAGGGTTAAAATTGAAAAAAGTTGAAAAAAATTTTTTTTGGACTTAGCCATTTTTCCGGCGTTTATCAGACTTTCAGATAGGGGAAATGTCAGTGAGCTTTCCGATTTCAGTTCCAGAGCGATTCGCCCAATGAGTCCTTGATATTTAGTCGTTTTCAGCCAATTTTCTGGATTTTTGAAAATTTCACTTTTTTGTGAAAATATCCACTAAATGAGGGAATAATATGTGTGAGGGTACCCCAGGAGAGTTCCAAATGTGTGTGGGTAGAATATATATCCCACAGGGTTAAAATTGAAAAAAGTTGAAAAAAATTTTTTTTTTGTACTTAGTCATTTTTTCGGCGTTTATCAGACTTTCAGATAGGGGAAATGTCAGTGAGCATTCCGATTTCAGTTAAAGAGCGATTCGCCCAATCAGTCCTTGATATTTAGTCGTTTTCAGCCAATTTTCTGGATTTTTGAAAATTTCACTTTTTTTGTGAAAATATCCACTAAATGAGGGAATAATATGTGTGAGGGTACCCCAGGAGAGTTCCAAATGTGTGTGGGTAGAATATATATCCCACAGGGTTAAAATTGAAAAAAGTTGAAAAAAATTTTTTTTGGACTTAGTCATTTTTCCGGCGTTTATCAGACTTTCAGATAGGGGAAATGTCAGTGAGCTTTCCGATTTCAGTTCCAGAGCGATTCGCCCAATGAGTCCTTGATATTTAGTTGTTTTCAGCCAATTTTCTGGATTTTTGAAAGTTTCACTTTTTTGTGAAAATATCCACTAAATGAGGAAATAATATGTGTGAGGGTACCCCAGGAGAGTTCCAAATGTGTGTGGGTAGAATATATATCCCACAGGGTTAAAATTGAAAAAAGTTGAAAAAAATTTTTTTTGGACTCAGTCATTTTTCCGGCGTTTATCAGACTTTCAGATAGGGGAAATGTCAGTCAGTTTTCCGATTTCAGTTCCAGAGCGATTCGCCCAATGAGTCCTTGATATTTAGTCGTTTTCAGCCAATTTTCTGGATTTTTGAAAATTTAACTTTTTTGTGAAAATATCCACTAAATGAGGGAATAATATGTGTGAGGGTACCCCAGGAGAGTTCCAAATGTGTGTGGGTAGAATATATACCCCACGTGGGTAAAATTGAAAAAAGTTGAAAAAAATTGTTTTCTTTGTACTTAGTCATTTTTCCGGTGTTTATCAGACTTTTAGATAGGGGAAATGTCAGTTAGCTTTCCGATTTCAGTTCCAGAGCGATTCGCCCAATGAGTCCTTGAGTCCTTGATATTTAGTCGTTTTCAGCCAATTTTCTGGATTTTTGAAAATTTCACTTTTTTGTGAAAATATCCACTAAATGAGGGAATAATATGTGTGAGGGTACCCCAGGAGAGTTCCAAATGTGTGTGGGTAGAATATATATCCCACAGGGTTAAAATTGAAAAAAGTTGAAAAAAATTTTTTTTGGACTTAGTCATTTTTCCGGCGTTTATCAGACTTTCAGATAGGGGAAATGTCCGAGAGCTTTCCGATTTCAATTCCAGAGCGATTCGCCAAATGAGTCCTTGAGATTTAGTCATTTTCAGCCAATTTTCTGGATTTTTGAAAATTTCACTTTTTTGTGAAAATATCCACTAAATGAGGGAATAATATTTGTGAGGGTACCCCAGGAGAGTTCCAAATGTGTGTGGGTAGAATATATATCCCACAGGGTTAAAATTGAAAAAAGTTGAAAAAATTTTTTTTTTGGATTTAGTAATTTTTCCAGCTTTTCTCAGACTTTCAGATAGGGGAAGTGTCAGTGAGCATTCCGATTTCAGTTCCAAAGCGATTCGACCAATGAGTCCTTGATATTTAGTCGTTTTCAGCCAATTTTCTGGATTTTATAAAATTCTCTTTTTTGTGAAAATATCCACTAAATGAGGGAATAATATGTGTGAGGGTACCCCAGGAGAGTTCCAAATGTGTGTGGGTAGAATTTATATCCCACGGGGGTAAAATTGAAAAAAAAAATTTTTTGGACTTAGTCATTTTTCCAGCGTTTATCAGACTTTCAAATAGGGGAAATGTCAGTGAGCTTTCCGATTTCAGTTCCAGAGCGATTCGCCCAATGAGTCCTTGATATTTAGTCGTTTTCAGCCAATTTTCTGAATTTTTGAAAATTTCACTTTTTTGTGAAAATATCCACTAAATGAGGGAATAATATGTGTGAGGGTACCCCAGGAGAGTTCCAAATGTGTGTGGGTAGAATATATATCCCACGGGGGTAAAATTGAAAAAAGTTGAAAAAATATTTTTTTTGGACCTAGTCATTTTTCCGGCGTTTATCAGACTTTCAGATAGGGGAAAAGTGAGTGAGCGTTCCGATTTCAGTTCCAGAGCGATTCGCCCAATCAGTCCTTGATATTTAGTCGTTTTCAGCCAATTTTCTGGATTTTTTAAAATTTCACTTTTTTGTGAAAATATCCACTAAATGAGGGAATAATATGTGTGAGGGTACCCCAGGAGAGTTCCAAATGTGTGTTGGTAGAATATATATCCCACGGGGGTAAAATTGAAAAAAGTTGAAAAAATATTTTTTTTGGACCTAGTCATTTTTCCGATGTTTATCAGACTTTCAGATAGGGGAAATGTCAGTGAGCGTTCCAATTTCAGTTCCAGAGCGATTCGCCAAATGAGTCCTTGATATTTAGTTGTTTTCAGCCAATTTTCTGGATTTTTGAAAATTTTACTTTTTCGTGAAAATATCCACTAAATGAGGGAATAATATGTGTGAGGGTACCCCAGGAGAGTTCCAAATGTGTGTGGGTAGAATATATATCCCACGGGGGTAAAATTGAAAAAAGATGAAAAAAAATTTTTTTTTGGACTTAGTCATTTTTCCGACGTATATCAGACTTTCAGATAGAGGAAATGTCAGTGAGCATTCCGATTTCAGTTCCACAGCGATTCGCCCGTTGAGTCCTTGATATTTAGTCGTTTTCAGACAATTTTCTGGATTTTTGAAAATTTCACTTTTTTTGTGAAAATATTCACTAAATGAGGGAATAATATGTGTGAGGGTACCCCAAGAGAGTTCCAAATGTGTGTGGTTAGAATATATATCTAACGGGGGTAAAATTGAAAAAAGTTGAAAACATTTTTTTTTGGACTTAGTCATTTTTCCGGCGTTTATCAGACTTTCAGATAGGGGAAAAGTCAGTGAGCGTTCCGATTTCAGTTCCAGAGCGATTCGCCCAATCAGTCCTTGATATTTAGTCGTTTTCAGCCAATTTTCTGGATTTTTTAAAATTTCACTTTTTTGTGAAAATATCCACTAAATGAGGGAATAATATGTGTGAGGGTACCCCAGGAGAGTTCCAAATGTGTGTTGGTAGAATATATATCCCATTGGGGGTCAAATTGAAAAAAGGTGAAAAAATATTTTTTTTGGACTTACTCATTTTTCCGGCGTTTATCAGACTTTCAGATAGGGGAAATGTCATTGGGCATTCCGATTTCAGTTCCAGAGCGATTCGCCAAATCAGTCCTTGATATTTAGTCGTTTTCAGCCAATTTTCTGGATTTTTGAAAATTTCACTTTTTTGTGAAAATATCCAGTAAATGAGGGAATAATATGTGTGAGGGTACCCCAGGAGAGTTCCAAATGTGTGTGGGTAGAATATATATCCCACGGGGGTAAAATTGAAAAAAGTTGAAAAAATATTTTTTTTGGACCTAGTCATTTTTCCGATGTTTATCAGACTTTCAGATAGGGGAAATGTCAGTGAGCGTTCCAATTTCAGTTCCAGAGCGATTCGCCAAATGAGTCCTTGATATTTAGTTGTTTTCAGCCAATTTTCTGGATTTTTGAAAATTTTACTTTTTCGTGAAAATATCCACTAAATTAGGGAATAATATGTGTGAGGGTACCCCAGGAGAATTCCAAATGTGCGTGGGTAGAATATATATCCCACGGGGGTAAAATTGAAAAAAGTTGAAAAAAAATTTTTTTTTGGACTTACTCATTTTTCCAGCGTTTATCAGAATTTCAAATAGGGGAAATGTCAGTGAGCGTTCCGATTTCAGTTCCAGAGCGATTCGCCCAATGAGTCCTTTATATTTAGACGTTTTCAGCCAATTTTCTTGATTTTTGAAAATTTCACTTTTTTGTGAAAATATACACTAAATGAGGGAATAATATGTGTGAGGGTACCCCAGGAGAGTTCCAAATGTGTGTCGGTAGAATATATATCCCATGGGGGTCAAATTGAAAAAAGTTGAAAAAATATTTTTTTTGGACTTAGTCATTTTTCCGGCGTTTGTCAGACTTTCAGATAGGGGAAATGTCAGTGAGCGTTCCGATTTCAGTTCCAGAGCGATTTGCTGGATGAGTCCTTGATATTTAGTAGTTTTCAGCCAATTTTCAGGATTTTTGAAAATTTCACTTTTTTGTGAAAATATCCACTAAATGAGGGAATAATATGTGTGAGGGTACCCCAGGAGAGTTTCAAATGTGTGTCGGTAGAATATATATCCCACAGGGTTAAAATTGAAAAAAGTTGAAAAAAAATTTTTTTTTGTGCTTAGTCATTTTTCCGGCGTTTATCAGACTTTCAGATAGGGGAAATGTCAGTGAGCTTTCCGATTTCAGTTCCAGAGCAATTCGCCCAATGAGTCCTTGATATTTAGTCATTTTCAGCCAATTTTCTGAATTTTTGAAAATTTCACTTTTTTGTGAAAATATCCACTAAATGAGGGAATAATATGAGTGAGGGTACCCCAGGAGAGTTCCAAATGTGTGTGGGTAGAATATATATCTCACAGGGTTAAAATTGAAAAAAGTTGAAAAAAATTTTTTTTTTGTACTTAGTCATTTCTCCGGCGTTTATCAGACTTTCAGATAGGGGAAATGTCAGTGAGCTTTCCGATTTCAGTTCCAGAGTGATTCGCCCAATGAGTCCTTGATATTTAGTCGTTTTCAGCCAATTTTCTGGATTTTTGAATTTCACTTTTTTGTGAAAATATCCACTAAATGAGGGAATAATATGTTTGAGGGTACCCCAGGAGAGTTCCAAATGTGTGTGGGTAGAATATATATCCCACAGGATTAAAATTGAAAAAAGTTGAAAAAAATTTTTTTTTTGACTTAGTCATTTTTCCGGCGTTTATCAGACTTTCAGATAGGGGAAATGTCAGTGAGCTTTCCGATTTCAGTTCCAGAGCGAATCGCCCAATGAGTCCTTGATATTTAGTCGTTTTCAGCCAATTTTCTGGATTTTTGAAAATTTCACTTTTTTGTGAAAATATCCACTAAATGAGGGAATAATATGTGTGAGGGTACTCCAGGAGAGTTCCAAATGTGTGTGGGTAGAATATATATCCCACAGGGTTAAAATTGAAAAAAGTTGAAGAAATTTTTTTTTTTGTACTTAGTCATTTTTCCGGCGTTTATCAGAATTTCAGATAGGGGAAATGTCAGTGAGCGTTACGATTTCAGTTCCAGAGCGATTCGCCAAATGAGTCCTTGATATTTAGTCGTTTTCAGCCAATTTCTGAATTTTTGAAAATTTTACTTTTTTGTGAAAATATCCACTAAATGAGGGAATAATATGTGTGAGGGTACCCCAGGAGAGTTCCAAATGTGTGTGGGTAGAATATATATCCCACGGGGGTAAAATTGAAAAAAAATTCTTTTTGGACTTACTCATTTTTCCGGCGTTTATCAGACTTTCAGATAGGGGAAATGTCAGTGAGCATTACGATTTCAGTTCCAGAGCGATTCACCCAATGAGTCCTTGATATTTAGTCGTTTTCAGCCAATTTTCTGAATTTTTGAAAATTTCACTTTTTTGTGAAAATATACACTAAATGAGGGAATAATATGTGTGAGGGTACCCCAGGAGAGTTCCAAATTTGTGTGGGTAGAATATATTTCCCACAGGGTTAAAATTGAAAAAAGTTGAAAAAATTTTTTTTTGTACTTAGTCATTTTTCCAGCGTTTATCAGACTATCAGATAGGGGAAATGTCAATGAGCTCTCCAATTTCAGTTCCAGAGCGATTCGCCCAATGAGTCCTTGATATTTAGTCGTTTTCAGCCAATTTTCTGGATTTTTGGAAATTTCACTTTTTTGTGAAAATATCCACTAAATGACTGAATAATATGTGTGAGGGTACCCCAGGAGAGATCCAAATGTGTGTGGGTAGAATTTATATCCCACAGGGTTAAAATTGAAAAAAGTTGAAAAATTTTTTTTTTTTGTACTTAGTCATTTTTCCGGCGTTTATCAGACTTTCAGATAGGGGAAATGTCAGTGAGCGTTCCGATTTCAGTTCCAGAGCGATTCACTCAATGAGTCCTTGATATTTAGTCGTTTTCAGCCAATTTTCTGAATTTTTGAAAATTTCACTTTTTTGTGAAAATATCCACTAAATGAGGGAATAATATGTGTGAGGGTACCCCAGGAGAGTTCCAAATGTTTGTGGGTAGAATATATATCTCACAGGGTTAAAATTGAAAAAAGTTGAAAAAATTTTTTTTTTTGTACTTAGTCATTTCTCCGGCGTTTATCAGACTTTCAGATAGGGGAAATGTCAGTGAGCTTTCCGATTTCAGTTCCAGAGTGATTCGCCCAATGAGTCCTTGATATTTAGTCGTTTTCAGCCAATTTTCTGGATTTTTGAATTTCACTTTTTTGTGAAAATATCCACTAAATGAGGGAATAATATGTTTGAGGGTACCCCAGGAGAGTTCCAAATGTGTGTGGGTAGAATATATATCCCACAGGATTAAAATTGAAAAAAGTTGAAAAAAATTTTTTTTTTGACTTAGTCATTTTTCCGGCGTTTATCAGACTTTCAGATAGGGGAAATGTCAGTGAGCTTTCCGATTTCAGTTCCAGAGCGATTCGCCCAATGAGTCCTTGATATTTAGTCGTTTTCAGCCAATTTTCTGGATTTTTGAAAATTTCACTTTTTTGTGAAAATATCCACTAAATGAGGGAATAATATGTGTGAGGGTACTCCAGGAGAGTTCCAAATGTGTGTGGGTAGAATTTATATCCCACAGGGTTAAAATTGAAAAAAGTTGAAAAAATTTTTTTTTTTGTACTTAGTCATTTCTCCGACGTTTATCAGACTTTCAGATAGGGGAAATGTCAGTGAGCTTTCGATTTCAGTTCCAGAGTGATTCGCCCAATGAGTCCTTGATATTTAGTCGTTTTCAGCCAATTTTCTGGATTTTTGAATTTCACTTTTTTGTGAAAATATTCACTAAATGAGGGAATAATATGTTTGAGGGTACCCCAGGAGAGTTCCAAATGTGTGTGGGTAGAATATATATCCCACAGGATTAAAATTGAAAAAAGTTGAAAAAATTTTTTTTTTTGTACTTAGTCATTTCTCCGGCGTTTATCAGACTTTCAGATAGGGGAAATGTCAGTGAGCTTTCCGATTTCAGTTCCAGAGTGATTCGCCCAATGAGTCCTTGATATTTAGTCGTTTTCAGCCAATTTTCTGGATTTTTGAATTTCACTTTTTTGTGAAAATATCCACTAAATGAGGGAATAATATGTTTGAGGGTACCCCAGGAGAGTTCCAAATGTGTGTGGGTAGAATATATATCCCACAGGATTAAAATTGGAAAAAAGTTGAAAAAATTTTTTTTTTTGACTTAGTCATTTTTCCGGCGTTTATCAGACTTTCAGATAGGGGAAATGTCAGTGAGCTTTCCGATTTCAGTTCCAGAGCGATTCGCCCAATGAGTCCTTGATATTTAGTCGTTTTCAGCCAATTTTCTGGATTTTTGAAAATTTCACTTTTTTGTGAAAATATCCACTAAATGAGGGAATAATATGTGTGAGGGTACTCCAGGAGAGTTCCAAATGTGTGTGGGTAGAATTTATATCCCACAGGGTTAAAATTGAAAAAAGTTGAAAAAATTTTTTTGTTTGTACTTAGTCATTTTTCCGGCGTTTATCAGACTTTCAGATAGGGGAAATATCAGTGAGCGTTCCGATTTCAGTTCCAGAGCGATTCGCTCAATGAGTCCTTGATATTTAGTCGTCTTCAGCCAATTTTCTGGATTTTTGAAAATTTCACTTTTTTTAAAAAAATATCCACTAAATGACGGAATAATATGTGTGAGGGAACCCCAGGAGAGTTCCAAATGTGTGTGGGTAGAATATATATCCCACAGGGTTAAAATTGAAAAAAGTTGAAGAAATTTTTTTTTTTGTACTTAGTCATTTTTCCGGCGTTTATCAGAATTTCAGATAGGGGAAATGTCAGTGAGCGTTACGATTTCAGTTCCAGAGCGATTCGCCAAATGAGTCCTTGATATTTAGTCGTTTTCAGCCAATTTCTGAATTTTTGAAAATTTTACTTTTTTGTGAAAATATCCACTAAATGAGGGAATAATATGTGTGAGGGTACCCCAGGAGAGTTCCAAATGTGTGTGGGTAGAATATATATCCCACGGGGGTAAAATTGAAAAAAAATTCTTTTTGGACTTACTCATTTTTCCGGCGTTTATCAGACTTTCAGATAGGGGAAATGTCAGTGAGCATTACGATTTCAGTTCCAGAGCGATTCAACCAATGAGTCCTTGATATTTAGTCGTTTTCAGCCAATTTTCTGAATTTTTGAAAATTTCACTTTTTTGTGAAAATATACACTAAATGAGGGAATAATATGTGTGAGGGTACCCCAGGAGAGTTCCAAATTTGTGTGGGTAGAATATATTTCCCACAGGGTTAAAATTGAAAAAAGTTGAAAAAAATTTTTTTTTGTACTTAGTCATTTTTCCGGCGTTTATCAGACTATCAGATAGGGGAAATGTCAATGAGCTCTCCAATTTCAGTTCCAGAGCGATTCGCCCAATGAGTCCTTGATATTTAGTCGTTTTCAGCCAATTTTCTGGATTTTTGGAAATTTCACTTTTTTGTGAAAATATCCACTAAATGACTGAATAATATGTGTGAGGGTACCCCAGGAGAGATCCAAATGTGTGTGGGTAGAATATATATCACACAGGGTTAAAATAGAAAAAAGTTGAAAAAAATTTTTTTTGGACTTAGTCATTTTTCCGGCGTTTATCAGACTTTCAGATAGGGGAAATGTCAGTGAGCTTTCCGATTTCAGTTCCAGAGCGATTCGCCCAATGAGTCCTTGATATTTAGTCGTTTTCAGCCAATTTTCTGGATTTTTGAAAATTTCACTTTTTTGTGAAAATATCCACTAAATGAGGGAATAATATGTGTGAGGGTACCCCAGGAGAGTTCCAAATGTGTGTGGGTAGAATATTAATCCCACGGGGGTAAAATTGAAAAAAAAATTTTTTTGGACTTATTTATTTTTCCAGCGTTTATCAGACTTTCAAATAGGGGAAATGTCAGTGAGCATTCCGATTTCAGTTCCAGAGCGATTCGCCCAATGAGTCCTTGATATTTAGTCGTTTTCAGCCAATTTTCTGGATTTTTGAAAATTTCACTTTTTTGTGAAAATATCCACTAAATGAGGGAATAATATGTGTGAGGGTACCCCAGGAGAGTTCCAAATGTGTGTGGGTAGAATATATATCCCACAAGGTTAAAATTGAAAAAAGTTGAAAATAATTTTTTTTTTGTACTTAGTCATTTTTCCGGCGTTTATCAGACTTTCAGATAGGGGAAATGTCAGTGAGCTTTCCGATTTCAGTTCCAGAGCGATTCGCCCAATCAGTCCTTGATATTTAGTCGTTTTCAGCCAATTTTCTGGATTTTTGTAAATTTTACTTTTTTGTGAAAATATCCACTAAATGAGGGAATAATATGTGTGAGGGTACCCCAGGAGAGTTCCAAATGTGTGTGGGTAGAATATATATCCCACAGGGTTAAAATTGAAAAAAGTTGAAAAAAATTTTTTTTTTGTACTTAGTCATTTTTCCGGCGTTTATCAGACTTTTAGATAGGGGAAAAGTCAGGGAGCATTACGACTTCAGTTCCAGAGCGATTCGCCCAATCAGTCCTTGATATTTAGTCGTTTTCAGCCAATTTTCTGGATTTTTGAAAATTTTACTTTTTTGTGAAAATATCCACTAAATGAGGGAATAATATGTGTGAGGGTACCCCAGGAGAGTTCCAAATGTGTGTGGGTAGAATATATATCCCACAGGGTTAAAATAGAAAAAAGTTGAAAAAAATTTTTTTTTAGACTTAGTCATTTTTCCGGTGTTTATCAGTCTTTCAGATAGGGGAAATGTCAGTGAGCTTTCCGATTTCAGTTCCAGAGCGATTCGCCCAATGAGACCTTGATATTTAGTCGTTTTCAGCCAATTTTATGGATTTTTGAAAATTTCACTTTTTTGCTGAAAATATCCTCTAAATGAGGGAATAATATGTGTGAGGGTATCCCAGGAGAGTTCCAAATGTGTGTGGGTAGAATATATATCTCACAGGGTTAAAATTGAAAAAAGTTGAAAAAATTTTTTTTTTTGTACTTAGTCATTTCTCCGGCGTTTATCAGACTTTCAGATAGGGGAAATGTCAGTGAGCTTTCCGATTTCAGTTCCAGAGTGATTCGCCCAATGAGTCCTTGATATTTAGTCGTTTTCAGCCAATTTTCTGGATTTTTGAATTTCACTTTTTTGTGAAAATATCCACTAAATGAGGGAATAATATGTTTGAGGGTAACCCAGGAGAGTTCCAAATGTGTGTGGGTAGAATATATATCCCACAGGATTAAAATTGAAAAAAGTGGAAAAAAATTTTTTTTTTGACTTTGTCATTTTTCCGGCGTTTATCAGACTTTCAGATAGGGGAAATGTCAGTGAGCTTTCCGATTTCAGTTCCAGAGCGATTCGCCCAATGAGTCCTTGATATTTAGTCGTTTTCAGCCAATTTTCTGGATTTTTGAAAATTTCACTTTTTTGTGAAAATATCCACTAAATGAGGGAATAATATGTGTGAGGGTACCCCAGGAGAGTTCCAAATGTGTGTGGGTAGAATTTATATCCCACAGGGTTAAAATTGAAAAAAGTTGAAAAAATTTTTTTTTTTGTACTTAGTCATTTTTCCGGCGTTTATCAGACTTTCAGATAGGGGAAATGTCAGTGAGCGTTCCGATTTCAGTTCCAGAGCGATTCGCTCAATGAGTCCTTGATATTTAGTCGTCTTCAGCCAATTTTCTGGATTTTTGAAAATTTCACTTTTTTTAAAAAATATCCACTAAATGACGGAATAATATGTGTGAGGGAACCCCAGGAGAGTTCCAAATGTGTGTGGGTAGAATATATATCCCACAGGGTTAAAATTGAAAAAAGTTGAAGAAATTTTTTTTTTTGTACTTAGTCATTTTTCCGGCATTTATCAGAATTTCAGATAGGGGAAATGTCAGTGAGCGTTACGATTTCAGTTCCAGAGCGATTCGCCAAATGAGTCCTTGATATTTAGTCGTTTTCAGCCAATTTCTGAATTTTTGAAAATTTTACTTTTTTGTGAAAATATCCACTAAATGAGGGAATAATATGTGTGAGGGTACCCCAGGAGAGTTCCAAATGTGTGTGGGTAGAATATGAATCCCACGGGGGTAAAATTGAAAAAAAAAATTTTTTGGACTTATTCATTTTTCCAGCGTTTATCAGACTTTCAAATAGGGGAAATGTCAGTGAGCGTTCCGATTTCAGTTCCAGAGCGATTCGCCCAATGAGTCCTTGATATTTAGTCGTTTTCAGCCAATTTTCTGGATTTTTGAAAATTTCACTTTTTTGTGAAAATATCCACTAAATGAGGGAATAATATGTGTGAGGGTACCCCAGGAGAGTTCCAAATGTGTGTGGGTAGAATATATATCCCACAAGGTTAAAATTGAAAAAAGTTGAAAATAATTTTTTTTTTGTACTTAGTCATTTTTCCGGCGTTTATCAGACTTTCAGATAGGGGAAATGTCAGTGAGCTTTCCGATTTCAGTTCCAGAGCGATTCGCCCAATCAGTCCTTGATATTTAGTCGTTTTCAGCCAATTTTCTGGATTTTTGAAATTTCACTTTTTTGTGAAAATATCCACTAAATGAGGGAATAATATGTGTGAGGGTACCCCAGGAGAGTTCCAAATGTGTGTGGGTAGAATATATATCCCACAGGGTTAAAATTGAAAAAAGTTGAAAAAATTTTTTTTTTTGTACTTAGTCATTTTTCCAGCGTTTATCAGACTTTCAGATAGGGGAAATGTCAGTGAGCGTTCCGATTTCAGTTCCAGAGCGATTCGTTCAATGAGTCCTTGATATTTAGTCGGCTTCAGGAAATTTTCTGGATTTTTGAAAATTTCACTTTTTTTAAAAAATATCCACTAAATGATGGAATAATATGTGTGAGGGTACCCCAGGAGAGTTCCAAATTTGTGTGGGTAGAATATATTTCCCACAGGGTTAAAATTGAAAAAAGTTGAAAAAAATTTTTTTTTGTACTTAGTCATTTTTCCGGCGTTTATCAGACTTTCAGATAGGGGAAATGTCAGTGAGCGTTCCGATTTCAGTTTCAGAGCGATTCGCTCAATGAGTCCTTGATATTTAGTCGTCTTCAGCCAATTTTCTGGATTTTTGAAAATTTCACTTTTTTTAAAAAAATATCCACTAAATGACGGAATAATATGTGTGAGGGAACCCCAGGAGAGTTCCAAATGTGTGTGGGTAGAATATATATCCCACAGGGTTAAAATTGAAAAAAGTTGAAGAAATTTTTTTTTTTGTACTTAGTCATTTTTCCGGCGTTTATCAGAATTTCAGATAGGGGAAATGTCAGTGAGCGTTACGATTTCAGTTCCAGAGCGATTCGCCAAATGAGTCCTTGATATTTAGTCGTTTTCAGCCAATTTCTGAATTTTTGAAAATTTTACTTTTTTGTGAAAATATCCACTAAATGAGGGAATAATATGTGTGAGGGTACCCCAGGAGAGTTCCAAATGTGTGTGGGTAGAATATATATCCCACGGGGGTAAAATTGAAAAAAAATTCTTTTTGGACTTACTCATTTTTCCGGCGTTTATCAGACTTTCAGATAGGGGAAATGTCAGTGAGCATTACGATTTCAGTTCCAGAGCGATTCAACCAATGAGTCCTTGATATTTAGTCGTTTTCAGCCAATTTTCTGAATTTTTGAAAATTTCACTTTTTTGTGAAAATATACACTAAATGAGGGAATAATATGTGTGAGGGTACCCCAGGAGAGTTCCAAATTTGTGTGGGTAGAATATATTTCCCACAGGGTTAAAATTGAAAAAAGTTGAAAAAAATTTTTTTTTGTACTTAGTCATTTTTCCGGCGTTTATCAGACTATCAGATAGGGGAAATGTCAATGAGCTCTCCAATTTCAGTTCCAGAGCGATTCGCCCAATGAGTCCTTGATATTTAGTCGTTTTCAGCCAATTTTCTGGATTTTTGGAAATTTCACTTTTTTGTGAAAATATCCACTAAATGACTGAATAATATGTGTGAGGGTACCCCAGGAGAGATCCAAATGTGTGTGGGTAGAATATATATCACACAGGGTTAAAATAGAAAAAAGTTGAAAAAAATTTTTTTTGGACTTAGTCATTTTTCCGGCGTTTATCAGACTTTCAGATAGGGGAAATGTCAGTGAGCTTTCCGATTTCAGTTCCAGAGCGATTCGCCCAATGAGTCCTTGATATTTAGTCGTTTTCAGCCAATTTTCTGGATTTTTGAAAATTTCACTTTTTTGTGAAAATATCCACTAAATGAGGGAATAATATGTGTGAGGGTACCCCAGGAGAGTTCCAAATGTGTGTGGGTAGAATATTAATCCCACGGGGGTAAAATTGAAAAAAAAATTTTTTTGGACTTATTTATTTTTCCAGCGTTTATCAGACTTTCAAATAGGGGAAATGTCAGTGAGCATTCCGATTTCAGTTCCAGAGCGATTCGCCCAATGAGTCCTTGATATTTAGTCGTTTTCAGCCAATTTTCTGGATTTTTGAAAATTTCACTTTTTTGTGAAAATATCCACTAAATGAGGGAATAATATGTGTGAGGGTACCCCAGGAGAGTTCCAAATGTGTGTGGGTAGAATATATATCCCACAAGGTTAAAATTGAAAAAAGTTGAAAATAATTTTTTTTTTGTACTTAGTCATTTTTCCGGCGTTTATCAGACTTTCAGATAGGGGAAATGTCAGTGAGCTTTCCGATTTCAGTTCCAGAGCGATTCGCCCAATCAGTCCTTGATATTTAGTCGTTTTCAGCCAATTTTCTGGATTTTTGTAAATTTTACTTTTTTGTGAAAATATCCACTAAATGAGGGAATAATATGTGTGAGGGTACCCCAGGAGAGTTCCAAATGTGTGTGGGTAGAATATATATCCCACAGGGTTAAAATTGAAAAAAGTTGAAAAAAATTTTTTTTTTGTACTTAGTCATTTTTCCGGCGTTTATCAGACTTTTAGATAGGGGAAAAGTCAGGGAGCATTACGACTTCAGTTCCAGAGCGATTCGCCCAATCAGTCCTTGATATTTAGTCGTTTTCAGCCAATTTTCTGGATTTTTGAAAATTTTACTTTTTTGTGAAAATATCCACTAAATGAGGGAATAATATGTGTGAGGGTACCCCAGGAGAGTTCCAAATGTGTGTGGGTAGAATATATATCCCACAGGGTTAAAATAGAAAAAAGTTGAAAAAAATTTTTTTTTAGACTTAGTCATTTTTCCGGTGTTTATCAGTCTTTCAGATAGGGGAAATGTCAGTGAGCTTTCCGATTTCAGTTCCAGAGCGATTCGCCCAATGAGACCTTGATATTTAGTCGTTTTCAGCCAATTTTATGGATTTTTGAAAATTTCACTTTTTTGCTGAAAATATCCTCTAAATGAGGGAATAATATGTGTGAGGGTATCCCAGGAGAGTTCCAAATGTGTGTGGGTAGAATATATATCTCACAGGGTTAAAATTGAAAAAAGTTGAAAAAATTTTTTTTTTTGTACTTAGTCATTTCTCCGGCGTTTATCAGACTTTCAGATAGGGGAAATGTCAGTGAGCTTTCCGATTTCAGTTCCAGAGTGATTCGCCCAATGAGTCCTTGATATTTAGTCGTTTTCAGCCAATTTTCTGGATTTTTGAATTTCACTTTTTTGTGAAAATATCCACTAAATGAGGGAATAATATGTTTGAGGGTAACCCAGGAGAGTTCCAAATGTGTGTGGGTAGAATATATATCCCACAGGATTAAAATTGAAAAAAGTGGAAAAAAATTTTTTTTTTGACTTTGTCATTTTTCCGGCGTTTATCAGACTTTCAGATAGGGGAAATGTCAGTGAGCTTTCCGATTTCAGTTCCAGAGCGATTCGCCCAATGAGTCCTTGATATTTAGTCGTTTTCAGCCAATTTTCTGGATTTTTGAAAATTTCACTTTTTTGTGAAAATATCCACTAAATGAGGGAATAATATGTGTGAGGGTACCCCAGGAGAGTTCCAAATGTGTGTGGGTAGAATTTATATCCCACAGGGTTAAAATTGAAAAAAGTTGAAAAAATTTTTTTTTTTGTACTTAGTCATTTTTCCAGCGTTTATCAGACTTTCAGATAGGGGAAATGTCAGTGAGCGTTCCGATTTCAGTTCCAGAGCGATTCGCTCAATGAGTCCTTGATATTTAGTCGTCTTCAGCCAATTTTCTGGATTTTTGAAAATTTCACTTTTTTTAAAAAATATCCACTAAATGACGGAATAATATGTGTGAGGGAACCCCAGGAGAGTTCCAAATGTGTGTGGGTAGAATATATATCCCACAGGGTTAAAATTGAAAAAAGTTGAAGAAATTTTTTTTTTTGTACTTAGTCATTTTTCCGGCATTTATCAGAATTTCAGATAGGGGAAATGTCAGTGAGCGTTACGATTTCAGTTCCAGAGCGATTCGCCAAATGAGTCCTTGATATTTAGTCGTTTTCAGCCAATTTCTGAATTTTTGAAAATTTTACTTTTTTGTGAAAATATCCACTAAATGAGGGAATAATATGTGTGAGGGTACCCCAGGAGAGTTCCAAATGTGTGTGGGTAGAATATGAATCCCACGGGGGTAAAATTGAAAAAAAAAATTTTTTGGACTTATTCATTTTTCCAGCGTTTATCAGACTTTCAAATAGGGGAAATGTCAGTGAGCGTTCCGATTTCAGTTCCAGAGCGATTCGCCCAATGAGTCCTTGATATTTAGTCGTTTTCAGCCAATTTTCTGGATTTTTGAAAATTTCACTTTTTTGTGAAAATATCCACTAAATGAGGGAATAATATGTGTGAGGGTACCCCAGGAGAGTTCCAAATGTGTGTGGGTAGAATATATATCCCACAAGGTTAAAATTGAAAAAAGTTGAAAATAATTTTTTTTTTGTACTTAGTCATTTTTCCGGCGTTTATCAGACTTTCAGATAGGGGAAATGTCAGTGAGCTTTCCGATTTCAGTTCCAGAGTGATTCGCCCAATGAGTCCTTGATATTTAGTCGTTTTCAGCCAATTTTCTGGATTTTTGAATTTCACTTTTTTGTGAAAATATCCACTAAATGAGGGAATAATATGTTTGAGGGTAACCCAGGAGAGTTCCAAATGTGTGTGGGTAGAATATATATCCCACAGGATTAAAATTGAAAAAAGTGGAAAAAAATTTTTTTTTTGACTTTGTCATTTTTCCGGCGTTTATCAGACTTTCAGATAGGGGAAATGTCAGTGAGCTTTCCGATTTCAGTTCCAGAGCGATTCGCCCAATGAGTCCTTGATATTTAGTCGTTTTCAGCCAATTTTCTGGATTTTTGAAAATTTCACTTTTTTGTGAAAATATCCACTAAATGAGGGAATAATATGTGTGAGGGTACCCCAGGAGAGTTCCAAATGTGTGTGGGTAGAATTTATATCCCACAGGGTTAAAATTGAAAAAAGTTGAAAAAATTTTTTTTTTTGTACTTAGTCATTTTTCCGGCGTTTATCAGACTTTCAGATAGGGGAAATGTCAGTGAGCGTTCCGATTTCAGTTCCAGAGCGATTCGCTCAATGAGTCCTTGATATTTAGTCGTCTTCAGCCAATTTTCTGGATTTTTGAAAATTTCACTTTTTTTAAAAAATATCCACTAAATGACGGAATAATATGTGTGAGGGAACCCCAGGAGAGTTCCAAATGTGTGTGGGTAGAATATATATCCCACAGGGTTAAAATTGAAAAAAGTTGAAGAAATTTTTTTTTTTGTACTTAGTCATTTTTCCGGCATTTATCAGAATTTCAGATAGGGGAAATGTCAGTGAGCGTTACGATTTCAGTTCCAGAGCGATTCGCCAAATGAGTCCTTGATATTTAGTCGTTTTCAGCCAATTTCTGAATTTTTGAAAATTTTACTTTTTTGTGAAAATATCCACTAAATGAGGGAATAATATGTGTGAGGGTACCCCAGGAGAGTTCCAAATGTGTGTGGGTAGAATATGAATCCCACGGGGGTAAAATTGAAAAAAAAAATTTTTTGGACTTATTCATTTTTCCAGCGTTTATCAGACTTTCAAATAGGGGAAATGTCAGTGAGCGTTCCGATTTCAGTTCCAGAGCGATTCGCCCAATGAGTCCTTGATATTTAGTCGTTTTCAGCCAATTTTCTGGATTTTTGAAAATTTCACTTTTTTGTGAAAATATCCACTAAATGAGGGAATAATATGTGTGAGGGTACCCCAGGAGAGTTCCAAATGTGTGTGGGTAGAATATATATCCCACAAGGTTAAAATTGAAAAAAGTTGAAAATAATTTTTTTTTTGTACTTAGTCATTTTTCCGGCGTTTATCAGACTTTCAGATAGGGGAAATGTCAGTGAGCTTTCCGATTTCAGTTCCAGAGCGATTCGCCCAATCAGTCCTTGATATTTAGTCGTTTTCAGCCAATTTTCTGGATTTTTGAAATTTCACTTTTTTGTGAAAATATCCACTAAATGAGGGAATAATATGTGTGAGGGTACCCCAGGAGAGTTCCAAATGTGTGTGGGTAGAATATATATCCCACAGGGTTAAAATTGAAAAAAGTTGAAAAAATTTTTTTTTTTGTACTTAGTCATTTTTCCAGCGTTTATCAGACTTTCAGATAGGGGAAATGTCAGTGAGCGTTCCGATTTCAGTTCCAGAGCGATTCGTTCAATGAGTCCTTGATATTTAGTCGGCTTCAGGAAATTTTCTGGATTTTTGAAAATTTCACTTTTTTTAAAAAATATCCACTAAATGATGGAATAATATGTGTGAGGGTACCCCAGGAGAGTTCCAAATTTGTGTGGGTAGAATATATTTCCCACAGGGTTAAAATTGAAAAAAGTTGAAAAAAATTTTTTTTTGTACTTAGTCATTTTTCCGGCGTTTATCAGACTTTCAGATAGGGGAAATGTCAGTGAGCGTTCCGATTTCAGTTTCAGAGCGATTCGCTCAATGAGTCCTTGATATTTAGTCGTCTTCAGCCAATTTTCTGGATTTTTGAAAATTTCACTTTTTTGTGAAAATATCCACTAAATGAGGGAATAATATGTGTGAGGGTACCCCAGGAGAGTTCCAAATGTGTGTGGGTAGAATATATATCCCACAGGGTTAAAATTGAAAAAAGTTGAAAAAAAATTTTTTTTTGTACTTAGTCATTTTTCCGGCGTTTATCAGACTTTCAGATAGGGGAAATGTCAGTGAGCGTTCCGATTTCAGTTCCAGAGCGATTCGCTCAATGGGTCCTTGATATTTAGTCGTCTTCAGCCAATTTTCTGGATTTTTGAAAATTTCACTTTTTTGTGAAAATATCCACTAAATGAGGGAATAATATGTGTGAGGGTACCCCAGGAGAGTTCCAAATGTGTGTGGGTAGAATATATATCCCACAGGGTTAAAATTGAAAAAAGTTGAAAAAAAATTTTTTTTTGTACTTAGTCATTTTTCCGGCGTTTATCAGACTTTCAGATAGGGGAAATGTCAGTGAGCGTTCCGATTTCAGTTCCAGAGCGATTCGCTCAATGGGTCCTTGATATTTAGTCGTCTTCAGCCAATTTTCTGGATTTTTGAAAATTTCACTTTTTTTGAAAAATATCCACTAAATGATGGAATAATATGTGTGAGGGTACCCCAGGAGAGTTCCAAATGTGTGTGGGTAGAATATATATCCCACAGTGTTAAAATTGAAAAAAGTTGAAGAAATTTTTTTTTGTACTTAGCCATTTTTCCGGCGTTTATCAGACTTTCAGATAGGGGAAATGTCAGTGAGCTTTCCGATTTCAGTTCCAGAGCGATTCGCCCAATGAGTCCTTGATATTTAGTCGTTTTCAGCCAATTTTCTGCATTTTTGAAAATTTCACTTTTTTGTGAAAATATCCACTAAATGAGGGAATAATATGTGTGAGGGTACCCCAGGAGAGTTCCAAATGTGTGTGGGTAGAATATTAATCCCACGGGGGTAAAATTGAAAAAAAAAATTTTTGGGACTTATTCATTTTTCCAGCATTTATCAGACTTTCAAATAGGGTAAATGTCAGTGAGCATTCCGATTTCAGTTCCAGAGCGATTCGCCCAATGAGTCCTTGATATTTAGTCGTTTTCAGCCTATTTTCTGGATTTTTGAAAATTTCACTTTTTTTGTGAAAATATTCACTAAATGAGGGACTAATATGTGTGAGGGTACCCCAAGAGAGTTCCAAATGTGTGTGGGTAGAATATATATCCAACGGGGGTAAAATTGAAAAAAGTTGAAAACATTTTTTTTTGGACTTAGTCATTTTTCCGGCTTTTATCAGACTTTCAGATAGGGGAAAAGTCAGTGAGCATTCCGATTTCAGTTCCAGAGCGATTCGCCCAATCAGTCCTTGATATTTAGTCGTTTTCAGCCAATTTTCTGGATTTTTGAAATTTCACTTTTTTGTGAAAATATCCACTAAATGAGGGAATAATATGTGTGAGTGTACCCCAGGAGACTTCCAAATGTGTTTGGGTAGAATATATATCCCATAGGATTAAAATTGAAAAAAGTTGAAAAAAAATTTTTTTTGGACTTAGTCATTTTTCCGGCGTTTACCAGACTTTCAGAGAGGGGAAATGTCAGTGAGCATTCCGATTTCAGTTCCAGAGCGATTCGCCCAATGAGTCCTTGATATTTAGTCGTTTTCAGCCAATTTTGTGAATTTTTGAAAATTTCACTTTTTTGTGAAAATATCCACTAAATGAGGGAATAATATGTGTGAGGGTACCCCAGGAGAGTTCCAAATGTGTGTGGGTAGAATATATATCCCACGGGGGTAAAATTGAAAAAAGTTGAAAAAATATTTTTTTTGGACTCAGTCATTTTTCCGATGTTTATCAGACTTTCAGATAGGGGAAATGTTAGTGAGCGTTCCAATTTCAGTTCCAGAGCAATTCGCCCGTTGAGTCCTTGATATTTAGTCGTTTTCAGCCAATTTTCTGAATTTTTGAAAATTTCACTTTTTTGTGAAAATATCCCCTAAATGAGTGAATAATATGTGTTAGGGTACCCCAGGAGAGTTCCAAATGTGTGTGGGTAGAATATATATCCCACGGGGGTAAAATTGAAAAAAGTTGAAAAAAAATTGTTTTTGGACTTAGTCATTTTTCCGGCGTTTATCAGACTTTCAGATAAGGGAAATGTCAGTGAGCATTCCGATTTCAGTTCCAGAGCGATTCGCCCGTTGAGTCCTTGATATTTAGTCGTTTTCAGCCAATTTTCTGAATTTTTGAAAATTTCACTTTTTTGTGAAAATATCCACTAAATGAGGGAATAATATGTGTGTGGGTACCCCAGGAGAGTTCCAAATTTGTGTGGGTAGAATATATATCCCACAGGGTTAAAATTAAAAAAAGTTGAAAAAATTTTTTTTTGGACTTAGTAATTTTTCCGGCGTTTATCAGACTTTCAGATAGGGGAAATGTCAGTGAGCTTTCCGATTTCAGTTCCAGAGCGATTCGCCCAATGAGTCCTTGATATTTAGTCGTTTTCAGCCAATTTTCTGGATTTTTGAATTTCACTTTTTTGTGAAAATATCCACTAAATGAGGGAATAATATGTGTGAGGGTACCCCAGGAGAGTTCCAAATGTGTGTGGGTAGAATATTAATCCCACGGGGGTAAAATTGAAAAAAAAATTTTTTTGGACTTATTCATTTTTCCAGCGTTTATCAGACTTTCAAATAGGGGAAATGTCAGTGAGCATTACGATTTCAGTTCCAGAGCGATTCACCCAATGAGTCCTTGATATTTAGTCGTTTTCAGCCAATTTTCTGGATTTTTGAAAATTTCACTTATTTGTGAAAATATCCACTAAATGAGGGAATAATATGTGTGAGGGTACCCCAGGAGAGTTCCAAATGTGTTTGGGTAGAATATATATCCCACAGGGTTAAAATTGAAAAAAGTTGAAAAAAAATTTTTTTTTGTACTTAGACATTTTTCCGGCGTTAATCAGACTTTCAGATAGGGGAAATGTAAGTGAGTGTTCCGATTTCAGTTCCAGAGCGATTCGCCCAATGAGTCCTTGATATTTAGTCGTTTTCAGCCAATTTCTGAATTTTTGAAAATTTCATTTTTTTGTGAAAATATCCACTAAATGAGGGAATAATATGTGTGAGGGTACCCCAGGAGAGTTCCAAATGTGTGTGGGTAGAATATATATCCCAATGGGGTAAAATTGAAAAAATTTTTTTTTGGACTTACTCATTTTTCCGGCGTTTATCAGACTTTCAGATAGGGGAAATGTCAGTGAGCTCTCCGATTTCATTTCCAGAGAGATTCGTCCAATGAGTCCTTGAAATTTAGTCGTTTTCAGCCAATACTCTGGATTTTTGAAAATTTCACTTTTTTGTGAAAATATCCACTAAATGAGGGAATAATATGTGTGAGGGTACCCCAGGAGAGTTCCAAATGTGTGTGGGTAGAATATTAATCCAACGGGGGTAAAATTTAAAAAAAAAATTTTTTTGACATTCAATTTTCCAGCGTTTATCAGACTTTCAAATAGGGGAAATGTCAATGAGCGTTCCGATTTCAGTTCCAGAGCGATTCGCCCAATGAGTCCTTGATATTTAGTCGTTTTCAGCCTATTTTCTGTATTTTTGAAAATTTCACTTTTTTTGTGAAAATATTCACTAAATGAGGGAATAATATGTGTGAGGGTACCCCAAGAGAGTTCCAAATGTGTGTGGTTAGAATATATATCCAACGGGGGTAAAATTGAAAAAAGTTGAAAACATTTTTTTTTGGACTTAGTCATTTTTCCGGCGTTTATCAGACTTTCAGATAGTGGAAATGTCAGTGAGCGTTCCGATTTCAGTTCCAGAGCGATTCGCCCAATGAGTCCTTGATATTTAGTCGTTTTCAGCCAATTTCTGAATTTTTGAAAATTTCACTTTTTTGTGAAAATATCCACTAAATGAGGGAATAATATGTGTGAGGGTACCCCAGGAGAGTTCCAAATGTGTGTGGGTAGAATATATATCCCACGGGGGTAAAATTGAAAAAAAATTTTTTTTGGACTTACTCATTTTTCCGGCGTTTATCAGACTTTCAGATAGGGGAAATGTCAGTGAGCTCTCCGATTTCAGTTCCAGAGCGATTCGCCCAATGAGTCCTTGATATTTAGTCGTTTTCAGCCAATTTTCTGGATTTTTGAAAATTTCACTTTTTTGTGAAAATATCCACTAAATGAGGGAATAATATGTGTGAGGGTACCCCAGGAGAGTTCCAAATGTGCGTGGGTAGAATATATACCCCACGTGGGTAAAATTGAAAAAAGTTGAACAAAATTTTTTTTTTGGACTTAGTCATTTTTCCGGCGTTTATCAGACTTTCAGATAGGGGAAAAGTCAGTGAGCGTTCCGATTTCAGTTCCAGAGCGATTCGCCCAATCAATCCTTGATATTTAGTCGTTTTCAGCCAATTTTCTGGATTTTTGAAATTTCACTTTTTTTTTTAAATATCCACTAAATGAGGGAATAATATGTGTGAGTGTACCCCAGGAGACTTCCAAATGTGTTTGGGTAGAATATATATCCCATAGGATTAAAATTGAAAAAAGTTGAAAAAAAATTTTTTTTGGACTTAGTCATTTTTCCGGCGTTTACCAGACTTTCAGAGAGGGGAAATGTCAGTGAGCATTCCGATTTCAGTTCAGAGCGATTCGCCCAATGAGTCCTTGATATTTAGTCGTTTTCAGCCAATTTTGTGAATTTTTGAAAATTTCACTTTTTTGTGAAAATATCCACTAAATGAGGGAATAATATGTGTGAGGGTACCCCAGGAGAGTTCCAAATGTGTGTGGGTAGAATATATATCCCATGGGGGTAAAATTGAAAAAAGTTGAAAAAATATTTTTTTTGGACTCAGTCATTTTTCCGATGTTTATCAGACTTTCAGATAGGGGAAATGTTAGTGAGCGTTCCAATTTCAGTTCCAGAGCAATTCGCCCGTTGAGTCCTTGATATTTAGTCGTTTTCAGCCAATTTTCTGAATTTTTGAAAATTTCACTTTTTTGTGAAAATATCCCCTAAATAAGTGAATAATATGTGTTAGGGTACCCCAGGAGAGTTCCAAATGTGTGTGGGTAGAATATATATCCCACGGGGGTAAAACTGAAAAAAGTTGAAAAAAAATTGTTTTTGGACTTAGTCATTTTTCCGGCGTTTATCAGACTTTCAGATAGGGGAAATGTCAGTAAGCATTCCGATTTCAGTTCCAGAGCGATTCGCCCGATGAGTCCTTGATATTTAGTCGTTTTCAGCCAATTTTCTGAATTTTTGAAAATTTCACTTTTTTGTGAAAATATCCATTAAATGAGGGAATAATATGTGTGAGGGTACCCCATTAGAGTTCCAAATGTGTGTGGGTAGAATATATATACCACGGGAGTAAAATTGAAAAAAGTTGAAAAAAAATTGTTTTTGGACTTAGTCATTTTTCCAGCGTTTATCAGACTTTCAGATAGGGGAAATGTCAGTGAGCATTCCGATTTCAGTTCCAGAGCGATTCTCCCGTTGAGTCCTTGATATTTAGTCGTTTTCAGCCAATTTTCTGAATTTTTGAAAATTTCACTTTTTTGTGAAAATATCCACTAAATGAGGGAATAATATGTGTGAGGGTACCCCAGGAGAGTTCCAAATGTGTGTGGGTAGAATATATATCCCACGGGGGTAAAATTGAAAAGGGTTGAAAAAAATTTTCTTTTGGACTTAGTCATTTTTCCGGCATTTATCACACTTTCAGAAATGGGGGAATGTCAGTGAGCGTTCCAATTTCAGTTCCAGAGCGATTCGCCCAATGAGTCCTTGATATATAGTCGTTTTCAGCCAACTTTCTGGATTTTTGAAAATTTCACTTTTTTGTGAAACTATTCACTAAATGAGGGAATAATATGTGTGAGGGTACCCCAGGAGAGTTCCAAATGCGTGTGGGTAGAATTTATATCCCACAGGGTTAAAATTGAAAAAAGTTGAAAAAAAATTTTTTTTTTGGACTTAGTCATTTTTCCGGCGTTTATCAGACTTTCAGATAGGGGAAATGTCAGTAAGCATTCCGATTTCAGTTCCAGAGCGATTCGCCCGTTGAGTCCTTGATATTTAGTCGTTTTCAGCCAATTTTCTGAATTTTTGAAAATTTCACTTTTTTGTGAAAATATCCATTAAATGAGGGAATAATATGTGTGAGGGTACCCCATTAGAGTTCCAAATGTGTGTGGGTAGAATATATATACCACGGGAGTAAAATTGAAAAAAGTTGAAAAAAAATTGTTTTTGGACTTAGTCATTTTTCCGGCGTTTATCAGACTTTCAGATAGGGGAAATGTCAGTGAGCATTCCGATTTCAGTTCCAGAGCGATTCGCCCGTTGAGTCCTTGATATTTAGTCGTTTTCAGCCAATTTTCTGAATTTTTGAAAATTTCACTTTTTTGTGAAAATATCCACTAAATGAGGGAATAATATGTGTGAGGGTACCCCAGGAGAGTTCCAAATGTGTGTGGGTAGAATATATATCCCACGGGGGTAAAATTGAAAAAAATTGAAAAAAAATTTTTTTTTGGACTGTCATTTTTCCGCCGTATATCAGACTTTCGGATAGAGGAAATGTCAGTGAGCATTATGATTTCAGTTCCACAGCGATTCACCTGATGAGTCCTTGATATTTAGTCGTTTTCAGCCAATTTTCTGGATTTTTGAAAATTCACTTTTTTGTGAAAATATCCACTATATGAGGGAATAATATGTGTGAGGGTACCCCAGGAGAGTTCCAAATGTGTGTGGGTAGAATATATATCCCACAGGGTTAAAATTGAAAAAAGTTTAAAAAAATTTTTTTTTGGACTTAGTCATTTTTCCGGCATTTATCAGACTTTTAGAAAGGGGAAATGTCAGTGAGCGTTCCGATTTCAGTTCCAGAGCGATTCGCCCAATGAGTCCTTGATATTTAGTCGTTTTCAGCCAATTTTGTGGATTTTTGAAAATTTCACTTTTTTGTGAAAATATCCACTAAATGAGGGAATAATATGTGTGAGGGTACCCCAGGAGAGTTCCAGATGTGTGTGGGTAGAATATATATCCCACACGGGTAAAATTGAAAAAAGTTGAAAAAATTTTTTTTTGGACTTAGTCATTTTTCCGGCATTTATCAGACTTTCAGATAGGGGAAATTTCAGTGAGCATTCCGATTTCAGTTCCAGAGCGCTTCGCCCAATGAGTCCTTGATATTTAGTCGTTTTCAGCCAATTTTCTGGATTTTTGAAAATTTCACTTTTTTGTGAAAATATCCACTAAATGAGGGAATAATGTGTGTGAGGGTACCCCAGGAGAGTTCCAGATGTGTGTGGGAAGAATATATATCCCACGGGGGTAAAATTTAAAAAAGTTGAAAAAAAAATTTTTTTGTACTTAGTCATTTTTCTGGGGTTTATCAGACTTTCAGATAGGGGAAATGTCAGTGAGCGTTCCGATTTCAGTTCCAGAGCCATTCGCCGGATGAGTCATTGATATTTAGTCGTTTTCAGCCAATTTTCTGGATTTTTGAAAATTTCACTTTTTTGTGAAAATGTCCACTAAATGAGGGAATAATATGTGTGAGGGTACCCCAGCAGAGTGCCAAATGTGTGTGGGTAGAATATATATCCCACAGGGGTAAAATTGAAAAAAGTTGAAAAATTTTTTTTTATACTTACTCATTTTTCCGGCGTTTATCAGACTTTCAGATAGGGGAAATGTCAGTGAGCGTTCCGATTTAAGTACCAGAGCATTTCGGCCAATCAGTCCTTGATATTTAGTCGTTTTCAGCCAATTTTCTGGATTTTTGAAAATTTCACTTTTTTGTGAAAATATCCACTAAATGAGGGAATAATATGTGTGAGGGTACCCCAGGAGAGTTCCAAATGTGTGTGGGTAGAATATATATCCCACGGGGGTAAAATTGAAAAAAAATTTTTTTTGGACTTACTCATTTTTCCGGCGTTTATCAGACTTTCAGATAGGGGAAATGTCAGTGAGCTCTCCGATTTCAGTTCCAGAGCGATTCGCCCAATGAGTCCTTGATATTTAGTCGTTTTCAGCCAATTTTCTGGATTTTTGAAAATTTCACTTTTTTGTGAAAATATCCACTAAATGAGGGAATAATATGTGTGAGGGTACCCCAGGAGAGTTCCAAATGTGCGTGGGTAGAATATATACCCCACGTGGGTAAAATTGAAAAAAGTTGAACAAAATATTTTTTTTGGACTTAGTCATTTTTCCGGCGTTTATCAGACTTTCAGATAGGGGAAAAGTCAGTGAGCGTTCCGATTTCAGTTCCAGAGCGATTCGCCCAATCAGTCCTTGATATTTAGTCGTTTTCAGCCAATTTTCTGGATTTTTGAAATTTCACTTTTTTTTTTAAATATCCACTAAATGAGGGAATAATATGTGTGAGTGTACCC
This sequence comes from Phyllobates terribilis, assembly GCF_046119375.1. Classification (NCBI taxonomy): domain Eukaryota; kingdom Metazoa; phylum Chordata; class Amphibia; order Anura; family Dendrobatidae; genus Phyllobates; species Phyllobates terribilis. Next base: position 824,624 of record NW_027363294.1, read on the forward strand.
CAGGAGACTTCCAAATGTGTTTGGGTAGAATATATATCCCATAGGATTAAAATTGAAAAAAGTTGAAAAAAAATTTTTTTTGGACTTAGTCATTTTTCCGGCGTTTACCAGACTTTCAGAGAGGGGAAATGTCAGTGAGCATTCCGATTTCAGTTCCAGAGCGATTCGCCCAATGAGTCCTTGATATTTAGTCGTTTTCAGCCAATTTTGTGAATTTTTGAAAATTTCACTTTTTTGTGAAAATATCCACTAAATGAGGGAATAATATGTGTGAGGGTACCCCAGGAGAGTTCCAAATGTGTGTGGGTAGAATATATATCCTACGGGGGTAAAATTGAAAAAAGTTGAAAAAATATTTTTTTTGGACTCAGTCATTTTTCCGATGTTTATCAGACTTTCAGATAGGGGAAATGTTAGTGAGCGTTCCAATTTCAGTTCCAGAGCAATTCGCCCGTTGAGTCCTTGATATTTAGTCGTTTTCAGCCAATTTTCTGAATTTTTGAAAATTTCACTTTTTTGTGAAAATATCCCCTAAATGAGTGAATAATATGTGTTAGGGTACCCCAGGAGAGTTCCAAATGTGTGTGGGTAGAATATATATCCCACGGGGGTAAAATTGAAAAAAGTTGAAAAAAAATTGTTTTTGGACTTAGTCATTTTTCCGGCGTTTATCAGACTTTCAGATAAGGGAAATGTCAGTGAGCATTCCGATTTCAGTTCCAGAGCGATTCGCCCGTTGAGTCCTTGATATTTAGTCGTTTTCAGCCAATTTTCTGAATTTTTGAAAATTTCACTTTTTTGTGAAAATATCCACTAAATGAGGGAATAATATGTGTGAGGGTACCCCAGGAGAGTTCCAGATGTGTGTGGGTAGAATATATATCCCACGGGGGTAAAATTGAAAAAGGTTGAAAAAAATTTTCTTTTGGACTTAGTCATTTTTCCGGCATTTATCACACTTTCAGAAATGTGGGAATGTCAGTGAGCGTTCCGATTTCAGTTCCAGAGCGATTCGCCCAATCAGTCATTGATATTTAGTCGTTTTCAGCCAATTTTCTGGATTTTTTAAAATTCACTTTTTTGTGAAAATATCCACTAAATGAGGGAATAATATGTGTGAGGGTACCCCAGGAGAGTTCCAAATGTGTGTGGGTAGAATATTAATCCCACGGGGGTAAAATTGAAAAAAAAATTTTTTGGGACTTATTCATTTTTCCAGCGTTTATCAGACTTTCAAATAGGGGAAATGTCAGTGAGCGTTCCGATTTCAGTTCCAGAGCGATTCGTTCAATGAGTCCTTGATATTTAGTCGGCTTCAGCCAATTTTCTGGATTTTTGAAAATTTCACTTTTTTTAAAAAATATCCACTAAATGATGGAATAATATGTGTGAGGGTACCCCAGGAGAGTTCCAAATGTGTGTGGGTAGAATATATATCCCACAGGGTTAAAATTGAAAAAAGTTGAAGAAATTTTTTTTTGTACTTAGCCATTTTTCCGGCGTTTATCAGACTTTCAGATAGGGGAAATATCAGTGAGCTTTCCGATTTCAGTTCCAGAGCGATTCGCCCAATGAGTCCTTGATATTTAGTCGTCTACAGCCAATTTTCTGGATTTTTGAATATTTCACTCTTTTAAAAAAATATCCACTAAATGACAGAATAATATGTGTGAGGGTACCCCAGGAGAGTTCCAAATGTGTGTGGGTAGATTATATATCCCACAGGGTTAAAATTGAAAAAAGTTGAAGAAATTTTTTTTTTGTACTTAGTCATTTTTCGGGCGTTTATCAGACTTTTAGATAGGGGAAAAGTCAGTGAGCATTACGACTTCAGTTCCAGAGCGATTCGCCCAATCAGTCCTTGATATTTAGTCGTTTTCAGCCAATTTTCTGGATTTTTGAAAATTTTACTTTTTTGTGAAAATATTCACTAAATGAGGGAATAATATGTGTGAGGGTACCCCAGGAGAGTTCCAAATGTGTGTGGGTAGAATATATATCCCACGGGGGTAAAATTGAAAAAAAAATTTTTTGGGACTTATTCATTTTTCCAGCGTTTATCAGACTTTCAAATAGGGGAAATGTCAGTGAGCATTCCGATTTCAGTTCCAGAGCGATTCGCCCAATGAGTCCTTGATATTTAGTCGTTTTCAGCCAATTTTCTGGATTTTTGAAAATTTCACTTTTTTGTGAAAATATCCACTAAATGAGGGAATAATATGTGTGAGGGTACCCCAGGAGAGTTCCAAATGTGTGTGGGTAGAATATATATCCCACAAGGTTAAAATTGAAAAAAGTTGAAAATAATTTTTTTTTTGTACTTAGTCATTTTTCCGGCGTTTATCAGACTTTCAGATAGGGGAAATGTCAGTGAGCTTTCCGATTTCAGTTCCAGAGCGATTCGCCCAATCAGTCCTTGATATTTAGTCGTTTTCAGCCAATTTTCTGGATTTTTGAAAATTTCACTTTTTTTGTGAAAATATTCACTAAATGAGGGAATAATATGTGTGAGGGTACCCCAAGAGAGTTCCAAATGTGTGTGGTTAGAATATATATCCAACGGGGGTAAAATTGAAAAAAGTTGAAAACATTTTTTTTTGGACTTAGTCATTTTTCCGGCGTTTATCAGACTTTCAGATAGTGGAAATGTCAGTGAGCGTTCCGATTTCAGTTCCAGAGCGATTCGCCCAATGAGTCCTTGATATTTAGTCGTTTTCAGCCAATTTTCTGGATTTTTGAAAATTTCACTTTTTTGTGAAAATATCCACTAAATGAGGGAATAATATGTGTGAGGGTACCCCAGGAGAGTTCCAAATGCGTGTGGGTAGAATATATATCCCACAGTGTTAAAATTGAAAAAAGTTGAAGAAATTTTTTTTTTGTACTTAGCCATTTTTCCGGCGTTTATCAGACTTTCAGATAGGGGAAATGTCAGTGAGCTTTCCGATTTCAGTTCCAGAGCGATTCGCCCAATGAGTCCTTGATATTTAGTCGTTTTCAGCCAATTTTCTGCATTTTTGAAAATTTCACTTTTTTGTGAAAATATCCACTAAATGATTGAATAATATGTGTGAGGGTACCCCAGGAGAGTTCCAAATGTGTGTGGGTAGAATATTAATCCCACGGGGGTAAAATTGAAAAAAAAATTTTTTGGGACTTATTCATTTTTCCAGCATTTATCAGACTTTCAAATAGGGTAAATGTCAGTGAGCATTCCGATTTCAGTTCCAGAGCGATTCGCCCAATGAGTCCTTGATATTTAGTCGTTTTCAGCCTATTTTCTGGATTTTTGAAAATTTCACTTTTTTTGTGAAAATATTCACTAAATGAGGGACTAATATGTGTGAGGGTACCCCAAGAGAGTTCCAAATGTGTGTGGGTAGAATATATATCCAACGGGGGTAAAATTGAAAAAAGTTGAAAACATTTTTTTTTGGACTTAGTCATTTTTCGGCTTTTATCAGACTTTCAGATAGGGGAAAAGTCAGTGAGCATTCCGATTTCAGTTCCAGAGCGATTCGCCCAATCAGTCCTTGATATTTAGTCGTTTTCAGCCAATTTTCTGGATTTTTGAAATTTCACTTTTTTGTGAAAATATCCACTAAATGAGGGAATAATATGTGTGAGGGTACTCCAGGAGAGTTCCAAATGTGTGTGGGTAGAATATATATCCCACAGGGTTAAAATTAAAAAAAGTTGAAAAAATTTTTTTTTGGACTTAGTCATTTTTCCGGCGTTTATCAGACTTTCAGATAGGAGAAATGTCAGTGAGCTTTCCGATTTCAGTTCCAGAGCGATTCGCCCAATGAGTCCTTGATATTTAGTCGTTTTCAGCCAATTTTCTGGATTTTTGAAAATTTCACTTATTTGTGAAAATATCCACTAAATGAGGGAATAATATGTGTGAGGGTACCCCAGGAGAGTTCCAAATGTGTTTGGGTAGAATATATATCCCACAGGGTTAAAATTGAAAAAAGTTGAAAAAAAATTTTTTTTTGTACTTAGAAATTTTACCGGCGTTTATCAGACTTTCAGATAGGGGAAATGTAAGTGAGTGTTCCGATTTCAGTTCCAGAGCGATTCGCCCAATGAGTCCTTGATATTTAGTCGTTTTCAGCCAATTTCTGAATTTTTGAAAATTTCATTTTTTTGTGAAAATATCCACTAAATGAGGGAATAATATGTGTGAGGGTACCCCAGGAGAGTTCCAAATGTGTGTGGGTAGAATATATATCCCACGGGGGTAAAATTGAAAAAAAATTTTTTTGGACTTACTCATTTTTCCGGCGTTTATCAGACTTTCAGATAGGGGAAATGTCAGTGAGCTTAAGATTTCAGTTCCAGAGCGATTCACCCAATGAGTCCTTGATATTTAGTCATTTTCTGCCAATTTTCTGGATTTTTGAAAATTTCACTTTTTTGTGAAAATATCCACTAAATGAGGGAATAATATGTGTGAGGGTACCCCAGGAGAGTTCCAAATTTGTGTGGGTAGAATATATTTCCCACAGGGTTAAAATTGAAAAAAGTTGAAAAAAAATTTTTTTTGTACTTAGTCATTTTTCCGGCGTTTATCAGACTTTCAGATAGGGGAAATGTCAGTGAGCTCTCCGATTTCAGTTCCAGAGAGATTCGTCCAATGAGTCCTTGATATTTAGTCGTTTTCAGCCAATACTCTGGATTTTTGAAAATTTCACTTTTTTGTGAAAATATCCACTAAATGAGGGAATAATATGTGTGAGGGAACCCCAGGAGAGTTCCAAATGTGTGTGGGTAGAATATTAATCCAACGGGGGTAAAATTTTAAAAAAAATTTTTTTGGACTTATTCATTTTTCCAGCGTTTATCAGACTTTCAAATAGGGGAAATGTCAGTGAGCGTTCCGATTTCAGTTCCAGAGCGATTAGCTCAATGAGTCCTTGATATTTAGTCGTTTTCAGCCTATTTTCTGGATTTTTGAAAATTTCACTTTTTTTGTGAAAATATTCACTAAATGAGGGAATAATATGTGTGAGGGTACCCCAAGAGAGTTCCAAATGTGTGTGGTTAGAATATATATCCAACGGGGGTAAAATTGAAAAAAGTTGAAAACATTTTTTTTTGGACTTAGTCATTTTTCCGGCGTTTATCAGACTTTCAGATAGTGGAAATGTCAGTGAGCGTTCCGATTTCAGTTCCAGAGCGATTCGCCCAATGAGTCCTTGATATTTAGTCGTTTTCAGCCAATTTCTGAATTTTTGAAAATTTCACTTTTTTGTGAAAATATCCACTAAATGAGGGAATAATATGTGTGAGGGTACCCCAGGAGAGTTCCAAATGTGTGTGGGTAGAATATATATCCCACGGGGGTAAAATTGAAAAAAAATTTTTTTTGGACTTACTCATTTTTCCGGCGTTTATCAGACTTTCAGATAGGGGAAATGTCAGTGAGCTTAAGATTTCAGCTCCAGAGCGATTCACCCAATGAGTCATTGATATTTAGTCATTTTCAGACAATTTTCTGGAATTTTGAAAATTTCACTTTTTTATGAAAATATCCACTAAATGAGGGAATAATATGTGTGAGGGTACCCCAGGAGAGTTCCAAATGTGCGTGGGTAGAATATATACCCCACGTGGGTAAAATTGAAAAAAGTTGAACAAAATTTTTTTTTTGGACTTAGTCATTTTTCCGGCGTTTATCAGACTTTCAGATAGGGGAAAAGTTAGTGAGCGTTACGATTTCAGTTCCAGAGCGATTCGCCCAATGAGTCCTTGATATTTAGTCGTTTTCAGCCAATTTTCTGGATTTTTGAAAATTTCACTTTTTTGTGAAAATATCCACTAAATGAGGGAATAATATGTGTGAGGGTACCCCAGGAGAGTTCCAAATGTGTGTGGGTAGAATATATATCCCACAGTGTTAAAATTGAAAAAAGTTGAAGAAATTTTTTTTTGTACTTAGCCATTTTTCCGGCGTTTATCAGACTTTCAGATAGGGGAAATGTCAGTGAGCTTTCCGATTTCAGTTCCAGAGCGATTCGCCCAATGAGTCCTTGATATTTAGTCGTTTTCAGCCATTTTTCTGCATTTTTGAAAATTTCACTTTTTTGTGAAAATATCCACTAAATGAGGGAATAATATGTGTGAGGGTACCCCAGGAGAGTTCCAAATGTGTTTGGGTAGAATATATATCCCACAGGGTTAAAATTGAAAAAAGTTGAAAAAAAATTTTTTTTTGTACTTAGAAATTTTACCGGCGTTTATCAGACTTTCAGATAGGGGAAATGTAAGTGAGTGTTCCGATTTCAGTTCCAGAGCGATTCGCCCAATGAGTCCTTGATATTTAGTCGTTTTCAGCCAATTTCTGAATTTTTGAAAATTTCATTTTTTTGTGAAAATATCCACTAAATGAGGGAATAATATGTGTGAGGGTACCCCAGGAGAGTTCCAAATGTGTGTGGGTAGAATATATATCCCACGGGGGTAAAATTGAAAAAAATTTTTTTTGGACTTACTCATTTTTCCGGCGTTTATCAGACTTTCAGATAGGGGAAATGTCAGTGAGCTTAAGATTTCAGTTCCAGAGCGATTCACCCAATGAGTCCTTGATATTTAGTCATTTTCTGCCAATTTTCTGGATTTTTGAAAATTTCACTTTTTTGTGAAAATATCCACTAAATGAGGGAATAATATGTGTGAGGGTACCCCAGGAGAGTTCCAAATTTGTGTGGGTAGAATATATTTCCCACAGGGTTAAAATTGAAAAAAGTTGAAAAAAAATTTTTTTTGTACTTAGTCATTTTTCCGGCGTTTATCAGACTTTCAGATAGGGGAAATGTCAGTGAGCTCTCCGATTTCAGTTCCAGAGAGATTCGTCCAATGAGTCCTTGATATTTAGTCGTTTTCAGCCAATACTCTGGATTTTTGAAAATTTCACTTTTTTGTGAAAATATCCACTAAATAAGGGAATAATATGTGTGAGGGTACCCCAGGAGAGTTCCAAATGTGTGTGGGTAGAATATTAATCCAACGGGGGTAAAATTTAAAAAAAAATTTTTTTGGACTTATTCATTTTTCCAGCGTTTATCAGACTTTCAGATAGGGGAAATGTCAGTGAGCTCTCCGATTTCAGTTCCAGAGAGATTCGTCCAATGAGTCCTTGATATTTAGTCGTTTTCAGCCAATACTCTGGATTTTTGAAAATTTCACTTTTTTTGTGAAAATATTCACTAAATGAGGGAATAATATGTGTGAGGGTACCCCAAGAGAGTTCCAAATGTGTGTGGTTAGAATATATATCCAACGGGGGTAAAATTGAAAAAAGTTGAAAACATTTTTTTTTGGACTTAGTCATTTTTCCGGCGTTTATCAGACTTTCAGATAGTGGAAATGTCAGTGAGCGTTCCGATTTCAGTTCCAGAGCGATTCGCCCAATGAGTCCTTGATATTTAGTCGTTTTCAGCCAATTTCTGAATTTTTGAAAATTTCACTTTTTTGTGAAAATATCCACTAAATGAGGGAATAATATGTGTGAGGGTACCCCAGGAGAGTTCCAAATGTGTGTGGGTAGAATATATATCCCACGGGGGTAAAATTGAAAAAAAATTTTTTTTGGACTTACTCATTTTTCCGGCGTTTATCAGACTTTCAGATAGGGGAAATGTCAGTGAGCTTAAGATTTCAGCTCCAGAGCGATTCACCCAATGAGTCATTGATATTTAGTCATTTTCAGACAATTTTCTGGAATTTTGAAAATTTCACTTTTTTATGAAAATATCCACTAAATGAGGGAATAATATGTGTGAGGGTACCCCAGGAGAGTTCCAAATGTGCGTGGGTAGAATATATACCCCACGTGGGTAAAATTGAAAAAAGTTGAACAAAATTTTTTTTTTGGACTTAGTCATTTTTCCGGCGTTTATCAGACTTTCAGATAGGGGAAAAGTTAGTGAGCGTTACGATTTCAGTTCCAGAGCGATTCGCCCAATGAGTCCTTGATATTTAGTCGTTTTCAGCCAATTTTCTGGATTTTTGAAAATTTCACTTTTTTGTGAAAATATCCACTAAATGAGGGAATAATATGTGTGAGGGTACCCCAGGAGAGTTCCAAATGTGTGTGGGTAGAATATATATCCCACAGGGTTAAAATTGAAAAAAGTTGAAAAAAAATTTTTTTTTGTACTTAGTCATTTTTCCGGCGTTTATCAGACTTTCAGATAGGGGAAATGTCAGTGAGCGTTCCGATTTCAGTTCCAGAGCGATTCGCTCAATGGGTCCTTGATATTTAGTCGTCTTCAGCCAATTTTCTGGATTTTTGAAAATTTCACTTTTTTTGAAAAATATCCACTAAATGATGGAATAATATGTGTGAGGGTACCCCAGGAGAGTTCCAAATGTGTGTGGGTAGAATATATATCCCACAGTGTTAAAATTGAAAAAAGTTGAAGAAATTTTTTTTTGTACTTAGCCATTTTTCCGGCGTTTATCAGACTTTCAGATAGGGGAAATGTCAGTGAGCTTTCCGATTTCAGTTCCAGAGCGATTCGCCCAATGAGTCCTTGATATTTAGTCGTTTTCAGCCAATTTTCTGCATTTTTGAAAATTTCACTTTTTTGTGAAAATATCCACTAAATGAGGGAATAATATGTGTGAGGGTACCCCAGGAGAGTTCCAAATGTGTGTGGGTAGAATATTAATCCCACGGGGGTAAAATTGAAAAAAAAATTTTTTGGGACTTATTCATTTTTCCAGCATTTATCAGACTTTCAAATAGGGTAAATGTCAGTGAGCATTCCGATTTCAGTTCCAGAGCGATTCCCCCAATGAGTCCTTGATATTTAGTCGTTTTCAGCCTATTTTCTGGATTTTTGAAAATTTCACTTTTTTTGTGAAAATATTCACTAAATGAGGGACTAATATGTGTGAGGGTACCCCAAGAGAGTTCCAAATGTGTGTGGGTAGAATATATATCCAACGGGGGTAAAATTGAAAAAAGTTGAAAACATTTTTTTTTGGACTTAGTCATTTTTCCGGCTTTTATCAGACTTTCAGATAGGGGAAAAGTCAGTGAGCATTCCGATTTCAGTTCCAGAGCGATTCGCCCAATCAGTCCTTGATATTTAGTCGTTTTCAGCCAAATTTCTGGATTTTTGAAAATTCACTTTTTTGTGAAAATATCCACTAAATGAGGGAATAATATGTGTGAGGGTACCCCAGGAGAGTTCCAAATGTGTGTGGGTAGAATATATATCCCACAGGGTTAAAATTGAAAAAAGTTTAAAAAAAATTTTTTTTGGACTTAGTCATTTTTCCGGCATTTATCAGACTTTTAGATAGGGGAAATGTCAGTGAGCGTTCCGATTTCAGTTCCAGAGCAATTCGCCCAATGAGTCCTTGATATTTAGTCGTTTTCAGCCAATTTTCTGGATTTTTGAAAATTTCACTTTTTTGTGAAAATATCCACTAAATGAGGGAATAATATGTGTGAGGGTACCCCAGGAGAGTTCCAAAAGTGTGTGGGTAGAATATATATCCCACAGGGTTAAAATTGAAAAAAGTTTAAAAAAATCTTTTTTTTGGACTTAGTCATTTTTCCGGCATTTATCAGACTTTTAGATAGGGGAAATGTCAGTGAGCATTCCGATTTCAGTTCCAGAGCGATTCGCCCAATGAGTCCTTGATATTTAGTCGTTTTCAGCCAATTTTCTGGATTTTTGAAAATTTCACTTTTTTGTGAAAATATCCACTAAATGAGGGAATAATATGTGTGAGGGTACCCCAGGAGAGTTCCAGATGTGTGTGGGTAGAATATATATCCCACAGGGGTAAAATTGAAAAAAGTTGAAAAAAAATTTTTTTTGGACTTAGTCATTTTCCGGCGTTTATCAGACTTTCAGATAGGGGAAATGTCAGTGAGCATTCCGATTTCAGTTCCAGAGTGATTCGCCGGATGAGTCCTTGATATTTAGTCATTTTCAGCCAATTGTCTGGATTTTTGAAAATTTCACTTTTTTGTGAAAATATTCACTAAATGAGGGAATAATGTGTGTGAAGGTACCCCAGGAGAGTTCCAGATGTGTGTGGGTAGAATATATATCCCACGGGGGTAAAATTGAAAAAGGTTGAAAAAAATTTTCTTTTGGACTTAGTCATTTTTCCGGCATTTATCACACTTTCAGAAATGGGGGAATGTCAGTGAGCGTTCCGATTTCAGTTCCAGAGCGATTCGCCCAATCAGTCATTGATATTTAGTCGTTTTCAGCCAATTTTCTGGATTTTTGAAAATTTCACTCTTTGTGAAAATATCCACTAAATGAGGGAATAATATGTGTGAGGGTACCCCAGGAGAGTTCCAAATGTGTGTGGGTAGAATATATATCCCACAGGGTTAAAATTGAAAAAAGTTGAAAAAATTTTTTTTTTTTGTACTTAGTCATTTTTCCGGCGTTTATCAGACTTTCAGATAGGGGAAATGTCAGTGAGCATTCCGATTTCAGTTCCAGAGCGCTTCGCCCAATGAGTCCTTGATATTTAGTCGTTTTCAGCCAATTTTCTGGATTTTTGAAAATTTCACTTTTTTGTGAAAATATCCACTAAATGAGGGAATAATATGTGTGAGGGTACCCCAGGAGAGTTCCAAATGTGTGTGGGTAGAATATATATCCCACGGGGGTAAAATTGAAAAAAGTTGAAAAAAAAATTTTTTTGAACTTAGTCATTTTCCGGCGTTTATCAGACTTTCAGATAGGGGAAATGTCAGTGAGCATTCCGATTTCAGTTCCAGAGCGATTCGCCGGATGAGTCCTTGATATTTAGTCATTTTCAGCCAATTTTCTGAATTTTTGAAAATTTCACTTTTTTGTGAAACTATACACTAAATGAGGGAATAATATGTGTGAGGGTACCCCAGGAGAGTTCCAAATGTGTGTGGGTAGAATATATATCCCACAGGGGTAAAATTGAAAAAAGTTGAAAAATTTTTTTTTATACTTAGTCATTTTTCCGGCGTTCATCAGACTTTCAGATAGGGGAAATGTCAGTGAGCGTTCCGAATTAAGCACCAGAGCATTTCGGCCAATGAGTTCTTGATATTTAGTCGTTTTCAGCCAATTTTCTGGATTTTTGAAAATTTCACTTTTTTGTGAAACTATACACTAAATGAGGGAATAATATGTGTGAGGATACCCCAGGAGAGTTCCAAATGTGTGTGGGTAGAATATATATCCCTCGGGAGTAAAATTCAAAAATGTTTTAAAAAATTATTTTTTTGGACTTACTCATTATTCCGGCGTTTATCAGACTTTCAGATAGGGGGAATGTCAGTGAGTGTTCCGATTTCAGTTCCAGAGTGATTCGCCCAATGAGTCCTTGATATTTAGACGTTTTCAGCCAACTTTCTGGATTTTTGAAGATTTCACTTTTTTGTGAAAATATCCACTACATGAAGGAATAATATGTGTGAGGGTACCCCAGGAGAGTTCCAAATGTGTGTGGGTAGAATATATATCCCTCGGGAGTAAAATTCAAAAATTTTTAAAAAAAATTTTTTTTTTGGACTTACTCATTATTCCGGCGTTTATCAGACTTTCAGATAGGTGAAATGTCAGTGAGCGTTCCGATTTCAGTTCCAGAGCGATTCGCCAAATGAGTCCTTGATATTTAGTCGTTTTCAGCCAATTTTCTGGATTTTTTAAAATTCACTTTTTTGTGAAAATATCCACTAAATGAGGGAATAATATGTGTGAGGGTACCCCAGGAGAGTTCCAAAATGTGTGTGGGTAGAATATATATCCCACAGGGTTAAAATTGAAAAAAGTTTAAAAAAATTTTTTTTTGGACTTAGTCATTTTTCCGGCATTTATCAGACTTTTAGATAGGGGAAATGTCAGTGAGCGTTCCGATTTCAGTTCCAGAGCGATTCGCCCAATCAGTCCTTGATATTTGTTTGTTTTCAGCCAATTTTCTGGATTTTTGAAAATTTCACTTTTTTGTGAAAATATCCACTAAATGAGGGAATAATAAGTGTGAGGGTACCCCAGGAGAGTTCCAAATGAGTGTGGGTAGAATATATATCCCACAGGGTTAAAATTGAAAAAAGTTGAAAAAAAATTTTTTTTTTGTACTTAGTCATTTTTCCGGCGTTTATCAGACATTCAGATAGGAGAAATGTCAGTGAGCGTTCCGATTTCAGTTCCAGAGCGATTCGCCCAATGAGTCGTTGATATTTAGTCGTTTTCAGAAAATTTTCTGGATTTTTGAAAATTTCACTTATTTGTGAAAATATCCACTAAATGAGGGAATAATGTGTGTGAGGGTACCCCAGGAGAGTTCCAGATATGTTTGGGTAGAATATATATCCCACAGGGGTAAAATTTAAAAAAGTTGAAAAAAAAATTTTTTTGTACTTAGTCATTTTTCTGGGGTTATTATCACACTTTCAGATAGGGGAAATGTTAGTGAGCGTTCCGATTTCAGTTCCAGAGCGATTCGCCGGATGAGTCCTTTATATTTAGTCGTTTTCAGCCAATTTTCTGGATTTTTGAAAATTTCACTTTTTTGTGAAAATATCCACTAAATGAGGGAATAATATGTGTGAGGGTACCCCAGGAGAGTTCCAAATGTGTGTGGGTAGAATATATATCCCACAGGGTTAAAATTGAAAAAAGTTGAAAAAAATTTTATTTTTTTGAACTTAGTCATTTTTCCGGCGTTTATCAGACATTCAGATAGGGGAAATGTCAGTGAGCTTTCCGATTTCAGTTGCAGAGCGATTCGCCCAATGAGTCCTTGATATTTAGTCGTTTTCAGCCAATTTTCTGGATTTTTGAAAATTTCACTTTTTTGTGAAAATATCCACTAAATGAGGGAATAATATGTGTGAGGGTACCCCAGGAGAGTTCCAAATGTGTGTGGGTAGAATATATATCCCACAGGGTTAAAATTGAAAAAAGTTGAAAAAAATTTTATTTTTTTGAACTTAGTCATTTTTCCGGCGTTTATCAGACATTCAGATAGGGGAAATGTCAGTGAGCTTTCCGATTTCAGTTGCAGAGCGATTCGCCCAATGAGTCCTTGATATTTAGTCGTTTTCAGCCAATTTTCTGGATTTTTGAAAATTTCACTTTTTTGTGAAAATATCCACTAAATGAGGGAATAATATGTGTGAGGGTACCCCAGGAGAGTTCCAAATGTGTGTGGGTAGAATATATATCCCACAGGGTTAAAATTGAAAAAAGTTGAAAAAAATTTTATTTTTTTGAACTTAGTCATTTTTCCGGCGTTTATCAGACATTTAGAGAGGGGAAATGTCAGTGAGCTTTCCGATTTCAGTTGCAGAGCGATTCGCCCAATGAGTCCTTGATATTTAGTCGTTTTCAGCCAATTTTCTGGATTTTTGAAAATTTCACTTTTTTGTGAAAATATCCACTAAATGAGGGAATAATATGTGTGAGGGTACCCCAGGAGAGTTCCAAATGTGTGTGGGTAGAATATATATCCCACAGGGGTAAAATTGAAAAAAGTTGAAAATTTTTTTTTTATACTTACTCATTTTTCCGGCGTTTATCAGACTTCCAGATAGGGGAAATGTCAGTGAGCGTTCCGATTTAAGTACCAGAGCATTTTGGCCAATGAGTCCTTGATATTTAGTCGTTTTCAGCCAATTTTCTGGATTTTTGAAAATTTCACTTTTTTGTGAAACTGTACACTAAATGAGGGAATAATATGTGTGAGGGTACCCCAGGAGAGTTCCAAATGTGTGTGGGTAGAATATATATCCCTCGGGAGTAAAATTCAAAAATGTTTTAAAAAAATTTTTTTTTGGACTTACTCATTATTCCGGCTTTTATCAGACTTTCATATAGGGGAAATGTCAGTGAGCGTTCCGATTTCAGCTCCAGAGCGATTCTCCCAATGAGTCCTTGATATTTAGTCGTTTTCAGCCAATTTTCTGGATTTTTGAAAATTTCACTTTTTTGTGAAAATATCCACTAAATGAGGGAATAATGTGTGTGAGGGTACCCCAGGAGAGTTCCAGATGTGTTTGGGTAGAATATATATCCCACAGGGGTAAAATTTAAAAAAGTTGAAAAAAAAAATTGTTTGTACTTAGTCATTTTTCTGGGGTTTTTCTCAGACTTTCAGATAGGGGAAATGTCAGTGAGCGTTCCGATTTCAGTTCCAGAGCGATTCGCCGGATGAGTCCTTGATATTTAGTCGTTTTCAGCCAATTTTCTGGATTTTTGAAAATTTCACTTTTTTGTGAAAATATCCACTAAATGAGGGAATAATATGTGTGAGGGTACCCCAGGAGAGTTCCAAATGTGTGTGGGTAGAATATATATCCCACAGGGTTAAAATTGAAAAAAGTTGAAACATTTTTTTTTTATACTTAGTCATTTTTCCGGCGTTTATCAGACTTTCAGATAGGGGAAATGTCAGTGAGCGTTCCGATTTAAGTACCAGAGCATTTCGGCCAATGAGTCCTTGATATTTAGTCGTTTTCAGCCAATTTTCTGGATTTTTGAAAATTTCACTTTTTTGTGAAACTATACACTAAATGAGGGAATAATATGTGTGAGGATACCCCAGGAGAGTTCCAAATGTGTGTGGGTAGAATATATATCCCTCGGGAGTAAAATTCAAAAATGTTTAAAAAATTTTTTTTTTTGGACTTACTCATTTTTCCGGCATTTATCAGACTTTTAGATAGGGGAAATGTCAGTGAGCGTTCCGATTTCAGTTCCAGAGCAATTCGCCCAATGAGTCCTTGATATTTAGTCGTTTTCAGCCAATTTTCTGGATTTTTGAAAATTTCACTTTTTTGTGAAAATATCCACTAAATGAGGGAATAATATGTGTGAGGGTACCCCAGGAGAGTTCCAAATGTGTGTGGGTAGAATATATTTCCCACAGGGTTAAAATTGAAAAAAGTTTAAAAAAATCTTTTTTTTGGACTTAGTCATTTTCCGGCGTTTATCAGACTTTCAGATAGGGGAAATGTCAGTGAGCATTCCGATTTCAGTTCCAGAGTGATTCGCCGGATGAGTCCTTGATATTTAGTCATTTTCAGCCAATTGTCTGGATTTTTGAAAATTTCACTTTTTTGTGAAAATATTCACTAAATGAGGGAATAATGTGTGTGAATGTACCCCAGGAGAGTTCCAGATGTGTGTGGGTAGAATATATATCCCACGGGGGTAAAATTGAAAAAGGTTGAAAAAAATTTTCTTTTGGACTTAGTCATTTTTCCGGCATTTATCACACTTTCAGAAATGGGGGAATGTCAGTGAGCGTTCCGATTTCAGTTCCAGAGCGATTCGCCCAATCAGTCATTGATATTTAGTCGTTTTCAGCCAATTTTCTGGATTTTTGAAAATTTCACTCTTTTGTGAAAATATCCACTAAATGAGGGAATAATATGTGTGAGGGTACCCCAGGAGAGTTCCAAGTGTGTGTGGGTAGAATATATATCCCACAGGGTTAAAATTGAAAAAAGTTGAAAAAATTTTTTTTTTTTGTACTTAGTCATTTTTCCGGCGTTTATCAGACTTTCAGATAGGGGAAATGTCAGTGAGCGTTCCGAATTAAGCACCAGAGCATTTCAGCCAATGAGTCCTTGATATTTAGTCGTTTTCAGCCAATTTTCTGGATTTTTGAAAATTTCACTTTTTTGTGATACTATACACTAAATGAGGGAATAATATGTGTGAGGATACCCCAGGAGAGTTCCAAATGTGTGTGGGTAGAATATATATCCCTCGGGAGTAAAATTCAAAAATGTTTTAAAAAAATTTTTTTTTTGGACTTAGTCATTTTTCCGGCATTTATCACACTTTGAGAAATGGGGGAATGTCAGTGAGCGTTCCGATTTCAGTTCCAGAGCGATTCGCCCAATGAGTCCTAGATATTTAGACGTTTTCAGCCAACTTTCTGGATTTTTGAAAATTTCACTTTTTTGTGAAAATATCCACTAAATGAGGGAATAATATGTGTGAGGGTACCCCAGGAGAGTTCCAAATGCGTGTGGGTAGAATATATATCCCACAGGGTTAAAATTGAAAAAAGTTGAAAAAAAATATTTTTTTTGTACTTAGTCATTTTTCCGGCGTTTATCAGACTTTCAGATAGGGGAAATGTCAGTGAGCGTTCCGATTTCAGTTCCAGAGCGATTCGCCCAATGAGTCCTTGATATTTAGTCGTTTTCAGCCAATTTTCTGGATTTTTGAAAATTTCACTTTTTTGTGAAAATATCCACTAAATGAGGGAATAATATGTGTGAGGGTACCCCAGGAGAGTTCCAAATGTGTGTGGGTAGAATATATATCCCACGGGGGTAAAATTGAAAAAAGTTGAAAAAATTTTTTTTTTTGGACTTTGTCATTTTTCCGGTGTTTATCAGACTTTCAGATAGGGGAAATGTCAGTGAGCGTTCTGATTTCAGTTCAAGAGCAATTCGCCCAATGAGTCCTTGATATTTAGTCGTTTTCAGTCAATTTTCTGGATTTTTGAAAATTTCACTTTTTTGTGAAAATATCCACTAAATGAGGGAATAATATGTGTGAGGGTACCCCAGGAGAGTTCCAAATGTGTGTGGGTAGAATATATATCCCACGGGGGTAAAATTGAAAAAAGTTGAAAAATTTTTTTTTTTTGGACTTTGTCATTTTTCCGGTGTTTATCAGACTTTCAGATAGGGGACATGTCAGTGAGCGTTCCGATTTCAGTTCCAGAGCGATACGACCAATGAGTTCTTGATATTTAGTCATTTTCAGCCAATTTTCTGTATCTTTGAAAATTTCATTTTTTTGTGAAAATATCCACTAAATGAGGGAATAATATGTGTGAGGGTACCACAGGAGAGTTCCAAATGTGTGTGGGTAGAATATATATGCCACGGGGGTAAAATTGAAAAAAGTTGTAAACATTTTTTTTTTGGACTTAGTCATTTTTCCACCTTTTATCAGACTTTCAGATAGTGGAAATGTCAGTGAGCGTTCCGATTTCAGTTCAAGAGCGATTCGCCCAATGAGTCCTTGATATTTAGTCGTTTTCCGCTAATTTTCTGGATTTTTGAAAATGTCACTTTTTTGTGAAAATATCCACTAAATGAGGGAATAATATGTGTGAGGTTACCCCAGGAGAGTTCCAAATGTGTGTGGGTAGAATATATATCCCACGGGGGTAAAATTGAAAAAAGTTGAAAACATTTTTTTTTTGGACTTTGTCATTTTTCCGGCGTTTATCAGACTTTCAGATAGGGGAAATGTCAGTGAGCATTCCGATTTCAGTTCCAGAGCGATTCGCCCAATGAGTCCTTGATATTTAGTCGTTTTCAGCCAATTTTCTGGATTTTTGAAAATTTCACTTTTTTGTGAAAATAACCACTAAATGAGGGAATAATATGTGTGAGGTTACCCCAGAAGAGTTCCAAATGTGTGTGGGTAGAATATATATCCCACGGGGGTAAAATTGAAAAAAGTTAAAAAAAAATTTTTTTGGACTTTGTCATTTTTCTGGCGTTTATCAGACTTTCAGATAGGGCAAATGTCAGTGAGCGTTCCGATTTCAGTTCCAGAGCGATTCGCCCAATGAGCCCTTGATATTTAGTCGTTTTCAGCCAATTTTCTGGATTTTTGAAAATTTCACTTTTTTATGAAAATATCCACTAAATGAGGGAATATTATGTGTGAGGGTACCCCAGGAGAGTTCCAAATGTGTGGGTAGAATATATATCCCACGGGGGTAAAATTGAAAAAAGTTGAAAAATTTTTTTTTCGGACTTTATCATTTTTCCGGCGTTTTTCAGACTTTCAGATAGGGGAAATGTCAGTGAGCGTTCCGATTTCAGTTCCAGAGCGATTCGCCCAATGAGTCCTTGATATTTAGTCGTTTTCAGTCAATTTTCTGGATTTTTGAAAATTTCACTTTTTTGTGAAAATATGCACTAAATGAGGGAATAATATGTGTGAGGTTACCCCAGGAGAGTTCCAAATGTGTGTGGGTAGATTATATATCCCACGGGGGTAAAATTGAAAAAAGTTGAAAACATGTTTTTTTTTTACTTTGTCATTTTTCCGGTGTTTAACAGACTTTCAGATAGGGGAAATGTCAGTGAACGTTCCGATTTCAGTTCCAGAGCGATTCACCCAATGAGTCCTTGATATTGAGTCGTTTTCAGCCAATTTTCTGGATTTTTGAAAATTTCACTTTTTTGTGAAAATATCCACTAAATGAGGGAATAATATGTGTGAGGGTACCCCAGGAGAGTTCCAAATGTGTGTGGGTAGAATATACATCCCACGGGGGTAAAATTGAAAAAAGTTGAAAAATTTTTTTTCTTGGACTTTGTCATTTTTCCGGTGTTTATCAGACTTTCAGATAGGGGAAATGTCAGTGAGCGTTCTGATTTCAGTTCAAGAGCAATTCGCCCAATGAGTCCTTGATATTTGGTCGTTTTCAGCCAATTTTCTGGATTTTTGAAAATTTCACTTTTTTGTGAAAATATCCACTAAATGAGGGAATAATATGTGTGAGGGTACCCCAGGAGAGTTCCAAATGTGTGTGGGTAGAATATATATCCCACGGGGGTAAAATTGAAAAAAGTTGAAAAAATTTTTTTGGACTTTGTCATTTTTCCGGCGTTTATCAGACTTACAGATAGGGGAAATGTCAGTGAGCATTCCGATTTCAGTTCCAGAGCGATTCGCCCAATGAGTCCTGGATATTTAGTCGTTTTCAGCCAATTTTCTGTATTTTTGAAAATTTCACTTTTTTGTGAAAATATCCACTAAATTAGGGAATAATATGTGTGAGGGTACCGCAGGAGAGTTCCAAATGTGTGTGAGTAGAATATATATCCCACGGGGGTAAAATTGAAAAAAGTTGAAAATATTTTTTTTTTTGGACCTAGTCATTTCTCCGGCGTTTATCAGACTTTCAGATAGGGGAAATGTAGTGAGGGTTCCGATTTCAGTTCAAGAGCGATTTGCCCAATGAGTCCTTGATATTTAGTCGTTTTCAGCCAATTTTCTGGATTTTTGAAAATTTCACTTTTTTATGAAAATATCCATTAAATGAGGGAATAATATTTGTGAGGGTACCCCAGTAGAGTTCCAAATGTGTCTGGGTAGAATATATATCCCACGGGGGTAAAATTGAAAAAAGTTGAAAAAATTTTTTTTTGGACTTTGTCATTTTTCCAACGTTTATCAGACTTTCAGATAGGGGAAATGTCAGTGAGCGTTCTGATTTCAGTTCAAGAGCGATTCGCCCAATGAGTCCTTGATATTTAGTCGTTTTCAACCAATTTTCTGGATTTTTGAAAATTTCACTTTTTTGTGAAAATATCCACTAAATGAGGGAATCATATGTGTGAGGGTACCACAGGAGAGTTCCATATGTGTGTGGGTAGAATATATATCCCACGGGGGTAAAATTGAAAAAAGTTGAAAAAATTTTTTTTTTGGACTTTGTCATTTTTCCAGCGTTTATCAGACTTTCAGATAGGGGAAATGTCAGTGAGCGTTCTGATTTCAGTTCAAGAGCGATTCACCCCATTGAGTCCTTGATATTTCGTCATTTTCAGCTAATTTTCTGGATTTTTGAAAATTTCAATTTTTTTGTGAAAATATCCACTAAATGAGGGAATAATATGTGTGAGGTTACCCCAGGAGAGTTCCAAATGTGTTTGGGTAGAATATATATCCCACGGGGGTAAAATTGAAAAAAGTTGAAAAAATTTTTTTTTTGGACTTTGTCATTTTTCCGGCGTTTATCAGACTTTCAGATTGGGGAAATGTCAGTGAGTGTTCCGATTTCAGTTCCAGAGCGATTCGCCCAATGAGTCCTTGATATTTAATCGTTTTCAGCCAATTTTCTGGATTTTTGAAAATTTCACTTTTTTTGTGAAAATATCCACTAAATGAGGGAATAATATGTGTGAGGGTACCCCAGGAGAGTTACAAATGTGTGTGGGTAGAATACATATCCCGCGGGGGAAAATTTGAAAAAAGTTGAAAAAATTGTTTTTTTTGGACTTAGTCATTTTTCCGGCGTTTATCAGACTTTAAGATAGAGCAAATGTCAGTGAGCGTTCCGATTTTAGTTCCAGAGCGATTCGCCCAATGAGTCCTTGATATTTAGTCGTTTTCAGCCAATATTTTGGATTTTTGAAAATTTCACTTTTTTGTGAAAATATCCACTAAATGAGGGAATAATATGTGTGAGGGTACCCCAGGAGAGTACCAAATGTGTGTGGGTAGAATATATATCCCACGGGGGTAAAATTGAAAAAAGTTGAAAAAATTTTTTTTTGGTCTTTGTCATTTTTCCAACGTTTATCAGACTTTCAGATAGGGGAAATGTCAGTGAGCGTTCCGATTTCAGTTCCAGAGCAATTCGCCCAATGAGCCCTTGATATTTAGTCGTTTTCAGCCAATTTTCTGGATTTTTGAAAATTTCACTTTTTTATGAAAATATCCACTAAATGAGGGAATAATATGTGTGAGGGTACCCCAGGAGAGTTCCAAATGTGTGTGGGTAGAATATATATCCCACGGGGGTAAAATTGAAAAAAGTTGAAAACATTTTTTTTTTTGGACTTAGTCATTTCTCCGGCGTTTATCAGACTTTCAGATAGGGGAAATGTCAGTGAGGGTTCCGATTTCAGTTCAAGAGAGTTTCGCTCAATGAGTCCTTGATATTTAGTCGTTTTCTGCCAATTTTCTGGATTTTTGAAAATTTCACTTTTTTGTGAAAATATCCACTAAATGAGGGAATAATATGTGTGAGGGTACCCCAGGAGAGTTCCAAATGTGTGTGGGTAGAATATATATCCCACGGGGGTAAAATTGAAAAAAGTTGAAAAAATTTTTTTGGACTTTGTCATTTTTCCGGCGTTTATCAGACTTTCAGATAGGGGAAATGTCAGTGAGCATTCCGATTTCAGTTCCAGAGCGATTCGCCCAATGAGTCCTTGATATTTAGTCGTTTTCAGCCAATTTTCTGTATTTTTGAAAATTTCACTTTTTTGTGAAAATATCCACTAAATTAGGGAATAATATGTGTGAGGGTACCCCAGGAGAGTTCCAAATGTGTGTGAGTAGAATATATATCCCACGGGGGTAAAATTTAAAAAAGTTGAAAACTTTTTTTTTTTGGACTTAGTCATTTCTCCGGCGTTTATCAGACTTTCAGATAGGGGAAATGTCAGTGAGGGTTCCGATTTCAGTTCAAGAGCGATTCGCCCAATGAGTCCTTGATATTTAGTCGTTTTCAGCCAATTTTCTGGATTTTTGAAAATTTCACTTTTTTATGAAAATATCCACTAAATGAGGGAATAATATGTGTGAGGGTACCCCAGTAGAGTTCCAAATGTGTCTGGGTAGAATATATATCCCACGGGGGTAAAATTGAAAAAAGTTGAAAAAATTTTTTTTTGGACTTTGTCATTTTTCCAACGTTTATCAGACTTTCAGATAGGGGAAATGTCAGTGAGCGTTCTGATTTCAGTTCAAGAGCGATTCGCCCAATGAGTCCTTGATATTTAGTCGTTTTCAGCCAATTTTCTGGATTTTTGAAAATTTCACTTTTTTGTGAAAATATCCACTAAATGAGGGAATAATATGTGTGAGGGTACCCCAGGAGAGTTCCAATTGTGTGTGGGTAGAATATATATCCCACGGGGGTAAAATTGAAAAAAGTTGAAAAAAATTTTTTTTTGACATTGTCATTTTTCCAGCGTTTATCAGACTTTCAGATAGGGGAAATGTCAGTGAGCATTCCGATTTCAGTTCAAGAGCGATTCACCCCATTGAGTCCTTGATATTTCATCATTTTCAGCCAATTTTCTGGATTTTTGAAAATTTCACTTTTTTTGTGAAAATATCCACTAAATGAGGGAATAATATGTGTGAGGTTACCCCAGGAGAGTTCCAAATGTGTTTGGGTAGAATATGTATCCCACGGAGGTAAAATTGAAAAAAGTTGAAAAAAATTTTTTTTTGGACTTTGTCATTTTTCCGGCGTTTAGCAGACTTTCAGAGAGGGGAAATGTCAGTGAGCGTTCCGATTTCAGTTCCAGAGCGATTCGCCCAATGAGTCCTTGATATTTAGTCGTTTTCAGCCAATTTTCTGGATTTTTGAAAATTTCACTTTTTTGTGAAAATATCCACTAAATGAGAGAATAATATGTGTGAGGGTACCCCAGGAGAGTTACAAATGTGTGTGGGTAGAATACATATCCCGCGGGGGTAAATTTGAAAAAAGGTGAAAAAATTGTTTTTTTTGGACTTAGTAATTTTTCCGGCGTTTATCAGACTTTAAGATAGAGCAAATGTCAGTGAGCGTTCCGATTTTAGTTCCAGAGCAATTCGCCCAATGAGTCCTTGATATTTAGTCGTTTTCAGCCAATATTTTGGATTTTTGAAAATTTCACTTTTTTGTGAAAATATCCACTAAATGAGGGAATAATATGTGTGAGGGTACCCCAGAGAGTACCAAATGTGTGTGGGTAGAATATATATCCCACGGGGGTAAAATTGAAAAAAGTTGAAAAAAATTTTTTGGGGACTTTGTCATTTTTCCGGTGTTTATCAGACTTTCAGATAGGGGAAATGTCAGTGAGCGTTACGATTTCAGTTCAAGAGCAATTCGCCCAATGAGTCCTTGATATTTAGTCGTTTTCAGCCAATTTTCTGGATTTTTGAAAATTTCACTTTTTTGTGAAAATATCCACTAAATGAGGGAATAATATGTGTGAGGGTACCCCAGGAGAGTTCCAAATGTGTGTGGGTAGAATATATATCCCACGGGGGTAAAATTGAAAAAAGTTGAAAACATTTTTTTTTTGGACTTTGTCATTTTTCCGGCGTTTATCAGACTTTCAGATAGGTGAAATGTCAGTGAGGGTTCCGATTTCAGTTCAAGAGTGATTCGCCCAATGAGTCCTTGATATTTAGTCGTTTTCAGCCAATTTTCTGGATTTTTGAAAATTTCACTTTTTTATGAAAATATCCACTAAATGAGGGAATAATATGTGTGAGGGTACCCGAGGAGAGTTCCAAATGTGTGTGGGTAGAATATATACCCCACGGGGGTAAAATTGAAAAAAGTTGAAAAAAATTTTTTTTGGACTTTCTCATTTTTCCAACGTTTATCAGACTTTCAGTTAGGGGAAATGTCAGTGAGCGTTCTGATTTCAGTTCAAGCGCGATTCGCCCAATGAGTCCTTGATATTTAGTCGTTTTCAGCCAATTTTCTGGATTTTTGAAAATTTCACTTTTTTATGAAAATATCCATTAAATGAGGGAATAATATTTGTGAGGGTACCCCAGTAGAGTTCCAAATGTGTCTGGGTAGAATATATATCCCACGGGGGTAAAATTGAAAAAAGTTGAAAAAATTTTTTTTTGGACTTTGTCATTTTTCCAACGTTTATCAGACTTTCAGATAGGGGAAATGTCAGTGAGCGTTCTGATTTCAGTTCAAGAGCGATTCGCCCAATGAGTCCTTGATATTTAGTCGTTTTCAACCAATTTTCTGGATTTTTGAAAATTTCACTTTTTTGTGAAAATATCCACTAAATGAGGGAATCATATGTGTGAGGGTACCACAGGAGAGTTCCATATGTGTGTGGGTAGAATATATATCCCACGGGGGTAAAATTGAAAAAAGTTGAAAAAATTTTTTTTTTGGACTTTGTCATTTTTCCAGCGTTTATCAGACTTTCAGATAGGGGAAATGTCAGTGAGCGTTCTGATTTCAGTTCAAGAGCGATTCACCCCATTGAGTCCTTGATATTTCGTCATTTTCAGCTAATTTTCTGGATTTTTGAAAATTTCAATTTTTTTGTGAAAATATCCACTAAATGAGGGAATAATATGTGTGAGGTTACCCCAGGAGAGTTCCAAATGTGTTTGGGTAGAATATATATCCCACGGGGGTAAAATTGAAAAAAGTTGAAAAAATTTTTTTTTTGGACTTTGTCATTTTTCCGGCGTTTATCAGACTTTCAGATTGGGGAAATGTCAGTGAGTGTTCCGATTTCAGTTCCAGAGCGATTCGCCCAATGAGTCCTTGATATTTAATCGTTTTCAGCCAATTTTCTGGATTTTTGAAAATTTCACTTTTTTTGTGAAAATATCCACTAAATGAGGGAATAATATGTGTGAGGGTACCCCAGGAGAGTTACAAATGTGTGTGGGTAGAATACATATCCCGCGGGGGAAAATTTGAAAAAAGTTGAAAAAATTGTTTTTTTTGGACTTAGTCATTTTTCCGGCGTTTATCAGACTTTAAGATAGAGCAAATGTCAGTGAGCGTTCCGATTTTAGTTCCAGAGCGATTCGCCCAATGAGTCCTTGATATTTAGTCGTTTTCAGCCAATATTTTGGATTTTTGAAAATTTCACTTTTTTGTGAAAATATCCACTAAATGAGGGAATAATATGTGTGAGGGTACCCCAGGAGAGTACCAAATGTGTGTGGGTAGAATATATATCCCACGGGGGTAAAATTGAAAAAAGTTGAAAAAATTTTTTTTTGGTCTTTGTCATTTTTCCAACGTTTATCAGACTTTCAGATAGGGGAAATGTCAGTGAGCGTTCCGATTTCAGTTCCAGAGCAATTCGCCCAATGAGCCCTTGATATTTAGTCGTTTTCAGCCAATTTTCTGGATTTTTGAAAATTTCACTTTTTTATGAAAATATCCACTAAATGAGGGAATAATATGTGTGAGGGTACCCCAGGAGAGTTCCAAATGTGTGTGGGTAGAATATATATCCCACGGGGGTAAAATTGAAAAAAGTTGAAAACATTTTTTTTTTTGGACTTAGTCATTTCTCCGGCGTTTATCAGACTTTCAGATAGGGGAAATGTCAGTGAGGGTTCCGATTTCAGTTCAAGAGAGTTTCGCTCAATGAGTCCTTGATATTTAGTCGTTTTCTGCCAATTTTCTGGATTTTTGAAAATTTCACTTTTTTGTGAAAATATCCACTAAATGAGGGAATAATATGTGTGAGGGTACCCCAGGAGAGTTCCAAATGTGTGTGGGTAGAATATATATCCCACGGGGGTAAAATTGAAAAAAGTTGAAAAAATTTTTTTGGACTTTGTCATTTTTCCGGCGTTTATCAGACTTTCAGATAGGGGAAATGTCAGTGAGCATTCCGATTTCAGTTCCAGAGCGATTCGCCCAATGAGTCCTTGATATTTAGTCGTTTTCAGCCAATTTTCTGTATTTTTGAAAATTTCACTTTTTTGTGAAAATATCCACTAAATTAGGGAATAATATGTGTGAGGGTACCCCAGGAGAGTTCCAAATGTGTGTGAGTAGAATATATATCCCACGGGGGTAAAATTTAAAAAAGTTGAAAACTTTTTTTTTTTGGACTTAGTCATTTCTCCGGCGTTTATCAGACTTTCAGATAGGGGAAATGTCAGTGAGGGTTCCGATTTCAGTTCAAGAGCGATTCGCCCAATGAGTCCTTGATATTTAGTCGTTTTCAGCCAATTTTCTGGATTTTTGAAAATTTCACTTTTTTATGAAAATATCCACTAAATGAGGGAATAATATGTGTGAGGGTACCCCAGTAGAGTTCCAAATGTGTCTGGGTAGAATATATATCCCACGGGGGTAAAATTGAAAAAAGTTGAAAAAATTTTTTTTTGGACTTTGTCATTTTTCCAACGTTTATCAGACTTTCAGATAGGGGAAATGTCAGTGAGCGTTCTGATTTCAGTTCAAGAGCGATTCGCCCAATGAGTCCTTGATATTTAGTCGTTTTCAGCCAATTTTCTGGATTTTTGAAAATTTCACTTTTTTGTGAAAATATCCACTAAATGAGGGAATAATATGTGTGAGGGTACCCCAGGAGAGTTCCAATTGTGTGTGGGTAGAATATATATCCCACGGGGGTAAAATTGAAAAAAGTTGAAAAAAATTTTTTTTTGACATTGTCATTTTTCCAGCGTTTATCAGACTTTCAGATAGGGGAAATGTCAGTGAGCATTCCGATTTCAGTTCAAGAGCGATTCACCCCATTGAGTCCTTGATATTTCATCATTTTCAGCCAATTTTCTGGATTTTTGAAAATTTCACTTTTTTTGTGAAAATATCCACTAAATGAGGGAATAATATGTGTGAGGTTACCCCAGGAGAGTTCCAAATGTGTTTGGGTAGAATATGTATCCCACGGAGGTAAAATTGAAAAAAGTTGAAAAAAATTTTTTTTTGGACTTTGTCATTTTTCCGGCGTTTAGCAGACTTTCAGAGAGGGGAAATGTCAGTGAGCGTTCCGATTTCAGTTCCAGAGCGATTCGCCCAATGAGTCCTTGATATTTAGTCGTTTTCAGCCAATTTTCTGGATTTTTGAAAATTTCACTTTTTTGTGAAAATATCCACTAAATGAGAGAATAATATGTGTGAGGGTACCCCAGGAGAGTTACAAATGTGTGTGGGTAGAATACATATCCCGCGGGGGTAAATTTGAAAAAAGGTGAAAAAATTGTTTTTTTTGGACTTA
Organism: Phyllobates terribilis; assembly: GCF_046119375.1. Lineage (NCBI taxonomy): Eukaryota > Metazoa > Chordata > Amphibia > Anura > Dendrobatidae > Phyllobates > Phyllobates terribilis. Next base: position 851,127 of record NW_027363294.1, read on the forward strand.
GTAATTTTTCCGGCGTTTATCAGACTTTAAGATAGAGCAAATGTCAGTGAGCGTTCCGATTTTAGTTCCAGAGCAATTCGCCCAATGAGTCCTTGATATTTAGTCGTTTTCAGCCAATATTTTGGATTTTTGAAAATTTCACTTTTTTGTGAAAATATCCACTAAATGAGGGAATAATATGTGTGAGGGTACCCCAGAGAGTACCAAATGTGTGTGGGTAGAATATATATCCCACGGGGGTAAAATTGAAAAAAGTTGAAAAAAATTTTTTGGGGACTTTGTCATTTTTCCGGTGTTTATCAGACTTTCAGATAGGGGAAATGTCAGTGAGCGTTACGATTTCAGTTCAAGAGCAATTCGCCCAATGAGTCCTTGATATTTAGTCGTTTTCAGCCAATTTTCTGGATTTTTGAAAATTTCACTTTTTTGTGAAAATATCCACTAAATGAGGGAATAATATGTGTGAGGGTACCCCAGGAGAGTTCCAAATGTGTGTGGGTAGAATATATATCCCACGGGGGTAAAATTGAAAAAAGTTGAAAACATTTTTTTTTTGGACTTTGTCATTTTTCCGGCGTTTATCAGACTTTCAGATAGGTGAAATGTCAGTGAGGGTTCCGATTTCAGTTCAAGAGTGATTCGCCCAATGAGTCCTTGATATTTAGTCGTTTTCAGCCAATTTTCTGGATTTTTGAAAATTTCACTTTTTTATGAAAATATCCACTAAATGAGGGAATAATATGTGTGAGGGTACCCGAGGAGAGTTCCAAATGTGTGTGGGTAGAATATATACCCCACGGGGGTAAAATTGAAAAAAGTTGAAAAAAATTTTTTTTGGACTTTCTCATTTTTCCAACGTTTATCAGACTTTCAGTTAGGGGAAATGTCAGTGAGCGTTCTGATTTCAGTTCAAGCGCGATTCGCCCAATGAGTCCTTGATATTTAGTCGTTTTCAGCCAATTTTCTGGATTTTTGAAAATTTCACTTTTTTTTGAAAATATCCACTAAATGAGGGAATAATATGTGTGAGGGTACCCCAGGAGAGTTACAAATGTGTGTGGGTAGAATACATATCCCGCGGGGGTAAATTTGAAAAAAGTTGAAAAAATTGTTTTTTTTGGACTTAGTCATTTTTCCGGCGTTTATCAGACTTTAAGATAGAGCAAATGTCAGTGAGCGTTCCGATTTCAGTTCCATAGCGATTCGCCCAATGAGTCCTTGATATTTATTCGTTTTCAGCCAATTTTCTGGATTTTTGAAGATTTCACTTTTTTGTGAAAATATCCACTAAATGAGGGAATAATATGTGTGAGGGTACCCCAGGGGAGTTCCAAATGTGTGTGGGTAGAATATATATCCCACGGGGGTAAAATTGAAAAAAGTTGAAAACATTTTTTTTTTGGACTTTGTCATTTTTCCGGCGTTTATCAGACTTTCAGATAGGGGAAATGTCAGTGAGGGTTCCGATTTCAGTTCAAGAGTGATTCGCCCAATGAGTCCTTGATATTTAGTCGTTTTCAGCCATTTTTCTGGATTTTTGAAAATTTCACTTTTTTATGAAAATATCCACTAAATGAGGGAATAATATGTGTGAGGGTACCCCAGTAGAGTTCCAAATGTGTCTGGGTAGAATATATATCCCATGGGGGTAAAATTGAAAAAAGTTGAAAAAATTTTTTTTTGGATTTTGTCATTTTTCCAACGTTTATCAGACTTTGAGATAGGGGAAATGTCAGTGAGCGTTCTGATTTCAGTTCAAGAGTGATTCGCCCAATGAGTCCTTGATATTTAGTCGTTTTCAGCCAATTTTCTGGATTTTTGAAAATTTCACTTTTTTGTGAAAATATCCACTAAATGAGGGAATAATATGTGTGAGGGTACCCCAGGAGAGTTCCAAATGTGTGTGGGTAGAATATATATCCCACAGGGGTAAAATTGAAAAAAGTTGAAAACATTTTTTTTTTGGACTTTGTCATTTTTCCGGCGTTTATCAGACTTTCAGATAGGGGAAATGTCAGTGAGCGTTCTGATTTCAGTTCAAGAGCGATTCGCCCAATGAGTCCTTGATATTTAGTCGTTTTCAACCAATTTTCTGGATTTTTGAAAATTTCACTTTTTTATGAAAATATCCACTAAATGAGGGAATAATATGTGTGAGGGTACCCCAGGAGAGTTCCAAATGTGTGTGGGTAGAATATATATCCCACGGGGGTAAAATTGAAAAAAGTTGAAAAAAATTTTTTTTGGACTTTGTCATTTTTCCAACGTTTATCAGACTTTCAGATAGGGGAAATGTCAGTGAGCGTTCTGATTTCAGTTCAAGAGCGATTCGCCCAATGAGTCCTTGATATTTAGTCGTTTTCAACCAATTTTCTGGATTTTTGAAAATTTCACTTTTTTGTGAAAATATCCACTAAATGAGGGAATAATATGTGTGAGGTTACCCCAGGAGAGTTCCAAATGTGTTTGGGTAGAATATATATCCCACGGGGGTAAAATTGAAAAAAGTTGAAAAAATTTTTTTTTTGGACTTTGTCATTTTTCCGGCGTTTATCAGACTTTCAGATTGGGGAAATGTCAGTGAGTGTTCCGATTTCAGTTCCAGAGCGATTCGCCCAATGAGTCCTTGATATTTAATCGTTTTCAGCCAATTTTCTGGATTTTTGAAAATTTCACTTTTTTTGTGAAAATATCCACTAAATGAGGGAATAATATGTGTGAGGGTACCCCAGGAGAGTTACAAATGTGTGTGGGTAGAATACATATCCCGCGGGGGAAAATTTGAAAAAAGTTGAAAAAATTGTTTTTTTTGGACTTAGTCATTTTTCCGGCGTTTATCAGACTTTAAGATAGAGCAAATGTCAGTGAGCGTTCCGATTTTAGTTCCAGAGCGATTCGCCCAATGAGTCCTTGATATTTAGTCGTTTTCAGCCAATATTTTGGATTTTTGAAAATTTCACTTTTTTGTGAAAATATCCACTAAATGAGGGAATAATATGTGTGAGGGTACCCCAGGAGAGTACCAAATGTGTGTGGGTAGAATATATATCCCACGGGGGTAAAATTGAAAAAAGTTGAAAAAATTTTTTTTTGGACTTTGTCATTTTTCCAACGTTTATCAGACTTTCAGATAGGGGAAATGTCAGTGAGCGTTCCGATTTCAGTTCCAGAGCGATTCGCCCAATGAGCCCTTGATATTTAGTCGTTTTCAGCCAATTTTCTGGATTTTTGAAAATTTCACTTTTTTATGAAAATATCCACTAAATGAGGGAATAATATGTGTGAGGGTACCCCAGGAGAGTTCCAAATGTGTGTGGGTAGAATATATATCCCACGGGGGTAAAATTGAAAAAAGTTGAAAACATTTTTTTTTTTGGACTTAGTCATTTCTCCGGCGTTTATCAGACTTTCAGATAGGGGAAATGTCAGTGAGGGTTCCGATTTCAGTTCAAGAGAGTTTCGCTCAATGAGTCCTTGATATTTAGTCGTTTTCTGCCAATTTTCTGGATTTTTGAAAATTTCACTTTTTTGTGAAAATATCCACTAAATGAGGGAATAATATGTGTGAGGGTACCCCAGGAGAGTTCCAAATGTGTGTGGGTAGAATATATATCCCACGGGGGTAAAATTGAAAAAAGTTGAAAAAATTTTTTTGGACTTTGTCATTTTTCCGGCGTTTATCAGACTTTCAGATAGGGGAAATGTCAGTGAGCATTCCGATTTCAGTTCCAGAGCGATTCGCCCAATGAGTCCTTGATATTTAGTCGTTTTCAGCCAATTTTCTGTATTTTTGAAAATTTCACTTTTTTGTGAAAATATCCACTAAATTAGGGAATAATATGTGTGAGGGTACCCCAGGAGAGTTCCAAATGTGTGTGAGTAGAATATATATCCCACGGGGGTAAAATTTAAAAAAGTTGAAAACATTTTTTTTTTTGGACTTAGTCATTTCTCCGGCGTTTATCAGACTTTCAGATAGGGGAAATGTCAGTGAGGGTTCCGATTTCAGTTCAAGAGCGATTCGCCCAATGAGTCCTTGATATTTAGTCGTTTTCAGCCAATTTTCTGGATTTTTGAAAATTTCACTTTTTTATGAAAATATCCACTAAATGAGGGAATAATATGTGTGAGGGTACCCCAGTAGAGTTCCAAATGTGTCTGGGTAGAATATATATCCCACGGGGGTAAAATTGAAAAAAGTTGAAAAAATTTTTTTTTGGACTTTGTCATTTTTCCAGCGTTTATCAGACTTTCAGATAGGGGAAATGTCAGTGAGCATTCCGATTTCAGTTCAAGAGCGATTCACCCCATTGAGTCCTTGATATTTCATCATTTTCAGCCAATTTTCTGGATTTTTGAAAATGTCACTTTTTTTGTGAAAATATCCACTAAATGAGGGAATAATATGTGTGAGGTTACCCCAGGAGAGTTCCAAATGTGTTTGGGTAGAATATATATCCCACGGAGGTAAAATTGAAAAAAGTTGAAAAAAATTTTTTTTTGGACTTTGTCATTTTTCCGGCGTTTAGCAGACTTTCAGAGAGGGGAAATGTCAGTGAGCGTTCCGATTTCAGTTCCAGAGCGATTCGCCCAATGAGTCCTTGATATTTAGTCGTTTTCAGCCAATTTTCTGGATTTTTGAAAATTTCACTTTTTTGTGAAAATATCCACTAAATGAGAGAATAATATGTGTGAGGGTACCCCAGGAGAGTTACAAATGTGTGTGGGTAGAATACATATCCCGCGGGGGTAAATTTGAAAAAAGTTGAAAAAATTGTTTTTTTTGGACTTAGTAATTTTTCCGGCGTTTATCAGACTTTAAGATAGAGCAAATGTCAGTGAGCATTCCGATTTTAGTTCCAGAGCAATTCGCCCAATGAGTCCTTGATATTTAGTCGTTTTCAGCCAATATTTTGGATTTTTGAAAATTTCACTTTTTTGTGAAAATATCCACTAAATGAGGGAATAATATGTGTGAGGGTACCCCAGAGAGTACCAAATGTGTGTGGGTAGAATATATATCCCACGGGGGTAAAATTGAAAAAAGTTGAAAAAAATTTTTTTGGGACTTTGTCATTTTTCCGGTGTTTATCAGACTTTCAGATAGGGGAAATGTCAGTGAGCGTTACGATTTCAGTTCAAGAGCAATTCGCCCAATGAGTCCTTGATATTTAGTCGTTTTCAGCCAATTTTCTGGATTTTTGAAAATTTCACTTTTTTGTGAAAATATCCACTAAATGAGGGAATAATATGTGTGAGGGTACCCCAGGAGAGTTCCAAATGTGTGTGGGTAGAATATATATCCCACGGGGGTAAAATTGGAAAAAGTTGAAAACATTATTTTTTTTGGACTTTGTCATTTTTCCGGCGTTTATCAGACTTTCAGATAGGTGAAATGTCAGTGAGGGTTCCGATTTCAGTTCAAGAGTGATTCGCCCAATGAGTCCTTGATATTTAGTCGTTTTCAGCCAATTTTCTGGATTTTTGAAAATTTCACTTTTTTATGAAAATATCCACTAAATGAGGGAATAATATGTGTGAGGGTACCCCAGGAGAGTTCCAAATGTGTGTGGGTAGAATATATATCCCACGGGGGTAAAATTGAAAAAAGTTGAAAAAATTTTTTTTTTGACATTGTCATTTTTCCAGCGTTTATCAGACTTTCAGATAGGGGAAATGTCAGTGAGCGTTCCGATTTCAGTTCAAGAGCGATTCACCCCATTGAGTCCTTGATATTTCATCATTTTCAGCCAATTTTCTGGATTTTTGAAAATTTCACTTTTTTTGTGAAAATATCCACTAAATGAGGGAATAATATGTGTGAGGTTACCCCAGGAGAGTTCCAAATGTGTTTGGGTAGAATATATATCCCACGGAGGTAAAATTGAAAAAAGTTGAAAAAAATTTTTTTTTGGACTTTGTCATTTTTCCGGCGTTTAGCAGACTTTCAGAGAGGGGAAATGTCAGTGAGCGTTCCGATTTCAGTTCCAGAGCGATTCGCCCAATGAGTCCTTGATATTTAGTCGTTTTCAGCCAATATTTTGGATTTTTGAAAATTTCACTTTTTTGTGAAAATATCCACTAAATGAGGGAATAATATGTGTGAGGGTACCCCAGGAGAGTACCAAATGTGTGTGGGTAGAATATATATCCCACGGGGGTAAAATTGAAAAAAGTTGTAAACATTTTTTTTTTGGACTTAGTCATTTTTCCGGCATTTATCAGACTTTCAGATAGGGGAAATGTCAGTGAGCGTTCCGATTTCAGTTCCATAGCGATTCGCCCAATGAGTCCTTGATATTTATTCGTTTTCAGCCAATTTTCTGGATTTTTGAAGATTTCACTTTTTTGTGAAAATATCCACTAAATGAGGGAATAATATGTGTGAGGGTACCCCAGGAGAGTTCCAAATGTGTGTGGGTAGAATATATATCCCACGGGGGTAAAATTGAAAAAAGTTGAAAACATTTTTTTTTTGGACTTTGTCATTTTTCCGGCGTTTATCAGACTTTCAGATAGGGGAAATGTCAGTGAGGGTTCCGATTTCAGTTCAAGAGTGATTCGCCCAATGAGTCCTTGATATTTAGTCGTTTTCAGCCAATTTTCTGGATTTTTGAAAATTTCACTTTTTTATGAAAATATCCACTAAATGAGGGAATAATATGTGTGAGGGTACCCCAGGAGAGTTCCAAATGTGTGTGGGTAGAATATATATCCCACGGGGGTAAAATTGAAAAAAGTTGAAAACATTTTTTTTTTTGGACTTAGTCATTTCTCCGGCGTTTATCAGACTTTCAGATAGGGGAAATGTCAGTGAGGGTTCCGATTTCAGTTCAAGAGAGTTTCGCTCAATGAGTCCTTGATATTTAGTCGTTTTCTGCCAATTTTCTGGATTTTTGAAAATTTCACTTTTTTGTGAAAATATCCACTAAATGAGGGAATAATATGTGTGAGGGTACCCCAGGAGAGTTCCAAATGTGTGTGGGTAGAATATATATCCCACGGGGGTAAAATTGAAAAAAGTTGAAAAAATTTTTTTGGACTTTGTCATTTTTCCGGCGTTTATCAGACTTTCAGATAGGGGAAATGTCAGTGAGCATTCCGATTTCAGTTCCAGAGCGATTCGCCCAATGAGTCCTTGATATTTAGTCGTTTTCAGCCAATTTTCTGTATTTTTGAAAATTTCACTTTTTTGTGAAAATATCCACTAAATTAGGGAATAATATGTGTGAGGGTACCCCAGGAGAGTTCCAAATGTTTGTGAGTAGAATATATATCCCACGGGGGTAAAATTTAAAAAAGTTGAAAACATTTTTTTTTTTGGACTTAGTCATTTCTCCGGCGTTTATCAGACTTTCAGATAGGGGAAATGTCAGTGAGGGTTCCGATTTCAGTTCAAGAGCGATTCCCCAATGAGTCCTTGATATTTAGTCGTTTTCAGCCAATTTTCTGGATTTTTGAAAATTTCACTTTTTTATGAAAATATCCACTAAATGAGGGAATAATATGTGTGAGGGTACCCCAGTAGAGTTCCAAATGTGTCTGGGTAGAATATATATCCCACGGGGGTAAAATTGAAAAAAGTTGAAAAAATTTTTTTTTGGACTTTGTCATTTTTCCAACGTTTATCAGACTTTCAGATAGGGGAAATGTCAGTGAGCGTTCTGATTTCAGTTCAAGAGCGATTCGCCCAATGAGTCCTTGATATTTAGTCGTTTTCAGCCAATTTTCTGGATTTTTGAAAATTTCACTTTTTTGTGAAAATATCCACTAAATGAGGGAATAATATGTGTGAGGGTACCCCAGGAGAGTTCCAAATGTGTGTGGGTAGAATATATATCCCACGGGGGTAAAATTGAAAAAAGTTGAAAAAATTTTTTTTTTGACATTGTCATTTTTCCAGCGTTTATCAGACTTTCAGATAGGGGAAATGTCAGTGAGCGTTCCGATTTCAGTTCAAGAGCGATTCACCCCATTGAGTCCTTGATATTTCATCATTTTCAGCCAATTTTCTGGATTTTTGAAAATTTCACTTTTTTTGTGAAAATATCCACTAAATGAGGGAATAATATGTGTGAGGTTACCCCAGGAGAGTTCCAAATGTGTTTGGGTAGAATATATATCCCACGGAGGTAAAATTGAAAAAAGTTGAAAAAAATTTTTTTTTGGACTTTGTCATTTTTCCGGCGTTTAGCAGACTTTCAGAGAGGGGAAATGTCAGTGAGCGTTCCGATTTCAGTTCCAGAGCGATTCGCCCAATGAGTCCTTGATATCTAGTCGTTTTCAGCCAATTTTCTGGATTTTTGAAAATTTCACTTTTTTGTGAAAATATCCACTAAATGAGAGAATAATATGTGTGAGGGTACCCCAGGAGAGTTACAAATGTGTGTGGGTAGAATACATATCCCGCGGGGGTAAATTTGAAAAAAGTTGAAAAAATTGTTTTTTTTGGACTTAGTCATTTTTCCGGCGTTTATCAGACTTTAAGATAGAGCAAATGTCAGTGAGCGTTCCGATTTCAGTTCCAGAGCGATTTGCCCAATGAGTCCTTGATATTTAGTCGTTTTCAGCCAATATTTTGGATTTTTGAAAATTTCACTTTTTTGTGAAAATATCCACTAAATGAGGGAATAATATGTGTGAGGGTACCCCAGGAGAGTACCAAATGTGTGTGGGTAGAATATATATCCCACGGGGGTAAAATTGAAAAAAGTTGTAAACATTTTTTTTTTGGACTTAGTCATTTTTCCGGCATTTATCAGACTTTCAGATAGGGGAAATGTCAGTGAGCGTTCCGATTTCAGTTCCATAGCGATTCGCCCAATGAGTCCTTGATATTTATTCGTTTTCAGCCAATTTTCTGGATTTTTGAAGATATCACTTTTTTGTGAAAATATCCACTAAATGAGGGAATAATATGTGTGAGGGTAACCCAGGAGAGTTCCAAATGTGTGTGGGTAGAATATATATCCCACAGGGGTAAAATTGAAAAAAGTTGAAAACATTTTTTTTTTGGACTTTGTCATTTTTCCGGCGTTTATCAGACTTTCAGATAGGGGAAATGTCAGTGAGCGTTCTGATTTCAGTTCAAGAGCGATTCGCCCAATGAGTCCTTGATATTTAGTCGTTTTCAACCAATTTTCTGGATTTTTGAAAATTTCACTTTTTTATGAAAATATCCACTAAATGAGGGAATAATATGTGTGAGGGTACCCCAGGAGAGTTCCAAATGTGTGTGGGTAGAATATATATCCCACGGGGGTAAAATTGAAAAAAGTTGAAAAAAAATTTTTTTGGACTTTGTCATTTTTCCAACGTTTATCAGACTTTCAGATAGGGGAAATGTCAGTGAGCGTTCTGATTTCAGTTCAAGAGCGATTCGCCCAATGAGTCCTTGATATTTAGTCGTTTTCAACCAATTTTCTGGATTTTTGAAAATTTCACTTTTTTGTGAAAATATCCACTAAATGAGGGAATCATATGTGTGAGGGTACCACAGGAGAGTTCCATATGTGTGTGGGTAGAATATATATCCCACGGGGGTAAAATTGAAAAAAGTTGAAAAAATTTTTTTTTTGGACTTTGTCATTTTTCCAGCGTTTATCAGACTTTCAGATAGGGGAAATGTCAGTGAGCGTTCTGATTTCAGTTCAAGAGCGATTCACCCCATTGAGTCCTTGATATTTCGTCATTTTCAGCTAATTTTCTGGATTTTTGAAAATTTCAATTTTTTTGTGAAAATATCCACTAAATGAGGGAATAATATGTGTGAGGTTACCCCAGGAGAGTTCCAAATGTGTTTGGGTAGAATATATATCCCACGGGGGTAAAATTGAAAAAAGTTGAAAAAATTTTTTTTTTGGACTTTGTCATTTTTCCGGCGTTTATCAGACTTTCAGATTGGGGAAATGTCAGTGAGTGTTCCGATTTCAGTTCCAGAGCGAATCGCCCAATGAGTCCTTGATATTTAATCGTTTTCAGCCAATTTTCTGGATTTTTGAAAATTTCACTTTTTTTGTGAAAATATCCACTAAATGAGGGAATAATATGTGTGAGGGTACCCCAGGAGAGATACAAATGTGTGTGGGTAGAATACATATCCCGCGGGGGAAAATTTGAAAAAAGTTGAAAAAATTGTTTTTTTTGGACTTAGTCATTTTTCCGGCGTTTATCAGACTTTAAGATAGAGCAAATGTCAGTGAGCGTTCCGATTTTAGTTCAAGAGAGTTTCGCTCAATGAGTCCTTGATATTTAGTCGTTTTCTGCCAATTTTCTGGATTTTTGAAAATTTCACTTTTTTGTGAAAATATGCACTAAATGAGGGAATAATATGTGTGAGGGTACCCCAGGAGAGTTCCAAATGTGTGTGGGTAGAATATATATCCCACGGGGGTAAAATTGAAAAAAGTTGAAAAAATTTTTTTGGACTTTGTCATTTTTCCGGCGTTTATCAGACTTTCAGATAGGGGAAATGTCAGTGAGCATTCCGATTTCAGTTCCAGAGCGATTCGCCCAATGAGTCCTTGATATTTAGTCGTTTTCAGCCAATTTTCTGTATTTTTGAAAATTTCACTTTTTTGTGAAAATATCCACTAAATTAGGGAATAATATGTGTGAGGGTACCCCAGGAGAGTTCCAAATGTGTGTGAGTAGAATATATATCCCACGGGGGTAAAATTTAAAAAAGTTGAAAACTTTTTTTTTTTGGACTTAGTCATTTCTCCGGCGTTTATCAAACTTTCAGATAGGGGAAATGTCAGTGAGGGTTCCGATTTCAGTTCAAGAGCGATTCGCCCAATGAGTCCTTGATATTTAGTCGTTTTCAGCCAATTTTCTGGATTTTTGAAAATTTCACTTTTTTATGAAAATATCCACTAAATGAGGGAATAATATGTGTGAGGGTACCCCAGTAGAGTTCCAAATGTGTCTGGGTAGAATATATATCCCACGGGGGTAAAATTGAAAAAAGTTGAAAAAATTTTTTTTTGGACTTTGTCATTTTTCCAACGTTTATCAGACTTTCAGATAGGGGAAATGTCAGTGAGCGTTCTGATTTCAGTTCAAGAGCGATTCGCCCAATGAGTCCTTGATATTTAGTCGTTTTCAGCCAATTTTCTGGATTTTTGAAAATTTCACTTTTTTGTGAAAATATCCACTAAATGAGGGAATAATATGTGTGAGGGTACCCCAGGAGAGTTCCAAATGTGTGTGGGTAGAATATATATCCCACGGGGGTAAAATTGAAAAAAGTTGAAAAAAATTTTTTTTTGACATTGTCATTTTTCCAGCGTTTATCAGACTTTCAGATAGGGGAAATGTCAGTGAGCATTCCGATTTCAGTTCAAGAGCGATTCACCCCATTGAGTCCTTGATATTTCATCATTTTCAGCCAATTTTCTGGATTTTTGAAAATTTCACTTTTTTTGTGAAAATATCCACTAAATGAGGGAATAATATGTGTGAGGTTACCCCAGGAGAGTTCCAAATGTGTTTGGGTAGAATATATATCCCACGGAGGTAAAATTGAAAAAAGTTGAAAAAAATTTTTTTTTGGACTTTGTCATTTTTCCGGCGTTTAGCAGACTTTCAGAGAGGGGAAATGTCAGTGAGCGTTCCGATTTCAGTTCCAGAGCGATTCGCCCAATGAGTCCTTGATATTTAGTCGTTTTCAGCCAATTTTCTGGATTTTTGAAAATTTCACTTTTTTGTGAAAATATCCACTAAATGAGAGAATAATATGTGTGAGGGTACCCCAGGAGAGTTACAAATGTGTGTGGGTAGAATACATATCCCGCGGGGGTAAATTTGAAAAAAGTTGAAAAAATTGTTTTTTTTGGACTTAGTAATTTTTCCGGCGTTTATCAGACTTTAAGATAGAGCAAATGTCAGTGAGCGTTCCGATTTTAGTTCCAGAGCAATTCGCCCAATGAGTCCTTGATATTTAGTCGTTTTCAGCCAATATTTTGGATTTTTGAAAATTTCACTTTTTTGTGAAAATATCCACTAAATGAGGGAATAATATGTGTGAGGGTACCCCAGAGAGTACCAAATGTGTGTGGGTAGAATATATATCCCACGGGGGTAAAATTGAAAAAAGTTGAAAAAAATTTTTTGGGGACTTTGTCATTTTTCCGGTGTTTATCAGACTTTCAGATAGGGGAAATGTCAGTGAGCGTTACGATTTCAGTTCAAGAGCAATTCGCCCAATGAGTCCTTGATATTTAGTCGTTTTCAGCCAATTTTCTGGATTTTTGAAAATTTCACTTTTTTGTGAAAATATCCACTAAATGAGGGAATAATATGTGTGAGGGTACCCCAGGAGAGTTCCAAATGTGTGTGGGTAGAATATATATCCCACGGGGGTAAAATTGAAAAAAGTTGAAAACATTTTTTTTTTGGACTTTGTCATTTTTCCGGCGTTTATCAGACTTTCAGATAGGTGAAATGTCAGTGAGGGTTCCGATTTCAGTTCAAGAGTGATTCGCCCAATGAGTCCTTGATATTTAGTCGTTTTCAGCCAATTTTCTGGATTTTTGAAAATTTCACTTTTTTATGAAAATATCCACTAAATGAGGGAATAATATGTGTGAGGGTACCCGAGGAGAGTTCCAAATGTGTGTGGGTAGAATATATACCCCACGGGGGTAAAATTGAAAAAAGTTGAAAAAAATTTTTTTTGGACTTTCTCATTTTTCCAACGTTTATCAGACTTTCAGTTAGGGGAAATGTCAGTGAGCGTTCTGATTTCAGTTCAAGCGCGATTCGCCCAATGAGTCCTTGATATTTAGTCGTTTTCAGCCAATTTTCTGGATTTTTGAAAATTTCACTTTTTTTTGAAAATATCCACTAAATGAGGGAATAATATGTGTGAGGGTACCCCAGGAGAGTTACAAATGTGTGTGGGTAGAATACATATCCCGCGGGGGTAAATTTGAAAAAAGTTGAAAAAATTGTTTTTTTTGGACTTAGTCATTTTTCCGGCGTTTATCAGACTTTAAGATAGAGCAAATGTCAGTGAGCGTTCCGATTTCAGTTCCAGAGCGATTCGCCCAATGAGTCCTTGATATTTAGTCGTTTTCAGCCAATTTTCTGGATTTTTGAAAATTTCACTTTTTTGTGAAAATATCCACTAAATGAGGGAATCATATGTGTGAGGGTACCACAGGAGAGTTTCATATGTGTGTGGGTAGAATATATATCACACGGGGGTAAAATTGAAAAAAGTTGAAAAATTTTTTTTTTGGGACTTAGTCATTTTTCCGGCGTTTATCAGACTTTCAGATAGGGCAAATGTCAGTGAGCGTTCCGATTTCAGTTCCATAGCGATTCGCCCAATGAGTCCTTGATATTTAGTCGTTTTCAGCCAATTTTCTGGATTTTTGAAAATTTCACTTTTTTGTGAAAATATCCACTAAATGAGGGAATAATATGTGTGAGGTTACCCCAGAAGAGTTCCAAATGTGTGTGGGTAGAATATATATCCCACGGGGGTAAAATTGAAAAAAGTTAAAAAAAATTTTTTTTGGACTTTGTCATTTTTCTGGCGTTTATCAGACTTTCAGATAGGGGAAATGTCAGTGAGCGTTCCGATTTCAGTTCCAGAGCGATTCGCCCAATGAGCCCTTGATATTTAGTCGTTTTCAGCCAATTTTCTGGATTTTTGAAAATTTCACTTTTTTATGAAAATATCCACTAAATGAGGGAATAATATGTGTGAGGGTACCCCAGGAGAGTTCCAAATGTGTGTGGGTAGAATATATATCCCACGGGGGTAAAATTGAAAAAAGTTGAAAACATTTTTTTTTTTGGACTTAGTCATTTCTCCGGCGTTTATCAGACTTTCAGATAGGGGAAATGTCAGTGAGGGTTCCGATTTCAGTTCAAGAGAGTTTCGCTCAATGAGTCCTTGATATTTAGTCGTTTTCTGCCAATTTTCTGGATTTTTGAAAATTTCACTTTTTTGTGAAAATATCCACTAAATGAGGGAATAATATGTGTGAGGGTACCCCAGGAGAGTTCCAAATGTGTGTGGGTAGAATATATATCCCACGGGGGTAAAATTGAAAAAAGTTGAAAAAATTTTTTTGGACTTTGTCATTTTTCCGGCGTTTATCAGACTTTCAGATAGGGGAAATGTCAGTGAGCATTCCGATTTCAGTTCCAGAGCGATTCGCCCAATGAGTCCTTGATATTTAGTCGTTTTCAGCCAATTTTCTGTATTTTTGAAAATTTCACTTTTTTGTGAAAATATCCACTAAATTAGGGAATAATATGTGTGAGGGTACCCCAGGAGAGTTCCAAATGTGTGTGAGTAGAATATATATCCCACGGGGGTAAAATTTAAAAAAGTTGAAAACATTTTTTTTTTTGGACTTAGTCATTTCTCCGGCGTTTATCAGACTTTCAGATAGGGGAAATGTCAGTGAGGGTTCCGATTTCAGTTCAAGAGCGATTCGCCCAATGAGTCCTTGATATTTAGTCGTTTTCAGCCAATTTTCTGGATTTTTGAAAATTTCACTTTTTTGTGAAAATATCCACTAAATGAGGGAATAATATGTGTGAGGGTACCCCAGGAGAGTTCCAAATGTGTCTGGGTAGAATATATATCCCACGGGGGTAAAATTGAAAAAAGTTGAAAAAATTTTTTTTTTGACATTGTCATTTTTCCAGCGTTTATCAGACTTTCAGATAGGGGAAATGTCAGTGAGCGTTCCGATTTCAGTTCAAGAGCGATTCACCCCATTGAGTCCTTGATATTTCATCATTTTCAGCCAATTTTCTGGATTTTTGAAAATTTCACTTTTTTTGTGAAAATATCCACTAAATGAGGGAATAATATGTGTGAGGTTACCCCAGGAGAGTTCCAAATGTGTTTGGGTAGAATATATATCCCACGGAGGTAAAATTGAAAAAAGTTGAAAAAAATTTTTTTTTGGACTTTGTCATTTTTCCGGCGTTTAGCAGACTTTCAGAGAGGGGAAATGTCAGTGAGCGTTCCGATTTCAGTTCCAGAGCGATTCGCCCAATGAGTCCTTGATATTTAGTCGTTTTCAGCCAATATTTTGGATTTTTGAAAATTTCACTTTTTTGTGAAAATATCCACTAAATGAGGGAATAATATGTGTGAGGGTACCCCAGGAGAGTACCAAATGTGTGTGGGTAGAATATATATCCCACGGGGGTAAAATTGAAAAAAGTTGTAAACATTTTTTTTTTGGACTTAGTCATTTTTCCGGCATTTATCAGACTTTCAGATAGGGGAAATGTCAGTGAGCGTTCCGATTTCAGTTCCATAGCGATTCGCCCAATGAGTCCTTGATATTTATTCGTTTTCAGCCAATTTTCTGGATTTTTGAAGATTTCACTTTTTTGTGAAAATATCCACTAAATGAGGGAATAATATGTGTGAGGGTACCCCAGGGGAGTTCCAAATGTGTGTGGGTAGAATATATATCCCACGGGGGTAAAATTGAAAAAAGTTGAAAACATTTTTTTTTTGGACTTTGTCATTTTTCCGGCGTTTATCAGACTTTCAGATAGGGGAAATGTCAGTGAGGGTTCCGATTTCAGTTCAAGAGTGATTCGCCCAATGAGTCCTTGATATTTAGTCGTTTTCAGCCAATTTTCTGGATTTTTGAAAATTTCACTTTTTTATGAAAATATCCACTAAATGAGGGAATAATATGTGTGAGGGTACCCCAGTAGAGTTCCAAATGTGTCTGGGTAGAATATATATCCCACGGGGGTAAAATTGAAAAAAGTTGAAAAAATTTTTTTTTGGACTTTGTCATTTTTCCAACGTTTACCAGACTTTGAGATAGGGGAAATGTCAGTGAGCGTTCTGATTTCAGTTCAAGAGTGATTCGCCCAATGAGTCCTTGATATTTAGTC
The DNA here is from genome assembly GCF_046119375.1 of Phyllobates terribilis. NCBI lineage: Eukaryota > Metazoa > Chordata > Amphibia > Anura > Dendrobatidae > Phyllobates > Phyllobates terribilis. Next base: position 867,018 of record NW_027363294.1, read on the forward strand.
GTTTTCAGCCAATTTTCTGGATTTTTGAAAATTTCACTTTTTTGTGAAAATATCCACTAAATGAGGGAATAATATGTGTGAGGGTACCCCAGGAGAGTTCCAAATGTGTGTGGGTAGAATATATATCCCACAGGGGTAAAATTGAAAAAAGTTGAAAACATTTTTTTTTTGGACTTTGTCATTTTTCCGGCGTTTATCAGACTTTCAGATAGGGGAAATGTCAGTGAGCGTTCTGATTTCAGTTCAAGAGCGATTCGCCCAATGAGTCCTTGATATTTAGTCGTTTTCAACCAATTTTCTGGATTTTTGAAAATTTCACTTTTTTATGAAAATATCCACTAAATGAGGGAATAATATGTGTGAGGGTACCCCAGGAGAGTTCCAAATGTGTGTGGGTAGAATATATATCCCACGGGGGTAAAATTGAAAAAAGTTGAAAAAAATTTTTTTTGGACTTTGTCATTTTTCCAACGTTTATCAGACTTTCAGATAGGGGAAATGTCAGTGAGCGTTCTGATTTCAGTTCAAGAGCGATTCGCCCAATGAGTCCTTGATATTTAGTCGTTTTCAACCAATTTTCTGGATTTTTGAAAATTTCACTTTTTTGTGAAAATATCCACTAAATGAGGGAATCATATGTGTGAGGGTACCACAGGAGAGTTCCATATGTGTGTGGGTAGAATATATATCCCACGGGGGTAAAATTGAAAAAAGTTGAAAAAATTTTTTTTTTGGACTTTGTCATTTTTCCAGCGTTTATCAGACTTTCAGATAGGGGAAATGTCAGTGAGCGTTCTGATTTCAGTTCAAGAGCGATTCACCCCATTGAGTCCTTGATATTTCGTCATTTTCAGCTAATTTTCTGGATTTTTGAAAATTTCAATTTTTTTGTGAAAATATCCACTAAATGAGGGAATAATATGTGTGAGGTTACCCCAGGAGAGTTCCAAATGTGTGTGGGTAGAATATATATCCCACGGGGGTAAAATTGAAAAAAGTTGAAAAAATTTTTTTGGACTTTGTCATTTTTCCGGCGTTTATCAGACTTTCAGATAGGGGAAATGTCAGTGAGCATTCCGATTTCAGTTCCAGAGCGATTCGCCCAATGAGTCCTTGATATTTAGTCGTTTTCAGCCAATTTTCTGTATTTTTGAAAATTTCACTTTTTTGTGAAAATATCCACTAAATTAGGGAATAATATGTGTGAGGGTACCCCAGGAGAGTTCCAAATGTGTGTGAGTAGAATATATATCCCACGGGGGTAAAATTTAAAAAAGTTGAAAAAAATTTTTTTTTGGACTTTGTCATTTTTCCGGCGTTTAGCAGACTTTCAGAGAGGGGAAATGTCAGTGAGCGTTCCGATTTCAGTTCCAGAGCGATTCGCCCAATGAGTCCTTGATATTTAGTCGTTTTCAGCCAATTTTCTGGATTTTTGAAAATTTCACTTTTTTGTGAAAATATCCACTAAATGAGAGAATAATATGTGTGAGGGTACCCCAGGAGAGTTACAAATGTGTGTGGGTAGAATACATATCCCGCGGGGGTAAATTTGAAAAAAGTTGAAAAAATTGTTTTTTTTGGACTTAGTAATTTTTCCGGCGTTTATCAGACTTTAAGATAGAGCAAATGTCAGTGAGCATTCCGATTTTAGTTCCAGAGCAATTCGCCCAATGAGTCCTTGATATTTAGTCGTTTTCAGCCAATATTTTGGATTTTTGAAAATTTCACTTTTTTGTGAAAATATCCACTAAATGAGGGAATAATATGTGTGAGGGTACCCCAGAGAGTACCAAATGTGTGTGGGTAGAATATATATCCCACGGGGGTAAAATTGAAAAAAGTTGAAAAAAATTTTTTTGGGACTTTGTCATTTTTCCGGTGTTTATCAGACTTTCAGATAGGGGAAATGTCAGTGAGCGTTACGATTTCAGTTCAAGAGCAATTCGCCCAATGAGTCCTTGATATTTAGTCGTTTTCAGCCAATTTTCTGGATTTTTGAAAATTTCACTTTTTTGTGAAAATATCCACTAAATGAGGGAATAATATGTGTGAGGGTACCCCAGGAGAGTTCCAAATGTGTGTGGGTAGAATATATATCCCACGGGGGTAAAATTGGAAAAAGTTGAAAACATTATTTTTTTTGGACTTTGTCATTTTTCCGGCGTTTATCAGACTTTCAGATAGGTGAAATGTCAGTGAGGGTTCCGATTTCAGTTCAAGAGTGATTCGCCCAATGAGTCCTTGATATTTAGTCGTTTTCAGCCAATTTTCTGGATTTTTGAAAATTTCACTTTTCTATGAAAATATCCACTAAATGAGGGAATAATATGTGTGAGGGTACCCCAGGAGAGTTCCAAATGTGTGTGGGTAGAATATATATCCCACGGGGGTAAAATTGAAAAAAGTTGAAAAAATTTTTTTTTTGACATTGTCATTTTTCCAGCGTTTATCAGACTTTCAGATAGGGGAAATGTCAGTGAGCGTTCCGATTTCAGTTCAAGAGCGATTCACCCCATTGAGTCCTTGATATTTCATCATTTTCAGCCAATTTTCTGGATTTTTGAAAATTTCACTTTTTTTGTGAAAATATCCACTAAATGAGGGAATAATATGTGTGAGGTTACCCCAGGAGAGTTCCAAATGTGTTTGGGTAGAATATATATCCCACGGAGGTAAAATTGAAAAAAGTTGAAAAAAATTTTTTTTTGGACTTTGTCATTTTTCCGGCGTTTAGCAGACTTTCAGAGAGGGGAAATGTCAGTGAGCGTTCCGATTTCAGTTCCAGAGCGATTCGCCCAATGAGTCCTTGATATTTAGTCGTTTTCAGCCAATATTTTGGATTTTTGAAAATTTCACTTTTTTGTGAAAATATCCACTAAATGAGGGAATAATATGTGTGAGGGTACCCCAGGAGAGTACCAAATGTGTGTGGGTAGAATATATATCCCACGGGGGTAAAATTGAAAAAAGTTGTAAACATTTTTTTTTTGGACTTAGTCATTTTTCCGGCATTTATCAGACTTTCAGATAGGGGAAATGTCAGTGAGCGTTCCGATTTCAGTTCCATAGCGATTCGCCCAATGAGTCCTTGATATTTATTCGTTTTCAGCCAATTTTCTGGATTTTTGAAGATTTCACTTTTTTGTGAAAATATCCACTAAATGAGGGAATAATATGTGTGAGGGTACCCCAGGAGAGTTCCAAATGTGTGTGGGTAGAATATATATCCCACGGGGGTAAAATTGAAAAAAGTTGAAAACATTTTTTTTTTGGACTTTGTCATTTTTCCGGCGTTTATCAGACTTTCAGATAGGGGAAATGTCAGTGAGGGTTCCGATTTCAGTTCAAGAGTGATTCGCCCAATGAGTCCTTGATATTTAGTCCTTTTCAGCCAATTTTCTGGATTTTTGAAAATTTCACTTTTTTATGAAAATATCCACTAAATGAGGGAATAATATGTGTGAGGGTACCCCAGTAGAGTTCCAAATGTGTCTGGGTAGAATATATATCCCACGGGGGTAAAATTGAAAAAAGTTGAAAAAATTTTTTTTTGGACTTTGTCATTTTTCCAACGTTTATCAGACTTTGAGATAGGGGAAATGTCAGTGAGCGTTCTGATTTCAGTTCAAGAGCGATTCGCCCAATGAGTCCTTGATATTTAGTCGTTTTCAGCCAATTTTCTGGATTTTTGAAAATTTCACTTTTTTGTGAAAATATCCACTAAATGAGGGAATAATATGTGTGAGGGTACCCCAGGAGAGTACCAAATGTGTGTGGGTAGAATATATATCCCACGGGGGTAAAATTGAAAAAAGTTGAAAAAATTTTTTTTTGGACTTTGTCATTTTTCCAACGTTTATCAGACTTTCAGATAGGGGAAATGTCAGTGAGCGTTCCGATTTCAGTTCCAGAGCGATTCGCCCAATGAGCCCTTGATATTTAGTCGTTTTCAGCCAATTTTCTGGATTTTTGAAAATTTCACTTTTTTATGAAAATATCCACTAAATGAGGGAATAATATGTGTGAGGGTACCCCAGGAGAGTTCCAAATGTGTGTGGGTAGAATATATATCCCACGGGGGTAAAATTGAAAAAAGTTGAAAACATTTTTTTTTTTGGACTTAGTCATTTCTCCGGCGTTTATCAGACTTTCAGATAGGGGAAATGTCAGTGAGGGTTCCGATTCCAGTTCAAGAGAGTTTCGCTCAATGAGTCCTTGATATTTAGTCGTTTTCTGCCAATTTTCTGGATTTTTGAAAATTTCACTTTTTTGTGAAAATATCCACTAAATGAGGGAATAATATGTGTGAGGGTACCCCAGGAGAGTTCCAAATGTGTGTGGGTAGAATATATATCCCACGGGGGTAAAATTGAAAAAAGTTGAAAAAATTTTTTTGGACTTTGTCATTTTTCTGGCGTTTATCAGACTTTCAGATAGGGGAAATGTCAGTGAGCATTCCGATTTCAGTTCCAGAGCGATTCGCCCAATGAGTCCTTGATATTTAGTCGTTTTCAGCCAATTTTCTGTATTTTTGAAAATTTCACTTTTTTGTGAAAATATCCACTAAATTAGGGAATAATATGTGTGAGGGTACCCCAGGAGAGTTCCAAATGTGTGTGAGTAGAATATATATCCCACGGGGGTAAAATTTAAAAAAGTTGAAAACATTTTTTTTTTTGGACTTAGTCATTTCTCCGGCGTTTATCAGACTTTCAGATAGGGGAAATGTCAGTGAGGGTTCCGATTTCAGTTCAAGAGCGATTCGCCCAATGAGTCCTTGATATTTAGTCGTTTTCAGCCAATTTTCTGGATTTTTGAAAATTTCACTTTTTTATGAAAATATCCACTAAATGAGGGAATAATATGTGTGAGGGTACCCCAGTAGAGTTCCAAATGTGTCTGGGTAGAATATATATCCCACGGGGGTAAAATTGAAAAAAGTTGAAAAAATTTTTTTTTGGACTTTGTCATTTTTCCAACGTTTATCAGACTTTCAGATAGGGGAAATGTCAGTGAGCGTTCTGATTTCAGTTCAAGAGCGATTCGCCCAATGAGTCCTTGATATTTAGTCGTTTTCAGCCAATTTTCTGGATTTTTGAAAATTTCACTTTTTTGTGAAAATATCCACTAAATGAGGGAATAATATGTGTGAGGGTACCCCAGGAGAGTTCCAAATGTGTGTGGGTAGAATATATATCCCACAGGGGTAAAATTGAAAAAAGTTGAAAAAATTTTTTTTTTCACATTGTCATTTTTCCAGCGTTTATCAGACTTTCAGATAGGGGAAATGTCAGTGAGCATTCCGATTTCAGTTCAAGAGCGATTCACCCCATTGAGTCCTTGATATTTCATCATTTTCAGCCAATTTTCTGGATTTTTGAAAATTTCACTTTTTTTGTGAAAATATCCACTAAATGAGGGAATAATATGTGTGAGGTTACCCCAGGAGAGTTCCAAATGTGTTTGGGTAGAATATATATCCCACGGAGGTAAAATTGAAAAAAGTTGAAAAAAATTTTTTTTTGGACTTTGTCATTTTTCCGGCGTTTAGCAGACTTTCAGAGAGGGGAAATGTCAGTGAGCGTTCCGATTTCAGTTCCAGAGCGATTCGCCCAATGAGTCCTTGATATTTAGTTGTTTTCAGCCAATTTTCTGGATTTTTGAAAATTTCACTTTTTTGTGAAAATATCCACTAAATGAGAGAATAATATGTGTGAGGGTACCCCAGGAGAGTTACAAATGTGTGTGGGTAGAATACATATCCCGCGGGGGTAAATTTGAAAAAAGTTGAAAAAATTGTTTTTTTTGGACTTAGTAATTTTTCCGGCGTTTATCAGACTTTAAGATAGAGCAAATGTCAGTGAGCATTCCGATTTTAGTTCCAGAGCAATTCGCCCAATGAGTCCTTGATATTTAGTCGTTTTCAGCCAATATTTTGGATTTTTGAAAATTTCACTTTTTTGTGAAAATATCCACTAAATGAGGGAATAATATGTGTGAGGGTACCCCAGAGAGTACCAAATGTGTGTGGGTAGAATATATATCCCACGGGGGTAAAATTGAAAAAAGTTGAAAAAAATTTTTTTGGGACTTTGTCATTTTTCCGGTGTTTATCAGACTTTCAGATAGGGGAAATGTCAGTGAGCGTTACGATTTCAGTTCAAGAGCAATTCGCCCAATGAGTCCTTGATATTTAGTCGTTTTCAGCCAATTTTCTGGATTTTTGAAAATTTCACTTTTTTGTGAAAATATCCACTAAATGAGGGAATAATATGTGTGAGGGTACCCCAGGAGAGTTCCAAATGTGTGTGGGTAGAATATATATCCCACGGGGGTAAAATTTAAAAAGTTGAAAAAAATTTTTTTTGGACTTTCTCATTTTTCCAACGTTTATCAGACTTTAAGATAGAGCAAATGTCAGTGAGCGTTCCGATTTCAGTTCCAGAGCGATTTGCCCAATGAGTCCTTGATATTTAGTCGTTTTCAGCCAATATTTTGGATTTTTGAAAATTTCACTTTTTTGTGAAAATATCCACTAAATGAGGGAATAATATGTGTGAGGGTACCCCAGGAGAGTACCAAATGTGTGTGGGTAGAATATATATCCCACGGGGGTAAAATTGAAAAAAGTTGTAAACATTTTTTTTTTGGACTTAGTCATTTTTCCGGCATTTATCAGACTTTCAGATAGGGGAAATGTCAGTGAGCGTTCTGATTTCAGTTCAAGAGCGATTCACCCCATTGAGTCCTTGATATTTCGTCATTTTCAGCTAATTTTCTGGATTTTTGAAAATTTCAATTTTTTTGTGAAAATATCCACTAAATGAGGGAATAATATGTGTGAGGGTACCCCAGGAGAGTTACAAATGTGTGTGGGTAGAATACATATCCCGCGGGGGAAAATTTGAAAAAAGTTGAAAAAATTGTTTTTTTTGGACTTAGTCATTTTTCCGGCGTTTATCAGACTTTAAGATAGAGCAAATGTCAGTGAGCGTTCCGATTTTAGTTCCAGAGCGATTCGCCCAATGAGTCCTTGATATTTAGTCGTTTTCAGCCAATATTTTGGATTTTTGAAAATTTCACTTTTTTGTGAAAATATCCACTAAATGAGGGAATAATATGTGTGAGGGTACCCCAGGAGAGTACCAAATGTGTGTGGGTAGAATATATATCCCACGGGGGTAAAATTGAAAAAAGTTGAAAAAATTTTTTTTTGGACTTTGTCATTTTTCCAACGTTTATCAGACTTTCAGATAGGGGAAATGTCCGATTTCAGTTCCAGAGCGATTTGCCCAATGAGTCCTTGATATTTAGTCGTTTTCAGCCAATATTTTGGATTTTTGAAAATTTCACTTTTTTGTGAAAATATCCACTAAATGAGGGAATAATATGTGTGAGGGTACCCCAGGAGAGTACCAAATGTGTGTGGGTAGAATACATATTCCACGGGGGTAAAATTGAAAAAAGTTGAAAAAATTTTTTTTTGGACTTTGTCATTTTTCCAACGTTTATCAGACTTTCAGATAGGGGAAATGTCAGTGAGTGTTCTGATTTCAGTTCAAGAGCGATTCGCCCAATGAGTCCTTGATATTTAGTCGTTTTCAGCCAATTTTCTGGATTTTTGAAAATTTCACTTTTTTGTGAAAATATCCACTAAATGAGGGAATAATATGTGTGAGGGTACCCCAGGAGAGTACCAAATGTGTGTGGGTAGAATATATATCCCACGGGGGTAAAATTGAAAAAAGTTGAAAAAATTTTTTTTTTGGACTTTGTCATTTTTCCGGCGTTTATCAGACTTTCAGATAGGGGAAATGTCAGTGAGCGTTAAGATTTCAGTTCCAGAGCGATTCACCCAACGAGTCCTTGATATTTAGACGTTTTCAGCCAATTTTCTGGATTTTTGAAAATTTCACTTTTTTGTGAAAATATCAACTAAATGAGGGAATAATATGTGTGACGGTACCCCAGGAGAGTTCCAAATGAGTGTGGGTAGAATATAAATCCCACGGGGGTAAAATTGAAAAAAGTAAAAAAATTTTTTTTTTTTGGGCTTTGTCATTTTTCCGGGGTTTATCAGACTTTCAGATAGGGGAAATGTCAGTGAGCGGTTCGATTTCAGTTCCAGAGTGATTCGCCCAATGAGTCCTTGATATTTAATCGTTTTCAGCCAATTTTCTGGATTTTTGAAAATTTCTCTTTTTTGTGAAAATATCCACTAAATGAGGGAATAATATGTGTGAGGGTACCCCAGGAGAGTTCCAAATGTGTGTGGGTAGAATATATATCCCACGGGGGTAAAATTGAAAAAAGATGAAAAAATATTTTTTTTGGACTTTGTCATTTTTCCGGCGTTTATCAGACTTTCAGATAGGGGAAATGTCTGTGAGCGTTAAGATTTCAGTTTCAGAGCGATTCACCCAACGAGTCCTTGATATTTAGACGTTTTCAGCCAATTTTCTGGAATTTTGAAAATTTCACTTTTTTGTGAAAATATCCACTAAATGAGGGAATAATATGTGTGACGGTACCCCAGGAGAGTTCCAAATGTGTGTGGGTAGAATATATATCCCACGGGGGTAAAATTAAAAACATTTTTTTTTTTGGATTTAGTCATTTTTCCGGCGTTTATCAGACTTTCAGATAGGGGAAATGTCAGTGAGCGTTCCGATTTCAGTTCCAGAGCGATTCACCCAATGAGTCCATGATATTTAGTCGTTTTCAGCCAATTTTCTGGATTTTTGAAAATTTCACTTTTTTGTGAAAATATCCACTAAATGAGGGAATAATATGTGTGAGGGTACCCCAGGAGAGTACCAAATGTGTGTGGGTAGAATATATATCCCACGGGGGTAAAATTGAAAAAAGTTGAAAAAATTTTTTTTTGGACTTTGTCATTTTTCCAACGTTTATCAGACTTTCAGATAGGGGAAATGTCAGTGAGCGTTCTGATTTCAGTTCAAGAGCGATTCGCCCAATGAGTCCTTGATATTTAGTCGTTTTCAGCCAATTTTCTGGATTTTTGAAAATTTCACTTTTTTGTGAAAATATCCACTAAATGACGGAATCATATGTGTGAGGGTACCACAGGAGAGATCCATATGTGTGTGGGTAGAATATATATCCCACGGGGGTAAAATTGAAAAAAGTTGAAAAAATTTTTTTTTGGGACTTTGTCATTTTTCCAGCGTTTATCAGACTTTCAGATAGGGGAAATGTCAGTGAGCGTTAAGATTTCAGTTCCAGAGCGATTCACCCAACGAGTCCTTGATATTTAGACGTTTTCAGCCAATTTTCTGGAATTTTGAAAATTTCACTTTTTTGTGAAAATATCCACTAAATGAGGGAATAATATGTGTGACGGTACCCCACGAGAGTTCCAAATGAGTGTGGGTAGAATATAAATCCCACGAGGGTAAAATTGAAAAAAGTTGGAAACATTTTTTTTTGGGACTTTGTCATTTCTCCGGTGTTTATCAGACTTTCAGATAGGGGAAATGTCAGTGAGCGTTCCGATTTCAGTTCCAGAGCGATTCTCCTAATGAGTCGTTGATATTTAGTCGTTTTCAGCCAATTTTCTGGATTTTTGAAAATTTCACTATTTTGTGAAAATATCCACTAAATGAGGGAATAATATGTGTGAGGGTACCCCAGGAGAGTTCCAAATGTGTGTGGGTAGAATATATATCCCACGGGGGTAAAATTGAAAAAAGTTGAAAAAAATTTTTTCTTGGACTTTGTCATTTTTCCGGTGTTTATCAGACTTTCAGATAGGGGAAATGACAGTGAGCGTTCCGATTTCAGTTCAAGAGCAATTCGCCCAATGAGTCCTTGATATTTAGTCGTTTTCAACCAATTTTCTGGATTTTTGAAAATTTCACTTTTTTGTGAAAATATCCACTAAATGAGGGAATAATATGTGTGAGGGTACCCCAGGAGAGTTCCAAATGTGTGTGGGTAGAATATATATCCCACGGGGGTAAAATTGAAAAAAGTTGAAAAAATTTTTTTGGACTTTGTCATTTTTACGGCGTTTATCAGACTTTCAGATAGGGGAAATGTCAGTGAGCATTCCGATTTCAGTTCCAGAGCGATTCGCCCAATGAGTCCTTGATATTTAGTTGTTTTCAGCCAATTTTCTGGATTTTTGAAAATTTCACTTTTTTGTGAAAATATCCACTAAATTAGGGAATAATATGTGTGAGGGTACCCCAGGAGAGTTCCAAATGTGTGTGGGTAGAATATATATCCCACGGGGGTAAAATTTAAAAAAGTTGAAAACATTTTTTCTTTTGGACTTAGTCATTTCTCCGGCGTTTATCGGACTTTCAGATAGGGGAAATGTCAGTGAGGGTTCCGATTTCAGTTCAAGAGCGATTCGCCCAATGAGTCCATGATATTTAGTCGTTTTCAGCCAATTTTCTGGATTTTTGAAAATTTCACTTTTTTGTGAAAATATCCACTAAATTAGGGAATAATATGTGTGAGGGTACCACAGGAGAGTTCCATATGTGTGTGGGTAGAATATATATCCCACGGGGGTAAAATTGAAAAAAGTTGAAAACATTTTTTTTTTGGACTTATTCATTTTTCCGGCGTTTATCAGACTTTCAGAGAGGGGAAATGTCAGTGAGGGTTCCGATTTCAGTTCAAGAGTGATTCGCCCAATGAGTCCTTGATATTTAGTCGTTTTCAGCCAATTTTCTGGATTTTTGAAAATTTCACTTTTTTATGAAAATATCCACTAAATGAGGGAATAATATGTGTGAGGGCACCCCAGGAGAGTTCCAAATGTGTGTGGGTAGAATATATATCCCACGGGGGTAAAATTGAAAAAAGTTAAAAAAATTTTTTTTTGGACTTTGTCATTTTTCCAACGTTTATCAGACTTTCAGATAGGGGAAATGTCAGTGAGCATTCTGATTTCAGTTCAAGAGCGATTCGCCCATTGAGTCCTTGATATTTAGTCGTTTTCAACCAATTTTCTGGATTTTTGAAAATTTCACTTTTTTGTGAAAATATCCACTAAATGAGGGAATCATATGTGTGAGGGTACCACAGGAGAGTTCCATATGTGTGTGGGTAGAATATATATCCCACGGGGGTAAAATTGAAAAAAGTTGAAAATTTTTTTTTTTTGGACTTTGTCATTTTTCCGGCGTTTATCAGACTTTCAGATAGGGGAAATGTCAGTGAGCGTTAAGATTTCAGTTCCAGAGCGATTCACCCAACGAGTCCTTGATATTTAGACGTTTTCAGCCAATTTTCTGGATTTTTGAAAATTTCACTTTTTTGTGAAAATATCAACTAAATGAGGGAATAATATGTGTGACGGTACCCCAGGAGAGTTCCAAATGAGTGTGGGTAGAATATAAATCCCACGGGGGTAAAATTGAAAAAAGTAAAAAAATTTTTTTTTTTTGGGCTTTGTCATTTTTCCGGGGTTTATCAGACTTTCAGATAGGGGAAATGTCAGTGAGCGTTCCGATTTCAGTTCCAGAGTGATTCGCCCAATGAGTCCTTGATATTTAATCGTTTTCAGCCAATTTTCTGGATTTTTGAAAATTTCTCTTTTTTGTGAAAATATCCACTAAATGAGGGAATAATATGTGTGAGGGTACCCCAGGAGAGTTCCAAATGTGTGTGGGTAGAATATATATCTCACGGGGGTAAAATTGAAAAAAGATGAAAAAATATTTTTTTTGGACTTTGTCATTTTTCCGGCGTTTATCAGACTTTCAGATAGGGGAAATGTCTGTGAGCGTTAAGATTTCAGTTCCAGAGCGATTCACCCAACGAGTCCTTGATATTTAGACGTTTTCAGCCAATTTTCTGGATTTTTGAAAATTTCACTTTTTTGTGAAAATATCCACTAAATGACGGAATCATATGTGTGAGGGTACCACAGGAGAGATCCATATGTGTGTGGGTAGAATATATATCCCACGGGGGTAAAATTGAAAAAAGTTGAAAAAATTTTTTTTTGGGACTTTGTCATTTTTCCAGCGTTTATCAGACTTTCAGATAGGGGAAATGTCAGTGAGCGTTAAGATTTCAGTTCCAGAGCGATTCACCCAACGAGTCCTTGATATTTAGACGTTTTCAGCCAATTTTCTGGAATTTTGAAAATTTCACTTTTTTGTGAAAATATCCACTAAATGAGGGAATAATATGTGTGACGGTACCCCACGAGAGTTCCAAATGAGTGTGGGTAGAATATAAATCCCACGAGGGTAAAATTGAAAAAAGTTGGAAACATTTTTTTTTGGGACTTTGTCATTTCTCCGGTGTTTATCAGACTTTCAGATAGGGGAAATGTCAGTGAGCGTTCCGATTTCAGTTCCAGAGCGATTCTCCTAATGAGTCGTTGATATTTAGTCGTTTTCAGCCAATTTTCTGGATTTTTGAAAATTTCACTATTTTGTGAAAATATCCACTAAATGAGGGAATAATATGTGTGAGGGTACCCCAGGAGAGTTCCAAATGTGTGTGGGTAGAATATATATCCCACGGGGGTAAAATTGAAAAAAGTTGAAAAAAATTTTTTCTTGGACTTTGTCATTTTTCCGGTGTTTATCAGACTTTCAGATAGGGGAAATGACAGTGAGCGTTCCGATTTCAGTTCAAGAGCAATTCGCCCAATGAGTCCTTGATATTTAGTCGTTTTCAACCAATTTTCTGGATTTTTCAAAATTTCACTTTTTTGTGAAAATATCCACTAAATGAGGGAATAATATGTGTGAGGGTACCCCAGGAGAGTTCCAAATGTGTGTGGGTAGAATATATATCCCACGGGGGTAAAATTGAAAAAAGTTGAAAAAATTTTTTTGGACTTTGTCATTTTTACGGCGTTTATCAGACTTTCAGATAGGGGAAATGTCAGTGAGCATTCCGATTTCAGTTCCAGAGCGATTCGCCCAATGAGTCCTTGATATTTAGTTGTTTTCAGCCAATTTTCTGGATTTTTGAAAATTTCACTTTTTTGTGAAAATATCCACTAAATTAGGGAATAATATGTGTGAGGGTACCCCAGGAGAGTTCCAAATGTGTGTGGGTAGAATATATATCCCACGGGGGTAAAATTTAAAAAAGTTGAAAACATTTTTTCTTTTGGACTTAGTCATTTCTCCGGCGTTTATCGGACTTTCAGATAGGGGAAATGTCAGTGAGGGTTCCGATTTCAGTTCAAGAGCGATTCGCCCAATGAGTCCATGATATTTAGTCGTTTTCAGCCAATTTTCTGGATTTTTGAAAATTTCACTTTTTTGTGAAAATATCCACTAAATTAGGGAATAATATGTGTGAGGGTACCCCAGGAGAGTTCCAAATGTGTGTGGGTAGAATATATATCCCACGGGGGTAAAATTTAAAAAAGTTGAAAACATTTTTTCTTTTGGACTTAGTCATTTTTCCGGTGTTTATCAGACTTTCAGATAGGGGAAATGTCAGTGAGCGTTACGATTTCAGTTCAAGAGCAATTCGCCCAATGAGTCCTTGATATTTAGTCATTTTCAACCAATTTTCTGGATTTTTGAAAATTTCACTTTTTTGTGAAAATATCCACTAAATGAGGGAATCATATGTGTGAGGGTACCACAGGAGAGTTCCATATGTGTGTGGGTAGAATATATATCCCACGGGGGTAAAATTGAAAAAAGTTGAAAACATTTTTTTTTTGGACTTATTCATTTTTCCGGCGTTTATCAGACTTTCAGAGAGGGGAAATGTCAGTGAGGGTTCCGATTTCAGTTCAAGAGTGATTCGCCCAATGAGTCCTTGATATTTAGTCGTTTTCAGCCAATTTTCTGGATTTTTGAAAATTTCACTTTTTTATGAAAATATCCACTAAATGAGGGAATAATATGTGTGAGGGCACCCCAGGAGAGTTCCAAATGTGTGTGGGTAGAATATATATCCCACGGGGGTAAAATTGAAAAAAGTTGAAAAAATTTTTTTTTGGACTTTGTCATTTTTCCAACGTTTATCAGACTTTCAGATAGGGGAAATGTCAGTGAGCGTTCTGATTTCAGTTCAAGAGCGATTCGCCCAATGAGTCCTTGATATTTTGTCGTTTTCAGCCAATTTTCTGGATTTTTGAAAATTTCACTTTTTTGTGAAAATATCCACTAAATGACGGAATCATATGTGTGAGGGTACCACAGGAGAGATCCATATGTGTGTGGGTAGAATATATATCCCACGGGGGTAAAATTGAAAAAAGTTGAAAAAATTTTTTTTTGGGACTTTGTCATTTTTCCAGCGTTTATCAGACTTTCAGATAGGGGAAATGTCAGTGAGCGTTAAGATTTCAGTTCCAGAGCGATTCACCCAACGAGTCCTTGATATTTAGACGTTTTCAGCCAATTTTCTGGAATTTTGAAAATTTCACTTTTTTGTGAAAATATCCACTAAATGAGGGAATAATATGTGTGACGGTACCCCACGAGAGTTCCAAATGAGTGTGGGTAGAATATAAATCCCACGAGGGTAAAATTGAAAAAAGTTGGAAACATTTTTTTTTGGGACTTTGTCATTTCTCCGGTGTTTATCAGACTTTCAGATAGGGGAAATGTCAGTGAGCGTTCCGATTTCAGTTCCAGAGCGATTCTCCTAATGAGTCGTTGATATTTAGTCGTTTTCAGCCAATTTTCTGGATTTTTGAAAATTTCACTATTTTGTGAAAATATCCACTAAATGAGGGAATAATATGTGTGAGGGTACCCCAGGAGAGTTCCAAATGTGTGTGGGTAGAATATATATCCCACGGGGGTAAAATTGAAAAAAGTTGAAAAAATTTTTTTCTTGGACTTTGTCATTTTTACGGCGTTTATCAGACTTTCAGATAGGGGAAATGTCAGTGAGCATTCCGATTTCAGTTCCAGAGCGATTCGCCCAATGAGTCCTTGATATTTAGTTGTTTTCAGCCAATTTTCTGGATTTTTGAAAATTTCACTTTTTTGTGAAAATATCCACTAAATTAGGGAATAATATGTGTGAGGGTACCCCAGGAGAGTTCCAAATGTGTGTGGGTAGAATATATATCCCACGGGGGTAAAATTTAAAAAAGTTGAAAACATTTTTTCTTTTGGACTTAGTCATTTCTCCGGCGTTTATCGGACTTTCAGATAGGGGAAATGTCAGTGAGGGTTCCGATTTCAGTTCAAGAGCGATTCGCCCAATGAGTCCTTGATATTTAGTCGTTTTCAGCCAATTTTCTGGATTTTTGAAAATTTCACTTTTTTGTGAAAATATCCACTAAATGAGGGAATCATATGTGTGAGGGTACCACAGGAGAGTTCCATATGTGTGTGGGTAGAATATATATCCCACGGGGGTAAAATTGAAAAAAGTTGAAAATTTTTTTTTTTTTACTTTGTCATTTTTCCAGCGTTTATCAGACTTTCAAATAGGGGAAATGTCAGTGAGCTTTCCGATTTCAGTTCCAGAGCGATTCGCCCAATGAGTCCTTGATATTTAGTCGTTTTCAGCCAATTTTCTGGATTTTTGAAAATTTCACTGTTTTGTGAAAATATCCACTAAATGAGGGAATCATATGTGTGAGGGTACCACAGGAGAGTTCCATATGTGTGTGGGTAGAATATATATCCCACGGGGGTAAAATTGAAAAAAGTTGAAAATTTTTTTTTTTTTACTTTGTCATTTTTCCAGCGTTTATCAGACTTTCAGATAGGGGAAATGTCAGTGAGCGTTCCGATTTCAGTTCAAGAGCGATTCACCCCATTGAGTCCTTGATATTTCGTCATTTTCAGCCAATTTTCTGGATTTTTGAAAATTTCACTTTTTTTGTGAAAATATCCACTAAATGAGGGAATAATATGTGTGAGGTTACCCCAGGAGAGTTCCAAATGTGTTTGGGTAGAATATATATCCCACGGGGGTAAAATTGAAAAAAGTTGAAAAAATTTTTTTTTTGGACTTTGTCATTTTTCCGGCGTTTATCAGACTTTCAGATAGGGGAAATGTCAGTGAGCGTTCTGATTTCAGTTCAAGAGCGATTCGCCCAATGAGTCGTTGATATTTAGTCGTTTTCAGCCAATTTTCTGGATTTTTGAAAATTTCACTTTTTTGTGAAAATATCCACTAAATGAGGGAATCATATGTGTGAGGGTACCACAGGAGAGTTCCATATGTGTGTGGGTAGAATATATATCCCACTGGGGTAAAATTGAAAAAAGTTGAAAAATTTTTTTTTTTGGACTTTGTCATTTTTCCAGCGTTTATCAGACTTTCAGATAGGGGAAATGTCAGTGAGCGTTCCGATTTCAGTTCCAGAGCGATTTGCCCAATGAGTCCTTGATATTTAGTAGTTTTCAGCCAATATTTTGGATTTTTGAAAATTTCACTTTTTTGTGAAAATATCCACTAAATGAGGGAATAATATGTGTGAGGGTTCCCCAGGAGAGTACCAAATGTGTGTGGGTAGAATATATATCCCACGGGGGTAAAATTGAAAAAAGTTGTAAACATTTTTTTTTGGACTTAGTCATTTTTCCGGCGTTTATCAGACTTTCAGATAGGGGAAATGTCAGTGAGCGTTCCGATTTCAGTTCCATAGCGATTCGCCCAATGAGTCCTTCATATTTAGTCGTTTTCAACCAATTTTCTGGATTTTTGAAAATTTCACTTTTTTGTGAAAATATCCACTAAATGAGGGAATAATATGTGTGACGGTACCCCAGGAGAGTTCCAAATGTGTGTGGGTAGAATATATATCCCACGGGGGTAAAATTGAAAAAAGTTGAAAATTTTTTTTTTTTTACTTTGTCATTTTTCCAGCGTTTATCAGACTTTCAAATAGGGGAAATGTCAGTGAGCTTTCCGATTTCAGTTCCAGAGCGATTCGCCCAATGAGTCCTTGATATTTAGTCGTTTTCAGCCAATTTTCTGGATTTTTGAAAATTTCACTTTTTTGTGAAAATATCCACTAAATGAGGGAATCATATGTGTGAGGGTACCACAGGAGAGTTCCATATGTGTGTGGGTAGAATATATATCCCACGGGGGTAAAATTGAAAAAAGTTGAAAATTTTTTTTTTTTTACTTTGTCATTTTTCCAGCGTTTATCAGACTTTCAGATAGGGGAAATGTCAGTGAGCGTTCCGATTTCAGTTCAAGAGCGATTCACCCCATTGAGTCCTTGATATTTCGTCGTTTTCAGCCAATTTTCTGGATTTTTGAAAATTTCACTTTTTTATGAAAATATCCACTAAATGAGGGAATAATATGTGTGAGGGTACCCCAGGAGAGTTCCAAATGTGTGTGGGTAGAATATATATCCCACGGGGGTAAAATTGAAAAAAGTTTAAAAATTTTTTTTTTGGATTTAGTAATTTTTCCAGCTTTTGTCATACTTTCAGATAGGGGAAATGTCAGTGAGCTTTCCGATTTCAGTTCCAGAGCGATTCGCCCAATGAGTCCTTGATATTTAGTCGTTTTCAGCCAATTTTCTGGATTTTTGAAAATTTCACTTTTTTGTGAAAATATCCACTAAATGAGGGAATAATATGTGTGCGGGTACCCCAGGAGAGTACCAAATGTGTGTGGGTAGAATATATATCCCACAGGGTTAAAAGTGAAAAAAGTTGAAAAAAATTTTTTTTGGACTTAGTCATTTTTGCGGCGTTTATCAGACTTTCAGATAGGGGAAATGTCAGTGAGCTTTCCGATTTCAGTTCCAGAGCGATTCGCCCAATGAGTCCTTGATATTTAGTCGTTTTCAGCCAATTTTCTGGATTTTTGAAAATTTAACTTTTTTGTGAAAATATCCACTAAATGAGGAAATAATATGTGTGAGGGTACCCCAGGAGAGTTGCAAATGTGTGTGGGTAGAATATATACCCCACGTGGGTAAAATTGAAAAAAGTTGAACAAAATTTTTTTTTTGGACTTAGTCATTTTTCCGGCGTTTATCAGACTTTCAGATAGGGGAAATGTCAGTGAGCGTTCCGATTTCAGTTAAAGAGCGATTCGCCCAATCAGTCCTTGATATTTAGTCGTTTTCAGCCAATTTTCTGGATTTTTGAAAATTTCACTTTTTTTGTGAAAATATCCACTAAATGAGGGAATAATATGTGTGAGGGTACCCCAGGAGAGTTCCAAATGTGTGTGGGTAGAATATATATCCCACAGGGTTAAAATTGAAAAAAGTTGAAAAAAATTTTTTTTGGACTTAGTCATTTTTCCGGCGTTTATCAGACTTTCAGATAGGGGAAATGTCAGTGAGCTTTCCGATTTCAGTTCCAGAGCGATTCGCCCAATGAGTCCTTGATATTTAGTCGTTTTCAGCCAATTTTCTGGATTTTTGAAAATTTCACTTTTTTGTGAAAATATCCAATAAATGAGGGAATAATATGTGTGAGGGTACCCCAGGAGAGTTCCAAATGTGTGTGGGTAGAATATATATCCCACAGGGTTAAAATTGAAAAAAGTTGAAAAAAATTTTTTTTTGGACTTGGTCATTTTTCCGGCGTTTATCAGACTTTCAGATAGGGGAAATGTCAGTGAGCTTTCCGATTTCAGTTCCAGAGCGATTCGCCCAATGAGTCCTTGATATTTAGTCGTTTTCAGCCAATTGTCTGGATTTTTGAAAATTTCACTTTTTTGTGAAA
Organism: Phyllobates terribilis; assembly: GCF_046119375.1. Lineage (NCBI taxonomy): Eukaryota > Metazoa > Chordata > Amphibia > Anura > Dendrobatidae > Phyllobates > Phyllobates terribilis. Next base: position 885,647 of record NW_027363294.1, read on the forward strand.
ATATCCACTAAATGAGGGAATAATATGTGTGAGGGTACCCCAGGAGAGTTCCAAATGTGTGTGGGTAGAATATATATCCCACGGGGGTAAAATTGAAAAAAGTTTAAAAATTTTTTTTTTGGATTTAGTAATTTTTCCAGCTTTTGTCAGACTTTCAGATAGGGGAAATGTCAGTGAGCTTTCCGATTTCAGTTCCAGAGCGATTCGCCCAATGAGTCCTTGATATTTAGTCGTTTTCAGCCAATTTTCTGGATTTTTGAAAATTTCACTTTTTTGTGAAAATATCCACTAAATGAGGGAATAATATGTGTGCGGGTACCCCAGGAGAGTACCAAATGTGTGTGGGTAGAATATATATCCCACAGGGTTAAAATTGAAAAAAGTTGAAAAAAATTTTTTTTTTTGTACTTAGTCATTTTTCCGGCGTTTATCAGACTTTCAGATAGGGGAAATGTCAGTGAGCTTTCCGATTTCAGTTCCAGAGTGATTCGCTCAATGAGTCCTTGATATTTAGTCGTCTTCAGCCAATTTTCTGGATTTTTGAAAATTTCACTTTTTTGTGAAAATATCCACTAAATGAGGGAATAATATGTGTGAGGGTACCCCAGGAGAGTTCCAAATGTGTGTGGGTAGAATATATACCCCACGTGGGTAAAATTGAAAAAAGTTGAACAAAATTTTTTTTTTGGACTTAGTCATTTTTCCAGCGTTTATCAGACTTTCAGATAGGGGAAAAGTCAGTGAGCGTTCTGATTTCAGTTCCAGAGCGATTCGCCCAATCAATCCTTGATATTTAGTCGTTTTCAGCCAATTTTCTGGATTTTTGAAAATTTCATTTTTTTTGTGAAAATATCCACTAAATGAGGGAATAATATGTGTGAGGGTACCCCAGGAGAGTTCCAAATGTGTGTGGGTAGAATATATACCCCACGTGGGTAAAATTGAAAAAAGTTGTAAAAAATTTTTTTTGGACTTAGTCATTTTTCCGGCGTTTATCAGACTTTCAGATAGGGGAAATGTCAGTGAGCACTCCGATTTCAGTTCCAGAGCGATTCGCCCAATCAGTCCTTCATATTTAGTCGTTTTCAGCCAATTTTCTGGATTTTTGAAAATTTCACTTTTTTGTGAAAATATCCACTAAATGAGGGAATAATATGTGTGAGGGTACCCCAGGAGAGTTCCAAATGTGTGTGGGTAGAATATATATCCCACAGGGTTAAAATTGAAAAAAGTTGAAAAAATTTTTTTTGGGACTTAGTCATTTTTCCGGCGTTTCTCAGACTTTCAGATAGGGGAAATTTCAGTGAGCGTTCCGATTTCAGTTCCAGAGCGGTTCGCTCAATGAGTCCTTGATATTTAGTCGTCTTCAGCCAATTTTCTGGATTTTTGAAAATTTCACTTTTTTGTGAAAATATCCACTAAATGAGGGAATAATATGTGTGAAGGTACCCCAGGAGAGTTCCAAATGTGTGTGGGTAGAATATATATCCCACAGGGTTAAAATTGAAAAAAGTTGAAAAAAAATTTTTTTTGGACTTAGTCATTTTTCCGGCGTTTATCAGACTTTCAGATAGGGGAAATGTCAGTGAGCGTTCCGATTTCAGTTAAAGAGCGATTCGCCCATTCAGTCCTTGATATTTAGTCGTTTTCAGCCAATTTTCTGGATTTTTGAAATCTCACTTTTTTTGTGAAAATATCCACTAAATGAGGGAATAATATGTGTGAGGGTACCCCAGGAGAGTTCCAAATGTGTGTGGGTAGAATATATATCCCACAGGGTTAAAATTGAAAAAAGTTGAAAAAAATTTTTTTTGGACTTAGTCATTTTTCCGGCGTTTATCAGACTTTCAGATAGGGGAAATGTCAGTGAGCTTTCCGATTTCAGTTCCAGAGCGATTCGCCCAATGAGTCCTTGATATTTAGTCGTTTTCAGCCAATTTTCTGGATTTTTGAAAATTTAACTTTTTTGTGAAAATATCCACTAAATGAGGGAATAATATGTGTGAGGGTACCCCAGGAGAGTTCCAAATGTGTGTGGGTAGAATATATACCCCACGTGGGTAAAATTGAAAAAAGTTGAACAAAATTTTTTTTTTGGACTTAGTCATTTTTCCGGCGTTTATCAGACTTTCAGATAGGGGAAAAGTCAGTGAGCATTCCGATTTCAGTTCCAGAGCGATTCGCCCAATCAGTCCTTGATATTTAGTCGTTTTCAGCCAATTTTCTGGATTTTTGAAAATTTCACTTTTTTGTGAAAATATCCACTAAATGAGGGAATAATATGTGTGAGGGTACCCCAGGAGAGTTCCAAATGTGTGTGGGTAGAATATATATCCCACAGGGTTAAAATTGAAAAAAGTTGAAAAAAAATTTTTTGGGACTTAGTCATTTTTCCGGCGTTTCTCAGACTTTCAGATAGGGGAAATGTCAGTGAGCGTTCCGATTTCAGTTCCAGAGCGGTTCGCTCAATGAGTCCTTGATATTTAGTCGTCTTCAGCCAATTTTCTGGATTTTTGAAAATTTCACTTTTTTGTGAAAATATCCACTAAATGAGGGAATAATATGTGTGAAGGTACCCCAGGAGAGTTCCAAATGTGTGTGGGTAGAATATATATCCCACAGGGTTAAAATTGAAAAAAGTTGAAAAAAAATTTTTTTTGGACTTAGTCATTTTTCCGGCGTTTATCAGACTTTCAGATAGGGGAAATGTCAGTGAGCTTTCCTATTTCAGTTCCAGAGCGATTCGCCCAATGAGTCCTTGATATTTAGTCGTTTTCAGCCAATTTTCTGGATTTTTGAAAATTTCACTTTTTTGTGAAAATATCCACTAAATGAGGGAATAATATGTGTGAGGGTACCCCAGGAGAGTTCCAAATGTGTGTGGGTAGAATATATACCCCACATGGGTAAAATTGAAAAAAGTTGAACAAAATTTTTTTTTTGGACTTAGTCATTTTTCCGGCGTTTATCAGACTTTCAGATAGGGGAAATGTCAGTGAGCGTTCCGATTTCAGTTCCAGAGTGATTCGCTCAATGAGTCCTTGATATTTAGTCGTCTTCAGCCAATTTTCTGGATTTTTGAAAATTTCACTTTTTTGTGAAAATATCCACTAAATGAGGGAATAATATGTGTGAGGGTACCCCAGGAGAGTTCCAAATGTGTGTGGGTAGAATATATATCCCACGGGGGTAAAATTGAAAAAAGTTAAAAAATTTTTTTTTTGGATTTAGTAATTTTTCCAGCTTTTATCAGACTTTCAGATAGGGGAAATATCAGTGAGCGTTCCGATTTCAGTTCCAAAGCGATTCGCCCACTGATTCCTTGATATTTAGTCGTTTTCAGCCAATTTAATGGATTTTTGAAAATTTAACTTTTTTGTGAAAATATCCACTAAATGAGGGAATAATATGTGTGAGGGTACCCCAGGAGAGTTCCAAATGTGTGTGGGTAGAATATATACCCCACGTGGGTAAAATTGAAAAAAGTTGAACAAAATTTTTTTTTTGGACTTAGTCATTTTTCCGGCGTTTATCAGACTTTCAGATAGGGGAAAAGTCAGTGAGCATTCCGATTTCAGTTCCAGAGCGATTCGCCCAATCAGTCCTTGATATTTAGTCGTTTTCAGCCAATTTTCTGGATTTTTGAAAATTTCACTTTTTTGTGAAAATATCCACTAAATGAGGGAATAATATGTGTGAAGGTACCCCAGGAGAGTTCCAAATGTGTGTGGGTAGAATATATATCCCACAGGGTTAAAATTGAAAAAAGTTGAAAAAAAATTTTTTTTGGACTTAGTCATTTTTCCGGCGTTTATCAGACTTTCAGATAGGGGAAATGTCAGTGAGCGTTCCGATTTCAGTTCCAGAGTGATTCGCTCAATGAGTCCTTGATTTTTAGTCGTCTTCAGCCAATTTTCTGGATTTTTGAAAATTTCACTTTTTTGTGAAAATATCCACTAAATGAGGGAATAATATGTGTGAGGGTACCCCAGGAGAGTTCCAAATGTGTGTGGGTAGAATATATATCCCACAGGGTTAAAATTGAAAAAAGTTGAAAAAAAATTTTTTTTGGACTTAGTCATTTTTCCGGCGTTTATCAGACTTTCAGATAGGGGAAATGTCAGTGAGCTTTCCGATTTCAGTTCCAGAGCGATTCGCCCAATGAGTCCTTGATATTTAGTCGTTTTCAGCCAATTTTCTGGATTTTTGAAAATTTCACTTTTTTGTGAAAATATCCACTAAATGAGGGAATAATATGTGTGAGGGTACCCCAGGAGAGTTCCAAATGTGTGTGGGTAGAATATATATCCCACGGGGGTAAAATTGAAAAAAGTTTAAAATTTTTTTTTTTTAATTTAGTAATTTTTCCAGCTTTTATCAGACTTTCAGATAGGGGAAATGTCAGTGAGCATTCCGATTTCAGTTCCAAAGCGATTCGCCCACTGAGTCCTTGATATTTAGTCGTTTTCAGCCAATTTAATGGATTTTTGAAAATTTAACTTTTTTGTGAAAATATCCACTAAATGAGGGAATAATATGTGTGAGGGTACCCCAGGAGAGTTCCAAATGTGTGTGGGTAGAATATATACCCCACGTTGGTAAAATTGAAAAAAGTTGAACAAAATTTTTTTTTTGGACTTAGTCATTTTTCCGGCGTTTATCAGACTTTCAGATAGGGGAAAAGTCAGTGAGCGTTCCGATTTCAGTTCCAGAGCGATTCGCCCAATCAGTCCTTGATATTTAGTCGTTTTCAGCCAATTTTCTGGATTTTTGAAAATTTCACTTTTTTTGTGAAAATATCCACTAAATGAGGGAATAATATGTGTGAGGGTACCCCAGGAGAGTTCCAAATGTGTGTGGGTAGAATATATATCCCACAGGGTTAAAACTGAAAAAAGTTGAAAAAAATTTTTTTGGGACTTAGTCATTTTTCCGGCGTTTATCAGACTTTCAGATAGGGGAAATGTCAGTGAGCGTTCCGATTTCAGTTCCAAAGCGATTCGCCCACTGATTCCTTGATATTTAGTCGTTTTCAGCCAATTTTCTGGATTTTTGAAAATTTCACTTTTTTGTGAAAATATCCACTAAATGAGGGAATAATATGTGTGAGGGTACCCCAGGAGAGTTCCAAATGTGTGTGGGTAGAATATATATCCCACAGGGTTAAAATTGAAAAAAGTTGAAAAAAAATTTTTTTTGGACTTAGTCATTTTTCCGGCGTTTATCAGACTTTCAGATAGGGGAAATGTCAGTGAGCTTTCCGATTTCAGTTCCAGAGCGATTCGCCCAATGAGTCCTTGATATTTAGTCGTTTTCAGCCAATTTTCTGGATTTTTGAAAATTTCACTTTTTTGTGAAAATATCCACTAAATGAGGGAATAATATGTGTGAGGGTACCCCAGGAGAGATCCAAATGTGTGTGGGTAGAATATATATCCCACGGGGGTAAAATTGAAAAAAGTTTAAAAAATTTTTTTTTTAATTTAGTAATTTTTCCAGCTTTTATCAGACTTTCAGATAGGGGAAATGTCAGTGAGCGTTCCGATTTCAGTACCAAAGCGATTCGCCCACTGAGTCCTTGATATTTAGTCGTTTTCAGCCAATTTAATGGATTTTTGAAAATTTAACTTTTTTGTGAAAATATCCACTAAATGAGGGAATAATATGTGTGAGGGTACCCCAGGAGAGTTCCAAATGTGTGTGGGTAGAATATATACCCCACGTTGGTAAAATTGAAAAAAGTTGAACAAAATTTTTTTTTTGGACTTAGTCATTTTTCCGGCGTTTATCAGACTTTCAGATAGGGGAAAAGTCAGTGAGCGTTCCGATTTCAGTTCCAGAGCGATTCGCCCAATCAGTCCTTGATATTTAGTCGTTTTCAGCCAATTTTCTGGATTTTTGAAAATTTCACTTTTTTTGTGAAAATATCCACTAAATGAGGGAATAATATGTGTGAGGGTACCCCAGGAGAGTTCCAAATGTGTGTGGGTAGAATATATATCCCACAGGGTTAAAACTGAAAAAAGTTGAAAAAAATTTTTTTGGGACTTAGTCATTTTTCCGGCGTTTATCAGACTTTCAGATAGGGGAAATGTCAGTGAGCGTTCCGATTTCAGTTCCAAAGCGATTCGCCCACTGATTCCTTGATATTTAGTCGTTTTCAGCCAATTTTCTGGATTTTTGAAAATTTCACTTTTTTGTGAAAATATCCACTAAATGAGGGAATAATATGTGTGAGGGTACCCCAGGAGAGTTCCAAATGTGTGTGGGTAGAATATATATCCCACAGGGTTAAAATTGAAAAAAGTTGAAAAAAAATTTTTTTTGGACTTAGTCATTTTTCCGGCGTTTATCAGACTTTCAGATAGGGGAAATGTCAGTGAGCTTTCCGATTTCAGTTCCAGAGCGATTCGCCCAATGAGTCCTTGATATTTAGTCGTTTTCAGCCAATTTTCTGGATTTTTGAAAATTTCACTTTTTTGTGAAAATATCCACTAAATGAGGGAATAATATGTGTGAGGGTACCCCAGGAGAGATCCAAATGTGTGTGGGTAGAATATATATCCCACGGGGGTAAAATTGAAAAACGTTTAAAAATTTTTTTTTTTAATTTAGTAATTTTTCCAGCTTTTATCAGACTTTCAGATAGGGGAAATGTCAGTGAGCGTTCCGATTTCAGTACCAAAGCGATTCGCCCACTGAGTCCTTGATATTTAGTCGTTTTCAGCCAATTTAATGGATTTTTGAAAATTTAACTTTTTTGTGAAAATATCCACTAAATGAGGGAATAATATGTGTGAGGGTACCCCAGGAGAGTTCCAAATGTGTGTGGGTAGAATATATACCCCACGTTGGTAAAATTGAAAAAAGTTGAACAAAATTTTTTTTTTGGACTTAGTCATTTTTCCGGCGTTTATCAGACTTTCAGATAGGGGAAAAGTCAGTGAGCGTTCCGATTTCAGTTCCAGAGCGATTCGCCCAATCAGTCCTTGATATTTAGTCGTTTTCAGCCAATTTTCTGGATTTTTGAAAATTTCACTTTTTTTGTGAAAATATCCACTAAATGAGGGAATAATATGTGTGAGGGTACCCCAGGAGAGTTCCAAATGTGTGTGGGTAGAATATATATCCCACAGGGTTAAAAGTGAAAAAAGTTGAAAAAAAATTTTTTGGGACTTAGTCATTTTTCCGGCGTTTATCAGACTTTCAGATAGGGGAAATGTCAGTGAGCTTTCCGATTTCAGTTCCAGAGCGATTCGCCCAATGAGTCCATGATATTTAGTCGTTTTCAGCCAATTTTCTGGATTTTTGAAAATTTCACTTTTTTGTGAAAATATCCACTAAATGACGGAATAATATGTGTGAGGGTACCCCAGGAGAGTTCCAAATGTGTGTGGGTAGAATATATATCCCACAGGGTTAAAATTGAAAAAAGTTGAAAAAAATTTTTTTTTTTGTACTTAGTCATTTTTCCGGCGTTTATCAGACTTTCAGATAGGGGAAATGTCAGTGAGCGTTCCGATTTCAGTTAAAGAGCGATTCGCCCAATCAGTCCTTGATATTTAGTCGTTTTCAGCCAATTTTCTGGATTTTTGAAAATTTCACTTTTTTTGTGAAAATATCCACTAAATGAGGGAATAATATGTGTGAGGGTACCCCAGGAGAGTTCCAAATGTGTGTGGGTAGAATATATATCCCACAGGGTTAAAATTGAAAAAAGTTGTAAAAAATTTTTTTTGGACTTAGTCATTTTTCCGGCGTTTATCAGACTTTCAGATAGGGGAAATGTCAGTGAGCGTTCCGATTTCAGTTCCATAGTGATTCGCTCAATGAGTCCTTGATATTTAGTCGTCTTCAGCCAATTTTCTGGATTTTTGAAAATTTCACTTTTTTGTGAAAATATCCACTAAATGAGGGAATAATATGTGTGAGGGTACCCCAGGAGAGTTCCAAATGTGTGTGGGTAGAATATATATCCCACGGGGGTAAAATTGAAAAAAGTTTAAAAATTTTTTTTTTGGATTTAGTAATTTTTCCAGCTTTTATCAGACTTTCAGATAGGGGAAATGTCAGTGAGCGTTCCGATTTCAGTTCCAAAGCGATTCGCCCACTGATTCCTTGATATTTAGTCGTTTTCAGCCAATTTTCTGGATTTTTGAAAATTTCACTTTTTTGTGAAAATATCCACTAAATGAGGGAATAATATGTGTGAGGGTACCCCAGGAGAGTTCCAAATGTGTGTGGGTAGAATATATATCCCACAGGGTTAAAATTGAAAAAAGTTGAAAAAAAATTTTTTTTGGACTTAGTCATTTTTCCGGCGTTTATCAGACTTTCAGATAGGGGAAATGTCAGTGAGCTTTCCGATTTCAGTTCCAGAGCGATTCGCCCAATGAGTCCTTGATATTTAGTCGTTTTCAGCCAATTTTCTGGATTTTTGAAAATTTCACTTTTTTGTGAAAATATCCACTAAATGAGGGAATAATATGTGTGAGGGTACCCCAGGAGAGATCCAAATGTGTGTGGGTAGAATATATATCCCACGGGGGTAAAATTGAAAAACGTTTAAAAATTTTTTTTTTTAATTTAGTAATTTTTCCAGCTTTTATCAGACTTTCAGATAGGGGAAATGTCAGTGAGCGTTCCGATTTCAGTACCAAAGCGATTCGCCCACTGAGTCCTTGATATTTAGTCGTTTTCAGCCAATTTAATGGATTTTTGAAAATTTAACTTTTTTGTGAAAATATCCACTAAATGAGGGAATAATATGTGTGAGGGTACCCCAGGAGAGTTCCAAATGTGTGTGGGTAGAATATATACCCCACGTTGGTAAAATTGAAAAAAGTTGAACAAAATTTTTTTTTTGGACTTAGTCATTTTTCCGGCGTTTATCAGACTTTCAGATAGGGGAAAAGTCAGTGAGCGTTCCGATTTCAGTTCCAGAGCGATTCGCCCAATCAGTCCTTGATATTTAGTCGTTTTCAGCCAATTTTCTGGATTTTTGAAAATTTCACTTTTTTTGTGAAAATATCCACTAAATGAGGGAATAATATGTGTGAGGGTACCCCAGGAGAGTTCCAAATGTGTGTGGGTAGAATATATATCCCACAGGGTTAAAAGTGAAAAAAGTTGAAAAAAATTTTTTTGGGACTTAGTCATTTTTCCGGCGTTTATCAGACTTTCAGATAGGGGAAATGTCAGTGAGCTTTCCGATTTCAGTTCCAGAGCGATTCGCCCAATGAGTCCATGATATTTAGTCGTTTTCAGCCAATTTTCTGGATTTTTGAAAATTTCACTTTTTTGTGAAAATATCCACTAAATGACGGAATAATATGTGTGAGGGTACCCCAGGAGAGTTCCAAATGTGTGTGGGTAGAATATATATCCCACAGGGTTAAAATTGAAAAAAGTTGTAAAAAATTTTTTTTGGACTTAGTCATTTTTCCGGCGTTTATCAGACTTTCAGATAGGGGAAATGTCAGTGAGCGTTCCGATTTCAGTTCCATAGTGATTCGCTCAATGAGTCCTTGATATTTAGTCGTCTTCAGCCAATTTTCTGGATTTTTGAAAATTTCACTTTTTTGTGAAAATATCCACTAAATGAGGGAATAATATGTGTGAGGGTACCCCAGGAGAGTTCCAAATGTGTGTGGGTAGAATATATATCCCACGGGGGTAAAATTGAAAAAAGTTTAAAAATTTTTTTTTTGGATTTAGTAATTTTTCCAGCTTTTATCAGACTTTCAGATAGGGGAAATGTCAGTGAGCGTTGCGATTTCAGTTCCAAAGCGATTCGCCCACTGAGTCCTTGATATTTAGTCGTTTTCAGCCAATTTAATGGATTTTTGAAAATTTAACTTTTTTGTGAAAATATCCACTAAATGAGGGAATAATATGTGTGAGGGTACCCCAGGAGAGTTCCAAATGTGTGTGGGTAGAATATATACCCCACGTGGGTAAAATTGAAAAAAGTTGAACAAAATTTTTTTTTTGGACTTAGTCATTTTTCCGGCGTTTATCAGACTTTCAGATAGGGGAAATGTCAGTGAGCGTTCCAATTTCAGTTAAAGAGCGATTCGCCCAATCAGTCCTTGATATTTAGTCGTTTTCAGCCAATTTTCTGGATTTTTGAAAATTTCACTTTTTTTGTGAAAATATCCACTAAATGATGGAATAATATGTGTGAGGGTACCCCAGGAGAGTTCCACATGTGTGTGGGTAGAATATATATCCCACAGGGTTAAAATTGAAAAAAGTTGAAAAAAATTTTTTTTGGACTTAGTCATTTTTCCGGCGTTTATCAGACTTTCAGTTAGGGGAAATGTCAGAGAGCTTTCCGATTTCAGTTCCAGAGCGATTCGCCCAATGAGTCCTTGATATTTAGTCGTTTTCAGCCAATTTTCTGGATTTTTGAAAATTTAACTTTTTTGTGAAAATATCCACTAAATGAGGGAATAATATGTGTGAGGGTACCCCAGGAGAGTTCCAAATGTGTGTGGGTAGAATATATACCCCACGTGGGTAAAATTGAAAAAAGTTGAACAAAATTTTTTTTTTGGACTTAGTCATTTTTCCGGCGTTTATCAGACTTTCAGATAGGGGAAAAGTCAGTGAGCATTCCGATTTCAGTTCCAGAGCGATTCGCCCAATCAGTCCTTGATATTTAGTCGTTTTCAGCCAATTTTCTGGATTTTTGAAAATTTCACTTTTTTGTGAAAATATCCACTAAATGAGGGAATAATATGTGTGAGGGTACCCTAGGAGAGTTCCAAATGTGTGTGGGTAGAATATATATCCCACAGGGTTAAAATTGAAAAAAGTTGAAAAAAATTTTTTTGGGACTTAGTCATTTTTCCGGCGTTTCTCAGACTTTCAGATAGGGGAAATGTCAGTGAGCGTTCCGATTTCAGTTCCAGAGCGGTTCGCTCAATGAGTCCTTGATATTTAGTCGTCTTCAGCCAATTTTCTGGATTTTTGAAAATTTCACTTTTTTGTGAAAATATCCACTAAATGAGGGAATAATATGTGTGAAGGTACCCCAGGAGAGTTCCAAATGTGTGTGGGTAGAATATATATCCCACAGGGTTAAAATTGAAAAAAGTTGAAAAAAAATTTTTTTTGGACTTAGTCATTTTTCCGGCGTTTATCAGACTTTCAGATAGGGGAAATGTCAGTGAGCGTTCCGATTTCAGTTCCAGAGTGATTCGCTCAATGAGTCCTTGATATTTAGTCGTCTTCAGCCAATTTTCTGGATTTTTGAAAATTTCACTTTTTTGTGAAAATATCCACTAAATGAGGGAATAATATGTGTGAGGGTACCCCAGGAGAGTTCCAAATGTGTGTGGGTAGAATATATATCCCACGGGGGTAAAATTGAAAAAAGTTTAAAAATTTTTTTTTTGGATTTAGTAATTTTTCCAGCTTTTATCAGACTTTCAGATAGGGGAAATGTCAGTGAGCGTTCCGATTTCAGTTCCAAAGCGATTCTCCCACTGATTCCTTGATATTTAGTCGTTTTCAGCCAATTTAATGGATTTTTGAAAATTTAACTTTTTTGTGAAAATATCCACTAAATGAGGGAATAATATGTGTGAGGGTACCCCAGGAGAGTTCCAAATGTGTGTGGGTAGAATATATACCCCACGTGGGTAAAATTGAAAAAAGTTGAACAAAATTTTTTTTTTGGACTTAGTCATTTTTCCGGCGTTTATCAGACTTTCAGATAGGGGAAAAGTCAGTGAGCATTCCGATTTCAGTTCCAGAGCGATTCGCCCAATCAGTCCTTGATATTTAGTCGTTTTCAGCCAATTTTCTGGATTTTTGAAAACTTCACTTTTTTGTGAAAATATCCACTAAATGAGGGAATAATATGTGTGAGGGTACCCCAGGAGAGTTCCAAATGTGTGTGGGTAGAATATATATCCCACAGGGTTAAAATTGAAAAAAGTTGTAAAAAATTTTTTTTGGACTTAGTCATTTTTCCGGCGTTTATCAGACTTTCAGATAGGGGAAATGTCAGTGAGCTTTCCGATTTCAGTTCCAGAGCGATTCGCCCAATGAGTCCTTGATATTTAGTCGTTTTCAGCCAATTTTCTGGATTTTTGAAAATTTCACTATTTTGTGAAAATATCCACTAAATGAGGGAATAATATGTGTGAGGGTACCCCAGGAGAGTTCCAAATGTGTGTGGGTAGAATATATATCCCACAGGGTTAAAATTGAAAAAAGTTGAAAAAAAATTTTTTTTTGTACTTAGTCATTTTTCCGGCGTTTATCAGACTTTCAGATAGGGAAATGTCAGTGAGCACTCCGATTTCAGTTCCAGAGCGATTCGCCCAATCAGTCCTTCATATTTAGTCGTCTTCAGCCAATTTTCTGGATTTTTGAAAATTTCACTTTTTTGTGAAAATATCCACTAAATGAGGGAATAATATGTGTGAAGGTACCCCAGGAGAGTTCCAAATGTGTGTGGGTAGAATATATATCCCACGGGGGTAAAATTGAAAAAAGTTTAAAAATTTTTTTTTTGGATTTAGTAATTTTTCCGGCTTTTATCAGACTTTCAGATAGGGGAAATGTCAGTGAGCGTTCCGATTTCAGTTCCAAAGCGATTCGCCCACTGATTCCTTGATATTTAGTCGTTTTCAGCCAATTTTCTGGATTTTTGAAAATTTCACTTTTTTGTGAAAATATCCACTAAATGAGGGAATAATATGTGTGAGGGTACCCCAGGAGAGTTCCAAATGTGTGTGGGTAGAATATATATCCCACGGGGGTAAAATTGAAAAAAGTTTAAAAATTTTTTTTTTTAATTTAGTAATTTTTCCAGCTTTTATCAGACTTTCAGATAGGGGAAATGTCAGTGAGCGTTCCGATTTCAGTTCCAAAGCGATTTGCCCACTGAGTCCTTGATATTTAGTCGTTTTCAGCCAATTTTCTGGATTTTTGAAAATTTCACTTTTTTTGTGAAAATATCCACTAAATGAGGGAATAATATGTGTGAGGGTACCCCAGGAAAGTTCCAAATGTGTGTGGGTAGAATATATATCCCACAGGGTTAAAATTGAAAAAAGTTGAAAAAATTTTTTTTTTTGTACTTAGTCATTTTTCCGGCGTTTATCAGACTTTTAGAAAGGGGAAATGTCAGTGACCTTTCCGATTTCAGTTCCAGAGCGATTCGTCCAATGAGTCCTTGATATTTAGTCGTCTTCAGCCAATTTTCTGGATTTTTGAAAATTTCACTTTTTTGTGAAAATATCCACTAAATGAGGGAATAATATGTGTGAGGGTACCCCAGGAGAGTTCCAAATGTGTGTGGGTAGAATATATACCCCACGTGGGTAAAATTGAAAAAAGTTGAACAAAATTTTTTTTTTGGACTTAGTCATTTTTCCGGCGTTTATCAGACTTTCAGATAGGGGAAAAGTCAGTGAGCGTTCCGATTTCAGTTCCAGAGCGATTCGCCCAATCAGTCATTGATATTTAGTCGTTTTCAGCCAATTTTCTTTATTTTTGAAAATTTCACTTTTTTGTGAAAATATCCACTAAATGAGGGAATAATATGTGTGAGGGTACCCCAGGAGAGTTCCAAATGTGTGTGGGTAGAATATATATCCCACAGGGTTAAAATTGAAAAAAGTTGAAAAAAAATTTTTTTTTGTACTTAGTCATTTTTCCGGCGTTTATCAGACTTTCAGATAGGGGAAATGTCAGTGAGCGTTCCGATTTCAGTTAAAGAGCGATTTGCCCAATCAGTCCTTGATATTTAGTCGTTTTCAGCCAATTTTCTGGATTTTTGAAAATTTCACTTTTTTTGTGAAAATATCCACTAAATGAGGGAATAATATGTGTGAGGGTACCCCAGGAGAGTTCCAAATGTGTGTGGGTAGAATATATATCCCACAGGGTTAAAATTGAAAAAAGTTGTAAAAAATTTTTTTTGGACTTAGTCATTTTTCCGGCGTTTATCAGACTTTCAGATAGGGGAAATGTCAGTGAGCTTTCCGATTTCAGTTCCAGAGCGATTCGCCCAATGAGTCCTTGATATTTAGTCGTTTTCAGCCAATTTTCTGGATTTTTGAAAATTTCACTTTTTTGTGAAAATATCCACTAAATGAGGGAATAATATGTGTGAGGGTACCCCAGGAGAGTTCCAAATGTGTGTGGGTAGAATATATATCCCATAGGGTTAAAATTGAAAAAAGTTGAAAAAAATTTTTTTTGGACTTAGTCATTTTTCCGGCGTTTATCAGACTTTCAGATAGGGGAAATGTCAGTGAGCGTTCCGATTTCAGTTCCAAAGCGATTCGCTCAATGAGTCCTTGATATTTAGTCGTCTTCAGCCAATTTTCTGGATTTTTAAAAATTTCACTTTTTTGTGAAAATATCCACTAAATGAGGGAATAATATGTGTGAAGGTACCCCAGGAGAGTTCCAAATGTGTGTGGGTAGAATATATATCCCACAGGGTTAAAATTGAAAAAAGTTGAAAAAAAATTTTTTTTGGACTTAGTCATTTTTCCGGCGTTTATCAGACTTTCAGATAGGGGAAATGTCAGTGAGCGTTCCGATTTCAGTTCCAGAGTGATTCGCTCAATGAGTCCTTGATATTTAGTCGTCTTCAGCCAATTTTCTGGATTTTTGAAAATTTCACTTTTTTGTGAAAATATCCACTAAATGAGGGAATAATATGTGTGAGGGTACCCCAGGAGAGTTCCAAATGTGTGTGGGTAGAATATATATCCCACGGGGGTAAAATTGAAAAAAGTTTAAAAAATTTTTTTTTGGATTTAGTAATTTTTCCAGCTTTTATCAGACTTTCAGATAGGGGAAATGTCAGTGAGCGTTCCGATTTCAGTTCCAAAGCGATTTGCCCACTGAGTCCTTGATATTTAGTCGTTTTCAGCCAATTTTCTGGATTTTTGAAAATTTCACTTTTTTGTGAAAATATCCACTAAATGAGGGAATAATATGTGTGAGGGTACCCCAGGAGAGTTCCAAGTGTGTGGGGGTAGAATATATATCCCACAGGGTTAAAATTGAAAAAAGTTGAAAAAAATTTTTTTTTTGTACTTAGTCATTTTTCCGGCGTTTATCAGACTTTCAGATAGGGGAAATGTCAGTGAGCGTTCCAATTTCAGTTAAAGAGCGATTCGCCCAATCAGTCCTTGATATTTAGTCGTTTTCAGCCAATTTTCTGGATTTTTGAAAATTTCACTTTTTTTGTGAAAATATCCACTAAATGAGGGAATAATATGTGTGAGGGTACCCCAGGAGAGTTCCACATGTGTGTGGGTAGAATATATATCCCACAGGGTTAAAATTGAAAAAAGTTGAAAAAAATTTTTTTTGGACTTAGTCATTTTTCCGGCGTTTATCAGACTTTCAGTTAGGGGAAATGTCAGTGAGCTTTCCGATTTCAGTTCCAGAGCGATTCGCCCAATGAGTCCTTGATATTTAGTCGTTTTCAGCCAATTTTCTGGATTTTTGAAAATTTCACTTTTTTGTGAAAATATCCACTAAATGAGGGAATAATATGTGTGAGGGTACCCCAGGAGAGTTCCAAATGTGTGTGGGTAGAATATATATCCCACGGGGGTAAAATTGAAAAAAGTTTAAAAATTTTTTTTTTGGATTTAGTAATTTTTCCAGCTTTTATCAGACTTTCAGATAGGGGAAATGTCAGTGAGCGTTCCGATTTCAGTTCCAGAGCGATTCGCCCAATGAGTCCTTGATATTTAGTCGTTTTCAGCCAATTTTCTGGATTTTTGAAAATTTCACTTTTTTGTGAAAATATCCACTAAATGAGGGAATAATATGTGTGAGGGTACCCCAGGAGAGTTCCAAATGTGTGTGGGTAGAATATATATCCCACAGGGTTAAAATTGAAAAAAGTTGAAAAAAATTTTTTTTGGATTTAGTAATTTTTCCAGCTTTTATCAGACTTTCAGATAGGGGAAATGTCAGTGAGCGTTCCGATTTCAGTTCCAAAGCGATTTGCCCACTGAGTCCTTGATATTTAGTCGTTTTCAGCCAATTTAATGGATTTTTGAAAATTTAACTTTTTTGTGAAAATATCCACTAAATGAGGGAATAATATGTGTGAGGGTACCCCAGGAGAGTTCCAAATGTGTGTGGGTAGAATATATATCCCACAGGGTTAAAATTGAAAAAAGTTGAAAAAAAATTTTTTTTTGTACTTAGTCATTTTTCCGGCGTTTATCAGACTTTCAGATAGGGAAATGTCAGTGAGCGTTCCGATTTCAGTTCCAGAGCGATTCGCCCAATCAGTCCTTGATATTTAGTCATTTTCAGCCAATTTTCTGGATTTTTGAAAATTTCACTTTTTTGTGAAAATATCCACTAAATGAGGGAATAATATGTGTGAGGGTACCCCAGGAGAGTTCCAAGTGTGTGGGGGTAGAATATATATCCCACAGGGTTAAAATTGAAAAAAGTTGAAAAAAATTTTTTTTTTGTACTTAGTCATTTTTCCGGCGTTTATCAGACTTTCAGATAGGGGAAATGTCAGTGAGCGTTCCAATTTCAGTTAAAGAGCGATTCGCCCAATCAGTCCTTGATATTTAGTCGTTTTCAGCCAATTTTCTGGATTTTTGAAAATTTCACTTTTTTTGTGAAAATATCCACTAAATGAGGGAATAATATGTGTGAGGGTACCCCAGGAGAGTTCCACATGTGTGTGGGTAGAATATATATCCCACAGGGTTAAAATTGAAAAAAGTTGAAAAAAATTTTTTTTGGACTTAGTCATTTTTCCGGCGTTTATCAGACTTTCAGTTAGGGGAAATGTCAGTGAGCTTTCCGATTTCAGTTCCAGAGCGATTCGCCCAATGAGTCCTTGATATTTAGTCGTTTTCAGCCAATTTTCTGGATTTTTGAAAATTTCACTTTTTTGTGAAAATATCCACTAAATGAGGGAATAATATGTGTGAGGGTACCCCAGGAGAGTTCCAAATGTGTGTGGGTAGAATATATATCCCACGGGGGTAAAATTGAAAAAAGTTTAAAAATTTTTTTTTTGGATTTAGTAATTTTTCCAGCTTTTATCAGACTTTCAGATAGGGAAAATGTCAGTGAGCGTTCCGATTTCAGTTCCAGAGCGATTCGCCCAATGAGTCCTTGATATTTAGTCGTTTTCAGCCAATTTTCTGGATTTTTGAAAATTTCACTTTTTTGTGAAAATATCCACTAAATGAGGGAATAATATGTGTGAGGGTACCCCAGGAGAGTTCCAAATGTGTGTGGGTAGAATATATATCCCACAGGGTTAAAATTGAAAAAAGTTGTAAAAAATTTTTTTTGGACTTAGTCATTTTTCCGGCGTTTATCAGACTTTCAGATAGGGGAAATGTCAGTGAGCTTTCCGATTTCAGTTCCAGAGCGATTCGCCCAATGAGTCCTTGATATTTAGTCGTTTTCAGCCAATTTTCTGGATTTTTGAAAATTTCACTTTTTTGTGAAAATATCCACTAAATGAGGGAATAATATGTGTGAGGGTACCCCAGGAGAGTTCCAAATGTGTGTGGGTAGAATATATATCCCACAGGGTTAAAATTGAAAAAAGTTGAAAAAAATTTTTTTTGGACTTAGTCATTTTTCCGGCGTTTATCAGACTTTCAGATAGGGGAAATGTCAGTGAGCGTTCCGATTTCAGTTCCAGAGCGATTCGCTCAATGAGTCCTTGATATTTAGTCGTCTTCAGCCAATTTTCTGGATTTTTGAAAATTTCACTTTTTTGTGAAAATATCCACTAAATGAGGGAATAATATGTGTGAAGGTACCCCAGGAGAGTTCCAAATGTGTGTGGGTAGAATATATATCCCACAGGGTTAAAATTGAAAAAAGTTGAAAAAAAATTTTTTTTGGACTTAGTCATTTTTCCGGCGTTTATCAGACTTTCAGATAGGGGAAATGTCAGTGAGCTTTCCTATTTCAGTTCCAGAGCGATTCGCCCAATGAGTCCTTGATATTTAGTCGTTTTCAGCCAATTTTCTGGATTTTTGAAAATTTCACTTTTTTGTGAAAATATCCACTAAATGAGGGAATAATATGTGTGAGGGTACCCCAGGAGAGTTCCAAATGTGTGTGGGTAGAATATATATCCCACGGGGGTAAAATTGAAAAAAGTTTAAAAATTTTTTTTTTGGATTTAGTAATTTTTCCAGCTTTTATCAGACTTTCAGATAGGGGAAATGTCAGTGAGCGTTCCGATTTCAGTTCCAAAGCGATTCGCCCACTGAGTCCTTGATATTTAGTCGTTTTCAGCCAATTTAATGGATTTTTGAAAATTTAACTTTTTTGTTAAAATATCCACTAAATGAGGGAATAATATGTGTGAGGGTACCCCAGGAGAGTTCCAAATGTGTGTGGGTAGAATATATATCCCACAGGGTTAAAATTGAAAAAAGTTGAAAAAAAATTTTTTTTTGTAATTAGTCATTTTTCCGGCGTTTATCAGACTTTCAGATAGGGAAATGTCAGTGAGCACTCCGATTTCAGTTCCAGAGCGATTCGCTCAATGAGTCCTTGATATTTAGTCGTCTTCAGCCAATTTTCTGGATTTTTGAAAATTTCACTTTTTTGTGAAAATATCCACTAAATGAGGGAATAATATGTGTGAGGGTACCCCAGGAGAGTTCCAAATGTGTGTGGGTAGAATATATATCCCACGGGGGTAAAATTGAAAAAAGTTTAAAAATTTTTTTTTTGGATTTAGTAATTTTTCCAGCTTTTATCAGACTTTCAGATAGGGGAAATGTCAGTGAGCGTTCCGATTTCAGTTCCAAAGCGATTCGCCCACTGAGTCCATGATATTTAGTCGTTTTCAGCCAATTTAATGGATTTTTGAAAATTTAACTTTTTTGTGAAAATATCCACTAAATGAGGGAATAATATGTGTGAGGGTACCCCAGGAGAGTTCCAAATGTGTGTGGGTAGAATATATACCCCACGTGGGTAAAATTGAAAAAAGTTGAACAAAATTTTTTTCTTGGACTTAGTCATTTTTCCGGCGTTTATCAGACTTTCAGATAGGGGAAAAGTCAGTGAGCATTCCAATTTCAGTTCCAGAGCGATTCGCCCAATCAGTCCTTGATATTTAGTCATTTTCAGCCAATTTTCTGGATTTTTGAAAATTTCACTTTTTTGTGAAAATATCCACTAAATGAGGGAATAATATGTGTGAGGGTACCCCAGGAGAGTTCCAAGTGTGTGGGGGTAGAATATATATCCCACAGGGTTAAAATTGAAAAAAGTTGAAAAAAATTTTTTTTTTGTACTTAGTCATTTTTCCGGCGTTTATCAGACTTTCAGATAGGGGAAATGTCAGTGAGCGTTCCAATTTCAGTTAAAGAGCGATTCGCCCAATCAGTCCTTGATATTTAGTCGTTTTCAGCCAATTTTCTGGATTTTTGAAAATTTCACTTTTTTTGTGAAAATATCCACTAAATGAGGGAATAATATGTGTGAGGGTACCCCAGGAGAGTTCCACATGTGTGTGGGTAGAATATATATCCCACAGGGTTAAAATTGAAAAAAGTTGAAAAAAATTTTTTTTGGACTTAGTCATTTTTCCGGCGTTTATCAGACTTTCAGTTAGGGGAAATGTCAGTGAGCTTTCCGATTTCAGTTCCAGAGCGATTCGCCCAATGAGTCCTTGATATTTAGTCGTTTTCAGCCAATTTTCTGGATTTTTGAAAATTTCACTTTTTTGTGAAAATATCCACTAAATGAGGGAATAATATGTGTGAGGGTACCCCAGGAGAGTTCCAAATGTGTGTGGGTAGAATATATATCCCACAGGGTTAAAATTGAAAAAAGTTGAAAAAAAATTTTTTTGGGACTTAGTCATTTTTCCGGCGTTTATCAGACTTTCAGATAGGGGAAATGTCAGTGAGCTTTCCGATTTCAGTTCCAGAGCGATTTGCCCAATGAGTCCTTGATATTTAGTCGTTTTCAGCCAATTTTCTGGATTTTTGAAAATTTCATTTTTTGTGAAAATATCCACTAAATGAGGGAATAATATGTGTGAGGGTACCCCAGGAGAGTTCCAAATGTGTGTGGGTAGAATATATATCCCACAGGGTTAAAATTGAAAAAAGTTAAAAAAAATTTTTTTTTGGACTTAGTCATTTTTCCGGCGTTTATCAGACTTTCCGATAGGGGAAATGTCAGTGAGCTTTCCGATTTCAGTTCCAGAGCGATTCGCCCAATGAGTCCTTGATATTTAGTCGTTTTCAGCCAATTTTCTGGATTTTTGAAAATTTCACTTTTTTGTGAAAATATCCACTAAATGATGGAATAATATGTGTGAGGGTACCCCAGGAGAGTTCCAAATGTGTGTGGGTAGAATATATATCCCACGGGGGTAAAATTGAAAAAAGTTTAAAAATTTTTTTTTTGGATTTAGTAATTTTTCCAGCTTTTATCAGACTTTCCGATAGGGGAAATGTCAGTGAGCTTTCCGATTTCAGTTCCAGAGCGATTCGCCCAATGAGTCCTTGATATTTAGTCGTTTTCAGCCAATTTTCTGGATTTTTGAAAATTTCACTTTTTTGTGAAAATATCCACTAAATGATGGAATAATATGTGTGAGGGTACCCCAGGAGAGTTCCAAATGTGTGTGGGTAGAATATATATCCCACGGGGGTAAAATTGAAAAAAGTTTAAAATTTTTTTTTTGGATTTAGTAATTTTTCCAGCTTTTATCAGACTTTCAGATAGGGGAAATGTCAGTGAGCGTTCCGATTTCAGTTCCAAAGCGATGCGACCACTGATTCCTTGATATTTAGTCGTTTTCAGCCAATTTAATGGATTTTTGAAAATTTAACTTTTTTGTGAAAATATCCACTAAATGAGGGAATAATATGTGTGAGGGTACCCCAGGAGAGTTCCAAATGTGTGTGGGTAGAATATATACCCCACGTGGGTAAAATTGAAAAAAGTTGAAAAAAATTTTTTTTGGACTTAGTCATTTTTCCGGCGTTTATCAGACTTTCAGATAGGGGAAATGTCAGTGAGCGTTCCGATTTCAGTTCCAGAGCGATTCGCTCAATGAGTCCTTGATATTTAGTCGTCTTCAGCCAATTTTCTGGATTTTTGAAAATTTCACTTTTTTGTGAAAATATCCACTAAATGAGGGAATAATATGTGTGAAGGTACCCCAGGAGAGTTCCAAATGTGTGTGGGTAGAATATATATCCCACAGGGTTAAAATTGAAAAAAGTTGAAAAAAAATTTTTTTTGGACTTAGTCATTTTTCCGGCGTTTATCAGACTTTCAGATAGGGGAAATGTCAGTGAGCATTCCGATTTCAGTTCCAGAGTGATTCGCTCAATGAGTCCTTGATATTTAGTCGTCTTCAGCCAATTTTCTGGATTTTTGAAAATTTCACTTTTTTGTGAAAATATCCACTAAATGAGGGAATAATATGTGTGAGGGTACCCCAGGAGAGTTCCAAATGTGTGTGGGTAGAATATATATCCCACGGGGGTAAAATTGAAAAAAGTTTAAAAATTTTTTTTTTGGATTTAGTAATTTTTCCAGCTTTTATCAGACTTTCAGATAGGGGAAATGTCAGTGAGCGTTCCGATTTCAGTTCCAAAGCGATTCGCCCACTGAGTCCTTGATATTTAGTCGTTTTCAGCCAATTTAATGGATTTTTGAAAATTTAACTTTTTTGTGAAAATATCCACTAAATGAGGGAATAATATGTGTGAGGGTACCCCAGGAGAGTTCCAAATGTGTGTGGGTAGAATATATACCCCACGTGGGTAAAATTGAAAAAAGTTGAACAAAATTTTTTTCTTGGACTTAGTCATTTTTCCGGCGTTTATCAGACTTTCAGATAGGGGAAAAGTCAGTGAGCATTCCAATTTCAGTTCCAGAGCGATTCGCCCAATCAGTCCTTGATATTTAGTCATTTTCAGCCAATTTTCTGGATTTTTGAAAATTTCACTTTTTTGTGAAAATATCCACTAAATGAGGGAATAATATGTGTGAGGGTACCCCAGGAGAGTTCCAAGTGTGTGGGGGTAGAATATATATCCCACAGGGTTAAAATTGAAAAAAGTTGAAAAAAATTTTTTTTTTGTACTTAGTCATTTTTCCGGCGTTTATCAGACTTTCAGATAGGGGAAATGTCAGTGAGCGTTCCAATTTCAGTTAAAGAGCGATTCGCCCAATCAGTCCTTGATATTTAGTCCTTTTCAGCCAATTTTCTGGATTTTTGAAAATTTCACTTTTTTTGTGAAAATATCCACTAAATGAGGGAATAATATGTGTGAGGGTACCCCAGGAGAGTTCCACATGTGTGTGGGTAGAATATATATCCCACAGGGTTAAAATTGAAAAAAGTTGAAAAAAATTTTTTTTGGACTTAGTCATTTTTCCGGCGTTTATCAGACTTTCAGTTAGGGGAAATGTCAGTGAGCTTTCCGATTTCAGTTCCAGAGCGATTCGCCCAATGAGTCCTTGATATTTAGTCGTTTTCAGCCAATTTTCTGGATTTTTGAAAATTTCACTTTTTTGTGAAAATATCCACTAAATGAGGGAATAATATGTGTGAGGGTACCCCAGGAGAGTTCCAAATGTGTGTGGGTAGAATATATATCCCACGGGGGTAAAATTGAAAAAAGTTTAAAAATTTTTTTTTTGGATTTAGTAATTTTTCCAGCTTTTATCAGACTTTCAGATAGGGGAAATGTCAGTGAGCGTTCCGATTTCAGTTCCAGAGCGATTCGCCCAATGAGTCCTTGATATTTAGTCGTTTTCAGCCAATTTTCTGGATTTTTGAAAATTTCACTTTTTTGTGAAAATATCCACTAAATGAGGGAATAATATGTGTGAGGGTACCCCAGGAGAGTTCCAAATGTGTGTGGGTAGAATATATATCCCACAGGGTTAAAATTGAAAAAAGTTGTAAAAAATTTTTTTTGGACTTAGTCATTTTTCCGGCGTTTATCAGACTTTCAGATAGGGGAAATGTCAGTGAGCTTTCCGATTTCAGTTCCAGAGCGATTCGCCCAATGAGTCCTTGATATTTAGTCGTTTTCAGCCAATTTTCTGGATTTTTGAAAATTTCACTTTTTTGTGAAAATATCCACTAAATGAGGGAATAATATGTGTGAAGGTACCCCAGGAGAGTTCCAAATGTGTGTGGGTAGAATATATATCCCACAGGGTTAAAATTGAAAAAAGTTGAAAAAAAATTTTTTTTGGACTTAGTCATTTTTCCGGCGTTTATCAGACTTTCAGATAGGGGAAATGTCAGTGAGCGTTCCGATTTCAGTTCCAGAGTGATTCGCTCAATGAGTCCTTGATATTTAGTCGTCTTCAGCCAATTTTCTGGATTTTTGAAAATTTCACTTTTTTGTGAAAATATCCACTAAATGAGGGAATAATATGTGTGAGGGTACCCCAGGAGAGTTCCAAATGTGTGTGGGTAGAATATATATCCCACGGGGGTAAAATTGAAAAAAGTTTAAAAATTTTTTTTTTGGATTTAGTAATTTTTCCAGCTTTTATCAGACTTTCAGATAGGGGAAATGTCAGTGAGCGTTCCGATTTCAGTTCCAAAGCGATTCGCCCAATGAGTCCTTGATATTTAGTCGTTTTCAGCCAATTTAATGGATTTTTGAAAATTTAACTTTTTTGTTAAAATATCCACTAAATGAGGGAATAATATGTGTGAGGGTACCCCAGGAGAGTTCCAAATGTGTGTGGGTAGAATATATATCCCACAGGGTTAAAATTGAAAAAAGTTGAAAAAAAATTTTTTTTTGTACTTAGTCATTTTTCCGGCGTTTATCAGACTTTCAGATAGGGAAATGTCAGTGAGCACTCCGATTTCAGTTCCAGAGCGATTCGCTCAATGAGTCCTTGATATTTAGTCGTCTTCAGCCAATTTTCTGGATTTTTGAAAATTTCACTTTTTTGTGAAAATATCCACTAAATGAGGGAATAATATGTGTGAAGGTACCCCAGGAGAGTTCCAAATGTGTGTGGGTAGAATATATATCCCACAGGGTTAAAATTGAAAAAAGTTGAAAAAAATTTTTTTTTGGACTTAGTCATTTTTCCGGCGTTTATCAGACTTTCAGATAGGGGAAATGTCAGTGAGCGTTCCGATTTCAGTTCCAGAGTGATTCGCTCAATGAGTCCTTGATATTTAGTCGTCTTCAGCCAATTTTCTGGATTTTTGAAAATTTCACTTTTTTGTGAAAATATCCACTAAATGAGGGAATAATATGTGTGAGGGTACCCCAGGAGAGTTCCAAATGTGTGTGGGTAGAATATATATCCCACGGGGGTAAAATTGAAAAAAGTTTAAAAATTTTTTTTTTGGATTTAGTAATTTTTCCAGCTTTTATCAGACTTTCAGATAGGGGAAATGTCAGTGAGCGTTCCGATTTCAGTTCCAAAGCGATTCGCCCACTGAGTCCTTGATATTTAGTCGTTTTCAGCCAATTTAATGGATTTTTGAAAATTTAACTTTTTTGTGAAAATATCCACTAAATGAGGGAATAATATGTGTGAGGGTACCCCAGGAGAGTTCCAAATGTGTGTGGGTAGAATATATACCCCACGTGGGTAAAATTGAAAAAAGTTGAACAAAATTTTTTTCTTGGACTTAGTCATTTTTCCGGCGTTTATCAGACTTTCAGATAGGGAAAAGTCAGTGAGCATTCCAATTTCAGTTCCAGAGCGATTCGCCCAATCAGTCCTTGATATTTAGTCATTTTCAGCCAATTTTCTGGATTTTTGAAAATTTCACTTTTTTGTGAAAATATCCACTAAATGAGGGAATAATATGTGTGAGGGTACCCCAGGAGAGTTCCAAGTGTGTGGGGGTAGAATATATATCCCACAGGGTTAAAATTGAAAAAAGTTGAAAAAAATTTTTTTTTTGTACTTAGTCATTTTTCCGGCGTTTATCAGACTTTCAGATAGGGGAAATGTCAGTGAGCGTTCCAATTTCAGTTAAAGAGCGATTCGCCCAATCAGTCCTTGATATTTAGTCGTTTTCAGCCAATTTTCTGGATTTTTGAAAATTTCACTTTTTTTGTGAAAATATCCACTAAATGAGGGAATAATATGTGTGAGGGTACCCCAGGAGAGTTCCACATGTGTGTGGGTAGAATATATATCCCACAGGGTTAAAATTGAAAAAAGTTGAAAAAAATTTTTTTTGGACTTAGTCATTTTTCCGGCGTTTATCAGACTTTCAGTTAGGGGAAATGTCAGTGAGCTTTCCGATTTCAGTTCCAGAGCGATTCGCCCAATGAGTCCTTGATATTTAGTCGTTTTCAGCCAATTTTCTGGATTTTTGAAAATTTCACTTTTTTGTGAAAATATCCACTAAATGAGGGAATAATATGTGTGAGGGTACCCCAGGAGAGTTCCAAATGTGTGTGGGTAGAATATATATCCCACGGGGGTAAAATTGAAAAAAGTTTAAAAATTTTTTTTTTGGATTTAGTAATTTTTCCAGCTTTTATCAGACTTTCAGATAGGGGAAATGTCAGTGAGCGTTCCGATTTCAGTTAAAGAGCGATTCGCCCAATCAGTCCTTGATATTTAGTCGTTTTCAGCCAATTTTCTGGATTTTTGAAAATTTAACTTTTTTGTGAAAATATCCACTAAATGAGGGAATAATATGTGTGAGGGTACCCCAGGAGAGTTCCAAATGTGTGTGGGTAGAATATATATCCCACAGGGTTAAAATTGAAAAAAGTTGAAAAAAATTTTTTTTTTGTACTTAGCCATTTTTCCGGCGTTTATCAGACTTTCAGATAGGGGAAATGTCAGTGAGTGTTCCGATTTCAGTTAAAGAGCGATTCGCCCAATGAGTCCTTGATATTTAGTCGTTTTCAGCCAATTTTCTGGATTTTTGAAAATTTCACTTTTTTGTGAAAATATCCACTAAATGAGGGAATAATATGTGTGAGGGTACCCCAGGAGAGTTCCAAATGTGTGTGCGTAGAATATATATCCCACAGGGTTAAAATTGAAAAAAGTTGAAAAAAAATTTTTTTGGGACTTAGTCATTTTTCCGGCGTTTATCAGACTTTCAGATAGGGGAAATGTCAGTGAGCTTTCCGATTTCAGTTAAAGAGCGATTCGCCCAATCAGTCCTTGATATTTAGTCGTTTTCAGCCAATTTTCTGGATTTTTGAAAATTTCACTTTTTTGTGAAAATATCCACTAAATGAGGGAATAATATGTGTGAGGGTACCCCAGGAGAGTTCCAAATGTGTGTGGGTAGAATATATATCCCACAGGGTTAAAATTGAAAAAAGTTGAAAAAAATTTTTTTTGGGACTTAGTCATTTTTCCGGCGTTTATCAGACTTTCAGATAGGGGAAATGTCAGTGAGCTTTCCGATTTCAGTTCCAGAGCGATTTGCCCAATGAGTCCTTGATATTTAGTCGTTTTCAGCCAATTTTCTGGATTTTTGAAAATTTCATTTTTTGTGAAAATATCCACTAAATGAGGGAATAATATGTGTGAGGGTACCCCAGGAGAGTTCCAAATGTGTGTGGGTAGAATATATATCCCACAGGGTTAAAATTGAAAAAAGTTAAAAAAAATTTTTTTTTGGACTTAGTCATTTTTCCGGCGTTTATCAGACTTTCCGATAGGGGAAATGTCAGTGAGCTTTCCGATTTCAGTTCCAGAGCGATTCGCCCAATGAGTCCTTGATATTTAGTCGTTTTCAGCCAATTTTCTGGATTTTTGAAAATTTCACTTTTTTGTGAAAATATCCACTAAATGATGGAATAATATGTGTGAGGGTACCCCAGGAGAGTTCCAAATGTGTGTGGGTAGAATATATATCCCACGGGGGTAAAATTGAAAAAAGTTTAAAAATTTTTTTTTTGGATTTAGTAATTTTTCCAGCTTTTATCAGACTTTCCGATAGGGGAAATGTCAGTGAGCTTTCCGATTTCAGTTCCAGAGCGATTCGCCCAATGAGTCCTTGATATTTAGTCGATTTCAGCCAATTTTCTGGATTTTTGAAAATTTCACTTTTTTGTGAAAATATCCACTAAATGATGGAATAATATGTGTGAGGGTACCCCAGGAGAGTTCCAAATGTGTGCGGGTAGAATATATATCCCACGGGGGTAAAATTGAAAAAAGTTTAAAATTTTTTTTTTGGATTTAGTAATTTTTCCAGCTTTTATCAGACTTTCAGATAGGGGAAATGTCAGTGAGCGTTCCGATTTCAGTTCCAAAGCGATGCGACCACTGATTCCTTGATATTTAGTCGTTTTCAGCCAATTTAATGGATTTTTGAAAATTTAACTTTTTTGTGAAAATATCCACTAAATGAGGGAATAATATGTGTGAGGGTACCCCAGGAGATTTCCAAATGTGTGTGGGTAGAATATATATCCCACGGGGGTAAAATTGAAAAAAGTTTAAAAATTTTTTTTTTGGATTTAGTAATTTTTCCAGCTTTTATCAGACTTTCAGATAGGGGAAATGTCAGTGAGCGTTCCGATTTCAGTTAAAGAGCGATTCGCCCAATCAGTCCTTGATATTTAGTCGTTTTCAGCCAATTTTCTGGATTTTTGAAAATTTCACTTTTTTGTGAAAATATCCACTAAATGAGGGAATAATATGTGTGAGGGTACCCCAGGAGAGTTCCAAATGTGTGTGGGTAGAATATATATCCCACAGGGTTAAAATTGAAAAAAGTTGAAAAAAATTTTTTTTTTGTACTTAGCCATTTTTCCGGCGTTTATCAGACTTTCAGATAGGGGAAATGTCAGTGAGCGTTCCGATTTCAGTTAAAGAGCGATTCGCCCAATGAGTCCTTGATATTTAGTCGTTTTCAGCCAATTTTCTGGGTTTTTGAAAATTTCACTTTTTTGTGAAAATATCCACTAAATGAGGGAATAATATGTGTGAGGGTACCCCAGGAGAGTTCCAAATGTGTGTGCGTAGAATATATATCCCACAGGGTTAAAATTGAAAAAAGTTGAAAAAAAATTTTTTTGGGACTTAGTCATTTTTCCGGCGTTTATCAGACTTTCAGATAGGGGAAATGTCAGTGAGCTTTCCGATTTCAGTTCCAGAGCGATTTGCCCAATGAGTCCTTGATATTTAGTCGTTTTCAGCCAATTTTCTGGATTTTTGAAAATTTCATTTTTTGTGAAAATATCCACTAAATGAGGGAATAATATGTGTGAGGGTACCCCAGGAGAGTTCCAAATGTGTGTGGGTAGAATATATATCCCACAGGGTTAAAATTGAAAAAAGTTAAAAAAAATTTTTTTTTGGACTTAGTCATTTTTCCGGCGTTTATCAGACTTTCCGATAGGGGAAATGTCAGTGAGCTTTCCGATTTCAGTTCCAGAGCGATTCGCCCAATGAGTCCTTGATATTTAGTCGTTTTCAGCCAATTTTCTGGATTTTTGAAAATTTCACTTTTTTGTGAAAATATCCACTAAATGATGGAATAATATGTGTGAGGGTACCCCAGGAGAGTTCCAAATGTGTGTGGGTAGAATATATATCCCACGGGGGTAAAATTGAAAAAAGTTTAAAAATTTTTTTTTTGGATTTAGTAATTTTTCCAGCTTTTATCAGACTTTCAGATAGGGGAAATGTCAGTGAGCGTTCCGATTTCAGTTCCAAAGCGATGCGACCACTGATTCCTTGATATTTAGTCGTTTTCAGCCAATTTAATGGATTTTTGAAAATTTAACTTTTTTGTGAAAATATCCACTAAATGAGGGAATAATATGTGTGAGGGTACCCCAGGAGAGTTCCAAATGTGTGTGGGTAGAATATATACCCCACGTGGGTAAAATTGAAAAAAGTTGAACAAAATTTTTTTTTTGGACTTAGTCATTTTTCCGGCGTTTATCAGACTTTCAGATAGGGGAAATGTCAGTGAGTGTTCCGATTTCAGTTCCAGAGTGATTCGCTCAATGAGTCCTTGATATTTAGTTGTCTTCAGCCAATTTTCTGGATTTTTGAAAATTTCACTTTTTTGTGAAAATATCCACTAAATGAGGGAATAATATGTGTGAGGGTACCCCAGGAGATTTCCAAATGTGTGTGGGTAGAATATATATCCCACGGGGGTAAAATTGAAAAAAGTTTAAAAATTTTTTTTTTGGATTTAGTAATTTTTCCAGCTTTTATCAGACTTTCAGATAGGGGAAATGTCAGTGAGCGTTCCGATTTCAGTTAAAGAGCGATTCGCCCAATCAGTCCTTGATATTTAGTCGTTTTCAGCCAATTTTCTGGATTTTTGAAAATTTCACTTTTTTGTGAAAATATCCACTAAATGAGGGAATAATATGTGTGAGGGTACCCCAGGAGAGTTCCAAATGTGTGTGGGTAGAATATATATCCCACAGGGTTAAAATTGAAAAAAGTTGAAAAAAATTTTTTTTTTGTACTTAGCCATTTTTCCGGCGTTTATCAGACTTTCAGATAGGGGAAATGTCAGTGAGCGTTCCGATTTCAGTTAAAGAGCGATTCGCCCAATGAGTCCTTGATATTTAGTCGTTTTCAGCCAATTTTCTGGATTTTTGAAAATTTCACTTTTTTGTGAAAATATCCACTAAATGAGGGAATAATATGTGTGAGGGTACCCCAGGAGAGTTCCAAATGTGTGTGCGTAGAATATATATCCCACAGGGTTAAAATTGAAAAAAGTTGAAAAAAAATTTTTTTGGGACTTAGTCATTTTTCCGGCGTTTATCAGACTTTCAGATAGGGGAAATGTCAGTGAGCTTTCCGATTTCAGTTCCAGAGCGATTTGCCCAATGAGTCCTTGATATTTAGTCGTTTTCAGCCAATTTTCTGGATTTTTGAAAATTTCATTTTTTGTGAAAATATCCACTAAATGAGGGAATAATATGTGTGAGGGTACCCCAGGAGAGTTCCAAATGTGTGTGGGTAGAATATATATCCCACAGGGTTAAAATTGAAAAAAGTTAAAAAAAATTTTTTTTTGGACTTAGTCATTTTTCCGGCGTTTATCAGACTTTCCGATAGGGGAAATGTCAGTGAGCTTTCCGATTTCAGTTCCAGAGCGATTCGCCCAATGAGTCCTTGATATTTAGTCGTTTTCAGCCAATTTTCTGGATTTTTGAAAATTTCACTTTTTTGTGAAAATATCCACTAAATGATGGAATAATATGTGTGAGGGTACCCCAGGAGAGTTCCAAATGTGTGTGGGTAGAATATATATCCCACGGGGGTAAAATTGAAAAAAGTTTAAAAATTTTTTTTTTGGATTTAGTAATTTTTCCAGCTTTTATCAGACTTTCAGATAGGGGAAATGTCAGTGAGCGTTCCGATTTCAGTTCCAAAGCGATGCGACCACTGATTCCTTGATATTTAGTCGTTTTCAGCCAATTTAATGGATTTTTGAAAATTTAACTTTTTTGTGAAAATATCCACTAAATGAGGGAATAATATGTGTGAGGGTACCCCAGGAGAGTTCCAAATGTGTGTGGGTAGAATATATACCCCACGTGGGTAAAATTGAAAAAAGTTGAACAAAATTTTTTTTTTGGACTTAGTCATTTTTCCGGCGTTTATCAGACTTTCAGATAGGGGAAATGTCAGTGAGTGTTCCGATTTCAGTTCCAGAGTGATTCGCTCAATGAGTCCTTGATATTTAGTTGTCTTCAGCCAATTTTCTGGATTTTTGAAAATTTCACTTTTTTGTGAAAATATCCACTAAATGAGGGAATAATATGTGTGAGGGTACCCCAGGAGATTTCCAAATGTGTGTGGGTAGAATATATATCCCACGGGGGTAAAATTGAAAAAAGTTTAAAAATTTTTTTTTTGGATTTAGTAATTTTTCCAGCTTTTATCAGACTTTCAGATAGGGGAAATGTCAGTGAGCGTTCCGATTTCAGTTAAAGAGCGATTCGCCCAATCAGTCCTTGATATTTAGTCGTTTTCAGCCAATTTTCTGGATTTTTGAAAATTTCACTTTTTTGTGAAAATATCCACTAAATGAGGGAATAATATGTGTGAGGGTACCCCAGGAGAGTTCCAAATGTGTGTGGGTAGAATATATATCCCACAGGGTTAAAATTGAAAAAAGTTGAAAAAAATTTTTTTTTTGTACTTAGCCATTTTTCCGGCGTTTATCAGACTTTCAGATAGGGGAAATGTCAGTGAGCGTTCCGATTTCAGTTAAAGAGCGATTCGCCCAATGAGTCCTTGATATTTAGTCGTTTTCAGCCAATTTTCTGGATTTTTGAAAATTTCACTTTTTTGTGAAAATATCCACTAAATGAGGGAATAATATGTGTGAGGGTACCCCAGGAGAGTTCCAAATGTGTGTGCGTAGAATATATATCCCACAGGGTTAAAATTGAAAAAAGTTGAAAAAAAATTTTTTTGGGACTTAGTCATTTTTCCGGCGTTTATCAGACTTTCAGATAGGGGAAATGTCAGTGAGCTTTCCGATTTCAGTTCCAGAGCGATTTGCCCAATGAGTCCTTGATATTTAGTCGTTTTCAGCCAATTTTCTGGATTTTTGAAAATTTCATTTTTTGTGAAAATATCCACTAAATGAGGGAATAATATGTGTGAGGGTACCCCAGGAGCGTTCCAAATGTGTGTGGGTAGAATATATATCCCACAGGGTTAAAATTGAAAAAAGTTGAAAAAAAATTTTTTTTGGACTTAGTCATTTTTCCGGCGTTTATCAGACTTTCAGATAGGGGAAATGTCAGTGAGCGTTCCGATTTCAGTTAAAGAGCGATTCGCCCAATGAGTCCTTGATATTTAGTCGTTTTCAGCCAATTTTCTGGATTTTTGAAAATTTCACTTTTTTGTGAAAATATCCACTAAATGAGGGAATAATATGTGTGAGGGTACCCCAGGAGAGTTCCAAATGTGTGTGCGTAGAATATATATCCCACAGGGTTAAAATTGAAAAAAGTTGAAAAAAAATTTTTTTGGGACTTAGTCATTTTTCCGGCGTTTATCAGACTTTCAGATAGGGGAAATGTCAGTGAGCTTTCCGATTTCAGTTCCAGAGCGATTTGCCCAATGAGTCCTTGATATTTAGTCGTTTTCAGCCAATTTTCTGGATTTTTGAAAATTTCATTTTTTGTGAAAATATCCACTAAATGAGGGAATAATATGTGTGAGGGTACCCCAGGAGCGTTCCAAATGTGTGTGGGTAGAATATATATCCCACAGGGTTAAAATTGAAAAAAGTTGAAAAAAAATTTTTTTTGGACTTAGTCATTTTTCCGGCGTTTATCAGACTTTCAGATAGGGGAAATGTCAGTGAGCGTTCCGATTTCAGTTAAAGAGCGATTCGCCCAATGAGTCCTTGATATTTAGTCGTTTTCAGCCAATTTTCTGGATTTTTGAAAATTTCACTTTTTTGTGAAAATATCCACTAAATGAGGGAATAATATGTGTGAGGGTATCCCAGGAGAGTTCCAAATGTGTGTGGGTAGAATATATATCCCACAGGGTTAAAATTGAAAAAAGTTGAAAAAAAATTTTTTTGGGACTTAGTCATTTTTCCGGCGTTTATCAGACTTTCAGATAGGGGAAATGTCAGTGAGCTTTCCGATTTCAGTTCCAGAGCGATTTGCCCAATGAGTCCTTGATATTTAGTCGTTTTCAGCCAATTTTCTGGATTTTTGAAAATTTCATTTTTTGTGAAAATATCCACTAAATGAGGGAATAATATGTGTGAGGGTACCCCAGGAGAGTTCCAAATGTGTGTGGGTAGAATATATATCCCACAGGGTTAAAATTGAAAAAAGTTGAAAAAAATTTTTTTTTGGACTTAGTCATTTTTCCGGCGTTTATCAGACTTTCAGATAGGGGAAATGTCAGTGAGCTTTCCGATTTCAGTTCCAGAGCGATTTGCCCAATGAGTCCTTGATATTTAGTCGTTTTCAGCCAATTTTCTGGATTTTTGAAAATTTCACTTTTTTTGTGAAAATATCCACTAAATGAGGGAATAATATGTGTGAGGGTACCCCAGGAGAGTTCCAAATGTGTGTGGGTAGAATATATATCCCACGGGGGTAAAATTGAAAAAAGTTTAAAAATTTTTTTTTTGGATTTAGTAATTTTTCCAGCTTTTATCAGACTTTCAGATAGGGGAAATGTCAGTGAGCGTTCCGATTTCAGTTCCAAAGCGATTCGCCCACTGAGTCCTTGATATTTAGTCGTTTTCAGCCAATTTTCTGGATTTTTGAAAATTTAACTTTTTTGTGAAAATATCCACTAAATGAGGGAATAATATGTGTGAGGGTACCCCAGGAGATTTCCAAATGTGTGTGGGTAGAATATATATCCCACAGGGTTAAAATTGAAAAAAGTTTAAAAAAAATTTTTTTGGACTTAGTCATTTTTCCGGCGTTTATCAGACTTTCAGATAGGGGAAATGTCAGTGAGCTTTCCGATTTCAGTTCCAGAGCGATTCGCCTAATGAGTCCTTGATATTTAGTCGTTTTCAGCCAATTTTCTGGATTTTTGAAAATTTCACTTTTTTGTGACAATATCAACTAAATGAGGGAATAATATGTGTGAGGGTACCCCAGGAGAGTTCCAAATGTGTGTGGGTAGAATATATATCCCACAGGGTTAAAATTGAAAAAAGTTGAAAAAATTTTTTTTTTGGGATTTAGTAATTTTTCCAGCTTTTATCAGACTTTCAGATAGGGGAAATGTCAGTGAGCGTTCCGATTTCAGTTCCAGAGCGATTCGCTCAATGAGTCCTTGATATTTAGTCGTCTTCAGCCAATTTTCTGGATTTTTGAAAATTTCACTTTTTTGTGAAAATATCCACTAAATGAGGGAATAATATGTGTGAAGGTACCCCAGGAGAGTTCCAAATGTGTGTGGGTAGAATATATATCCCACAGGGTTAAAATTGAAAAAAGTTGAAAAAAAAATTTTTTTGGACTTAGTCATTTTTCTGGCGTTTATCAGACTTTCAGATAGGGGAAATGTCAGTGAGCGTTCCGATTTCAGTTCCAGAGTGATTCGCTCAATGAGTCCTTGATATTTAGTCGTCTTCAGCCAATTTTCTGGATTTTTGAAAATTTCACTTTTTTGTGAAAATATCCACTAAATGAGGGAATAATATGTGTGAGGGTACCCCAGGAGAGTTCCAAATGTGTGTGGGTAGAATATATATCCCACGGGGGTAAAATTGAAAAAAGTTTAAAAATTTTTTTTTTGGATTTAGTAATTTTTCCAGCTTTTATCAGACTTTCAGATAGGGGAAATGTCAGTGAGCATTCCGATTTCAGTTCCAGAGCG
Source organism: Phyllobates terribilis (assembly GCF_046119375.1). Taxonomy (NCBI): domain Eukaryota; kingdom Metazoa; phylum Chordata; class Amphibia; order Anura; family Dendrobatidae; genus Phyllobates; species Phyllobates terribilis. The sequence continues at coordinate 919,952 of NW_027363294.1, forward strand.
ATTCGCCCAATCAGTCCTTGATATTTAGTCGTTTTCAGCCAATTTAATGGATTTTTGAAAATTTAACTTTTTTGTGAAAATATCCACTAAATGAGGGAATAATATGTGTGAGGGTACCCCAGGAGAGTTCCAAATGTGTGTGGGTAGAATATATATCCCACAGGGTTAAAATTGAAAAAAGTTGAAAAAAATTTTTTTTTTGTACTTAGCCATTTTTCCGGCGTTTATCAGACTTTCAGATAGGGGAAATGTCAGTGAGCGTTCCGATTTCAGTTAAAGAGCGATTCGCCCAATGAGTCCTTGATATTTAGTCGTTTTCAGCCAATTTTCTGGATTTTTGAAAATTTCACTTTTTTGTGAAAATATCCACTAAATGAGGGAATAATATGTGTGAGGGTACCCTAGGAGAGTTCCAAATGTGTGTGGGTAGAATATATATCCCACAGGGTTAAAATTGAAAAAAGTTGAAAAAAAATTTTTTTGGGACTTAGTCATTTTTCCGGCGTTTATCAGACTTTCAGATAGGGGAAATGTCAGTGAGCTTTCCGATTTCAGTTCCAGAGCGATTTGCCCAATGAGTCCTTGATATTTAGTCGTTTTCAGCCAATTTTCTGGATTTTTGAAAATTTCATTTTTTGTGAAAATATCCACTAAATGAGGGAATAATATGTGTGAGGGTACCCCAGGAGAGTTCCAAATGTGTGTGGGTAGAATATATATCCCACAGGGTTAAAATTGAAAAAAGTTGAAAAAAATTTTTTTTTGGACTTAGTCATTTTTCCGGCGTTTATCAGACTTTCAGATAGGGGAAATGTCAGTGAGCTTTCCGATTTCAGTTCCAGAGCGATTTGCCCAATGAGTCCTTGATATTTAGTCGTTTTCAGCCAATTTTCTGGATTTTTGAAAATTTCACTTTTTTTGTGAAAATATCCACTAAATGAGGGAATAATATGTGTGAGGGTACCCCAGGAGAGTTCCAAATGTGTGTGGGTAGAATATATATCCCACGGGGGTAAAATTGAAAAAAGTTTAAAAATTTTTTTTTTGGATTTAGTAATTTTTCCAGCTTTTATCAGACTTTCAGATAGGGGAAATGTCAGTGAGCGTTCCGATTTCAGTTCCAAAGCGATTCGCCCACTGAGTCCTTGATATTTAGTCGTTTTCAGCCAATTTTCTGGATTTTTGAAAATTTAACTTTTTTGTGAAAATATCCACTAAATGAGGGAATAATATGTGTGAGGGTACCCCAGGAGATTTCCAAATGTGTGTGGGTAGAATATATATCCCACAGGGTTAAAATTGAAAAAAGTTTAAAAAAAATTTTTTTGGACTTAGTCATTTTTCCGGCGTTTATCAGACTTTCAGATAGGGGAAATGTCAGTGAGCTTTCCGATTTCAGTTCCAGAGCGATTCGCCTAATGAGTCCTTGATATTTAGTCGTTTTCAGCCAATTTTCTGGATTTTTGAAAATTTCACTTTTTTGTGACAATATCAACTAAATGAGGGAATAATATGTGTGAGGGTACCCCAGGAGAGTTCCAAATGTGTGTGGGTAGAATATATATCCCACAGGGTTAAAATTGAAAAAAGTTGAAAAAAATTTTTTTTTTGTACTTAGCCATTTTTCCGGCGTTTATTAGACTTTCAGATAGGGGAAATGTCAGTGAGCGTTCCGATTTCAGTTAAAGAGCGATTCGCCCAATCAGTCCTTGATATTTAGTCGTTTTCAGCCAATTTTCTGGATTTTTGAAAATTTCACTTTTTTGTGAAAATATCCACTAAATGAGGGAATAATATGTGTTAAGGTACCCCAGGAGAGTTCCAAATGTGTGTGGGTAGAATATATATCCCACAGGGTTAAAATTGAAAAAAGTTGAAAAAAAAATTTTTTTGGACTTAGTCATTTTTCTGGGGTTTATCAGACTTTCAGATAGGGGAAATGTCAGTGAGCGTTCCGATTTCAGTTCCAGAGTGATTCGCTCAATGAGTCCTTGATATTTAGTCGTCTTCAGCCAATTTTCTGGATTTTTGAAAATTTCACTTTTTTGTGAAAATATCCACTAAATGAGGGAATAATATGTGTGAGGGTACCCCAGGAGAGTTCCAAATGTGTGTGGGTAGAATATATATCCCACGGGGGTAAAATTGAAAAAAGTTTAAAAATTTTTTTTTGGATTTAGTAATTTTTCCAGCTTTTATCAGACTTTCAGATAGGGGAAATGTCAGTGAGCGTTCCGATTTCAGTTCCAGAGCGATTCGCCCAATCAGTCCTTGATATTTAGTCGTTTTCAGCCAATTTAATGGATTTTTGAAAATTTAACTTTTTTGTGAAAATATCCACTAAATGAGGGAATAATATGTGTGAGGGTACCCCAGGAGAGTTCCAAATGTGTGTGGGTAGAATATATATCCCACAGGGTTAAAATTGAAAAAAGTTGAAAAAAATTTTTTTTTTGTACTTAGCCATTTTTCCGGCGTTTATCAGACTTTCAGATAGGGGAAATGTCAGTGAGCGTTCCGATTTCAGTTAAAGAGCGATTCGCCCAATCAGTCCTTGATATTTAGTCGTTTTCAGCCAATTTTCTGGATTTTTGAAAATTTCACTTTTTTGTGAAAATATCCACTAAATGAGGGAATAATATGTGTGAGGGTACCCTAGGAGAGTTCCAAATGTGTGTGGGTAGAATATATATCCCACAGGGTTAAAATTGAAAAAAGTTGAAAAAAAATTTTTTTGGGACTTAGTCATTTTTCCGGCGTTTATCAGACTTTCAGATAGGGGAAATGTCAGTGAGCTTTCCGATTTCAGTTCCAGAGCGATTTGCCCAATGAGTCCTTGATATTTAGTCGTTTTCAGCCAATTTTCTGGATTTTTGAAAATTTCATTTTTTGTGAAAATATCCACTAAATGAGGGAATAATATGTGTGAGGGTACCCCAGGAGAGTTCCAAATGTGTGTGGGTAGAATATATATCCCACAGGGTTAAAATTGAAAAAAGTTGAAAAAAATTTTTTTTTGGACTTAGTCATTTTTCCGGCGTTTATCAGACTTTCAGATAGGGGAAATGTCAGTGAGCTTTCCGATTTCAGTTCCAGAGCGATTTGCCCAATGAGTCCTTGATATTTAGTCGTTTTCAGCCAATTTTCTGGATTTTTGAAAATTTCACTTTTTTTGTGAAAATATCCACTAAATGAGGGAATAATATGTGTGAGGGTACCCCAGGAGAGTTCCAAATGTGTGTGGGTAGAATATATATCCCACGGGGGTAAAATTGAAAAAAGTTTAAAAATTTTTTTTTTGGATTTAGTAATTTTTCCAGCTTTTATCAGACTTTCAGATAGGGGAAATGTCAGTGAGCGTTCCGATTTCAGTTCCAAAGCGATTCGCCCACTGAGTCCTTGATATTTAGTCGTTTTCAGCCAATTTTCTGGATTTTTGAAAATTTAACTTTTTTGTGAAAATATCCACTAAATGAGGGAATAATATGTGTGAGGGTACCCCAGGAGATTTCCAAATGTGTGTGGGTAGAATATATATCCCACAGGGTTAAAATTGAAAAAAGTTTAAAAAAAATTTTTTTGGACTTAGTCATTTTTCCGGCGTTTATCAGACTTTCAGATAGGGGAAATGTCAGTGAGCTTTCCGATTTCAGTTCCAGAGCGATTCGCCTAATGAGTCCTTGATATTTAGTCGTTTTCAGCCAATTTTCTGGATTTTTGAAAATTTCACTTTTTTGTGACAATATCAACTAAATGAGGGAATAATATGTGTGAGGGTACCCCAGGAGAGTTCCAAATGTGTGTGGGTAGAATATATATCCCACAGGGTTAAAATTGAAAAAAGTTGAAAAAAATTTTTTTTTTGTACTTAGCCATTTTTCCGGCGTTTATCAGACTTTCAGATAGGGGAAATGTCAGTGAGCGTTCCGATTTCAGTTAAAGAGCGATTCGCCCAATCAGTCCTTGATATTTAGTCGTTTTCAGCCAATTTTCTGGATTTTTGAAAATTTCACTTTTTTGTGAAAATATCCACTAAATGAGGGAATAATATGTGTTAAGGTACCCCAGGAGAGTTCCAAATGTGTGTGGGTAGAATATATATCCCACAGGGTTAAAATTGAAAAAAGTTGAAAAAAAAATTTTTTTGGACTTAGTCATTTTTCTGGGGTTTATCAGACTTTCAGATAGGGGAAATGTCAGTGAGCGTTCCGATTTCAGTTCCAGAGTGATTCGCTCAATGAGTCCTTGATATTTAGTCGTCTTCAGCCAATTTTCTGGATTTTTGAAAATTTCACTTTTTTGTGAAAATATCCACTAAATGAGGGAATAATATGTGTGAGGGTACCCCAGGAGAGTTCCAAATGTGTGTGGGTAGAATATATATCCCACGGGGGTTAAAATTGAAAAAAGTTGAAAAAAATTTTTTTTGGGGATTTAGTAATTTTTCCAGCTTTTATCAGACTTTCAGATAGGGGAAATGTCAGTGAGCGTTCCGATTTCAGTTCCAGAGCGATTCGCCCACTGAGTCCTTGATATTTAGTCGTTTTCAGCCAATTTTCTGGATTTTTGAAAATTTCACTTTTTTGTGAAAATATCCACTAAATGAGGGAATAATATGTGTGAGGGTACCCCAGGAGAGTTCCAAATGTGTGTGGGTAGAATATATACCCCACGTGGGTAAAATTGAAAAAAGTTGAACAAAATTTTTTTTTTGGACTTAGTCATTTTTCCGGCGTTTATCAGACTTTCAGATAGGGGAAAAGTCAGTGAGCATTCCAATTTCAGTTCCAGAGCGATTCGCCCAATCAGTCCTTGATATTTAGTCGTTTTCAGCCAATTTTCTGGATTTTTGAAAATTTCACTTTTTTGTGAAAATATCCACTAAATGAGGGAATAATATGTGTGAGGGTACCCCAGGAGAGTTCCAAGTGTGTGTGGGTAGAATATATATCCCACAGGGTTAAAATTGAAAAAAGTTGAAAAAAATTTTTTTTTTGTACTTAGTCATTTTTCCGGCGTTTATCAGACTTTCAGATAGGGGAAATGTCAGTGAGCGTTCCAATTTCAGTTAAAGAGCGATTCGCCCAATCAGTCCTTGATATTTAGTCGTTTTCAGCCAATTTTCTGGATTTTTGAAAATTTCACTTTTTTTGTGAAAATATCCACTAAATGAGGGAATAATATGTGTGAGGATACCCCAGGAGAGTTCCACATGTGTGTGGGTAGAATATATATCCCACAGGGTTAAAATTGAAAAAAGTTGAAAAAAATTTTTTTTGGACTTAGTCATTTTTCCGGCGTTTATCAGACTTTCAGTTAGGGGAAATGTCAGTGAGCTTTCCGATTTCAGTTCCAGAGCGATTCGCCCAATGAGTCCTTGATATTTAGTCGTTTTCAGCCAATTTTCTGGATTTTTGAAAATTTCACTTTTTTGTGAAAATATCCACTAAATGAGGGAATAATATGTGTGAGGGTACCCCAGGAGAGTTCCAAATGTGTGTGGGTAGAATATATATCCCACAGGGTTAAAATTGAAAAAAGTTGAAAAAAATTTTTTTTTGGACTTAGTCATTTTTCCGGCGTTTATCAGACTTTCCGATAGGGGAAATGTCAGTGAGCTTTCCGATTTCAGTTCCAGAGCGATTCGCCCAATGAGTCCTTGATATTTAGTAGTTTTCAGCCAATTTTCTGGATTTTTGAAAATTTCACTTTTTTGTGAAAATATCCACTAAATGAGGGAATAATATGTGTGAGGGTACCCCAGGAGAGTTCCAAATGTGTGTGGGTAGAATATATATCCCACGGGGGTAAAATTGAAAAAAGTTTAAAAATTTTTTTTTTGGATTTAGTAATTTTTCCAGCTTTTATCAGACTTTCAGATAGGGGAAATGTCAGTGAGCGTTCCGATTTCAGTTCCAAAGCGATTCGACCACTGAGTCCTTGATATTTAGTCGTTTTCAGCCAATTTAATGGATTTTTGAAAATTTTACTTTTTTGTGAAAATATCCACTAAATGAGGGAATAATATGTGTGAGGGTACCCCAGGAGAGTTCCAAATGTGTGTGGGTAGAATATATACCCCACGTGGGTAAAATTGAAAAAAGTTGAACAAAATTTTTTTTTTGGACTTAGTCATTTTTCCGGCGTTTATCAGACTTTCAGATAGGGGAAATGTCAGTGAGTGTTCCGATTTCAGTTCCAGAGTGATTCGCTCAATGAGTCCTTGATATTTAGTTGTCTTAAGCCAATTTTCTGGATTTTTGAAAATTTCACTTTTTTGTGAAAATATCCACTAAATGAGGGAATAATATGTGTGAGGGTACCCCAGGAGAGTTCCAAATGTGTGTGGGTAGAATATATATCCCACGGGGGTAAAATTGAAAAAAGTTTAAAAATTTTTTTTTTGGATTTAGTAATTTTTCCAGCTTTTATCAGACTTTCAGATAGGGGAAATGTCAGTGAGCGTTCCGATTTCAGTTCCAAAGCGATTCGCCCACTTAGTCCTTGATATTTAGTCGTTTTCAGCCAATTTAATGGATTTTTGAAAATTTAACTTTTTTGTGAAAATATCCACTAAATGAGGGAATAATATGTGTGAGGGTACCCCAGGAGAGTTCCAAATGTGTGTGGGTAGAATATATACCCCACGTGGGTAAAATTGAAAAAAGTTGAAAACAAATTTTTTTTTGGACTTAGTCATTTTTCCGGCGTTTATCAGACTTTCAGATAGGGGAAATGTCAGTGAGCGTTCCGATTTCAGTTAAAGAGCGATTCGCCCAATCAGTCCTTGATATTTAGTCGTTTTCAGCCAATTTTCTGGATTTTTGAAAATTTCACTTTTTTGTGAAAATATCCACTAAATGAGGGAATAATATGTGTGAGGGTACCCCAGGAGAGTTCCAAATGTGTGTGGGTAGAATATATATCCCACAGGGTTAAAATTGAAAAAAGTTGAAAAAAATTTTTTTTTGGACTTAGCCATTTTTCCGGCGTTTATCAGACTTTCAGATAGGGGAAATGTCAGTGAGCGTTCCGATTTCAGTTAAAGAGCGATTCGCCCAATCAGTCCTTGATATTTAGTCGTTTTCAGCCAATTTTCTGGATTTTTGAAAATTTCACTTTTTTGTGAAAATATCCACTAAATGAGGGAATAATATGTGTGAGGGTACCCCAGGAGAGTTCCAAATGTGTGTGGGTAGAATATATATCCCACAGGGTTAAAATTGAAAAAAGTTGAAAAAAATTTTTTTTTTGTACTTAGCCATTTTTCCGGCGTTTATCAGACTTTCAGATAGGGGAAATGTCAGTGAGCTTTCCGATTTCAGTTCCAGAGCGATTTGCCCAATGAGTCCTTGATATTTAGTCGTTTTCAGCCAATTTTCTGGATTTTTGAAAATTTCATTTTTTGTGAAAATATCCACTAAATGAGGGAATAATATGTGTGAGGGTACCCCAGCAGAGTTCCAAATGTGTGTGGGTAGAATATATATCCCACGGGGGTAAAATTGAAAAAAGTTTAAAAATTTTTTTTTTGGATTTAGTAATTTTTCCAGCTTTTATCAGACTTTCAGATAGGGGAAATGTCAGTGAGCGTTCCGATTTCAGTTCCAAAGCGATTCGACCACTGAGTCCTTGATATTTAGTCGTTTTCAGCCAATTTAATGGATTTTTGAAAATTTAACTTTTTTGTGAAAATATCCACTAAATGAGGGAATAATATGTGTGAGGGTACCCCAGGAGAGTTCCAAATGTGTGTGGGTAGAATATATACCCCACGTGGGTAAAATTGAAAAAAGTTGAACAAAATTTTTTTTTTGGACTTAGTCATTTTTCCGGCGTTTATCAGACTTTCAGATAGGGGAAATGTCAGTGAGTGTTCCGATTTCAGTTCCAGAGTGATTCGCTCAATGAGTCCTTGATATTTTGTTGTCTTCAGCCAATTTTCTGGATTTTTGAAAATTTCACTTTTTTGTGAAAATATCCACTAAATGAGGGAATAATATGTGTGAGGGTACCCCAGGAGAGTTCCAAATGTGTGTGGGTAGAATATATATCCCACGGGGGTAAAATTGAAAAAAGTTTAAAAATTTTTTTTTTGGATTTAGTAATTTTTCCAGCTTTTATCAGACTTTCAGATAGGGGAAATGTCAGTGAGCGTTCCGATTTCAGTTCCAAAGCGATTCGCCCACTTAGTCCTTGATATTTAGTCGTTTTCAGCCAATTTAATGGATTTTTGAAAATTTAACTTTTTTGTGAAAATATCCACTAAATGAGGGAATAATATGTGTGAGGGTACCCCAGGAGAGTTCCAAATGTGTGTGGGTAGAATATATACCCCACGTGGGTAAAATTGAAAAAAGTTGAAAACAAATTTTTTTTTGGACTTAGTCATTTTTCCGGCGTTTATCAGACTTTCAGATAGGGGAAATGTCAGTGAGCGTTCCGATTTCAGTTAAAGAGCGATTCGCCCAATCAGTCCTTGATATTTAGTCGTTTTCAGCCAATTTTCTGGATTTTTGAAAATTTCACTTTTTTGTGAAAATATCCACTAAATGAGGGAATAATATGTGTGAGGGTACCCCAGGAGAGTTCCAAATGTGTGTGGGTAGAATATATATCCCACAGGGTTAAAATTGAAAAAAGTTGAAAAAAATTTTTTTTTGTACTTAGCCATTTTTCCGGCGTTTATCAGACTTTCAGATAGGGGAAATGTCAGTGAGCGTTCCGATTTCAGTTAAAGAGCGATTCGCCCAATCAGTCCTTGATATTTAGTCGTTTTCAGCCAATTTTCTGGATTTTTGAAAATTTCACTTTTTTGTGAAAATATCCACTAAATGAGGGAATAATATGTGTGAGGGTACCCCAGGAGAGTTCCAAATGTGTGTGGGTAGAATATATATCCCACAGGGTTAAAATTGAAAAAAGTTGAAAAAAATTTTTTTTTTGTACTTAGCCATTTTTCCGGCGTTTATCAGACTTTCAGATAGGGGAAATGTCAGTGAGCTTTCCGATTTCAGTTCCAGAGCGATTTGCCCAATGAGTCCTTGATATTTAGTCGTTTTCAGCCAATTTTCTGGATTTTTGAAAATTTCATTTTTTGTGAAAATATCCACTAAATGAGGGAATAATATGTGTGAGGGTACCCCAGGAGAGTTCCAAATGTGTGTGGGTAGAATATATATCCCACAGGGTTAAAATTGAAAAAAGTTGAAAAAAATTTTTTTTGGACTTAGTCATTTTTCCAGCGTTTATCAGACTTTCAGTTAGGGGAAATGTCAGTGAGCTTTCCGATTTCAGTTCCAGAGCGATTCGCCCAATGAGTCCTTGATATTTAGTCGTTTTCAGCCAATTTTCTGGATTTTTGAAAATTTCACTTTTTTGTGAAAATATCCACTAAATGAGGGAATAATATGTGTGAGGGTACCCCAGGAGAGTTCCAAATGTGTGTGGGTAGAATATATATCCCACGGGGGTAAAATTGAAAAAAGTTTAAAAATTTTTTTTTTGGATTTAGTAATTTTTCCAGCTTTTATCAGACTTTCAGATAGGGGAAATGTCAGTGAGCGTTCCGATTTCAGTTCCAAAGCAATTCGACCACTGAGTCCTTGATATTTAGTCGTTTTCAGCCAATTTAATGGATTTTTGAAAATTTAACTTTTTTGTGAAAATATCCACTAAATGAGGGAATAATATGTGTGAGGGTACCCCAGGAGAGTTCCAAATGTGTGTGGGTAGAATATATACCCCACGTGGGTAAAATTGAAAAAAGTTGAACAAAATTTTTTTTTTGGACTTAGTCATTTTTCCGGCGTTTATCAGACTTTCAGATAGGGGAAATGTCAGTGAGTGTTCCGATTTCAGTTCCAGAGTGATTCGCTCAATGAGTCCTTGATATTTAGTTGTCTTCAGCCAATTTTCTGGATTTTTGAAAATTTCACTTTTTTGTGAAAATATCCACTAAATGAGGGAATAATATGTGTGAGGGTACCCCAGGAGAGTTCCAAATGTGTGTGGGTAGAATATATATCCCACGGGGGTAAAATTGAAAAAAGTTTAAAAATTTTTTTTTTGGATTTAGTAATTTTTCCAGCTTTTATCAGACTTTCAGATAGGGGAAATGTCAGTGAGCATTCCGATTTCAGTTCCAAAGCGATTCGCCCACTTAGTCCTTGATATTTAGTCGTTTTCAGCCAATTTAATGGATTTTTGAAAATTTAACTTTTTTATGAAAATATCCACTAAATGAGGGAATAATATGTGTGAGGGTACCCCAGGAGAGTTCCAAATGTGTGTGGGTAGAATATATACCCCACGTGGGTAAAATTGAAAAAAGTTGAAAACAAATTTTTTTTTGGACTTAGTCATTTTTCCGGCGTTTATCAGACTTTCAGATAGGGGAAATGTCAGTGAGCATTCCGATTTCAGTTAAAGAGCGATTCGCCCAATCAGTTCTTGATATTTAGTCGTTTTCAGCCAATTTTCTGGATTTTTGAAAATTTCACTTTTTTGTGAAAATATCCACTAAATGAGGGAATAATATGTGTGAGGGTACCCCAGGAGAGTTCCAAATGTGTGTGGGTAGAATATATATCCCACAGGGTTAAAATTGAAAAAAGTTGAAAAAAATTTTTTTTTTGTACTTAGCCATTTTTCCGGCGTTTATCAGACTTTCAGATAGGGGAAATGTCAGTGAGCGTTCCGATTTCAGTTAAAGAGCGATTCGCCCAATGAGTCCTTGATATTTAGTCGTTTTCAGCCAATTTTCTGGATTTTTGAAAATTTCACTTTTTTGTGAAAATATCCACTAAATGAGGGAATAATATGTGTGAGGGTACCCCAGGAGAGTTCCAAATGTGTGTGCGTAGAATATATATCCCACAGGGTTAAAATTGAAAACAGTTGAAAAAAATTTTTTTTTTGTACTTAGCCATTTTTCCGGCGTTTATCAGACTTTCAGATAGGGGAAATGTCAGTGAGCTTTCCGATTTCAGTTCCAGAGCGATTTGCCCAATGAGTCCTTGATATTTAGTCGTTTTCAGCCAATTTTCTGGATTTTTGAAAATTTCATTTTTTGTGAAAATATCCACTAAATGAGGGAATAATATGTGTGAGGGTACCCCAGGAGAGTTCCAAATGTGTGTGGGTAGAATATATATCCCACAGGGTTAAAATTGAAAAAAGTTGAAAAAAATTTTTTTTGGACTTAGTCATTTTTCCAGCGTTTATCAGACTTTCAGTTAGGGGAAATGTCAGTGAGCTTTCCGATTTCAGTTCCAGAGCGATTCGCCCAATGAGTCCTTGATATTTAGTCGTTTTCAGCCAATTTTCTGGATTTTTGAAAATTTCACTTTTTTGTGAAAATATCCACTAAATGAGGGAATAATATGTGTGAGGGTACCCCAGGAGAGTTCCAAATGTGTGTGGGTAGAATATATATCCCACGGGGGTAAAATTGAAAAAAGTTTAAAAATTTTTTTTTGGGATTTAGTAATTTTTCCAGCTTTTATCAGACTTTCAGATAGGGGAAATGTCAGTGAGCATTCCGATTTCAGTTCCAAAGCGATTCGCCCACTTAGTCCTTGATATTTAGTCGTTTTCAGCCAATTTAATGGATTTTTGAAAATTTAACTTTTTTGTGAAAATATCCACTAAATGAGGGAATAATATGTGTGAGGGTACCCCAGGAGAGTTCCAAATGTGTGTGGGTAGAATATATACCCCACGTGGGTAAAATTGAAAAAAGTTGAAAACAAATTTTTTTTTGGACTTAGTCATTTTTCCGGCGTTTATCAGACTTTCAGATAGGGGAAATGTCAGTGAGCGTTCCGATTTCAGTTAAAGAGCGATTCGCCCAATCAGTCCTTGATATTTAGTCGTTTTCAGCCAATTTTCTGGATTTTTGAAAATTTCACTTTTTTGTGAAAATATCCACTAAATGAGGGAATAATATGTGTGAGGGTACCCCAGGAGAGTTCCAAATGTGTGTGGGTAGAATATATATCCCACAGGGTTAAAATTGAAAAAAGTTGAAAAAAATTTTTTTTTTGTACTTAGCCATTTTTCCGGCGTTTATCAGACTTTCAGATAGGGGAAATGTCAGTGAGCGTTCCGATTTCAGTTAAAGAGCGATTCGCCCAATGAGTCCTTGATATTTAGTCGTTTTCAGCCAATTTTCTGGATTTTTGAAAATTTCACTTTTTTGTGAAAATATCCACTAAATGAGGGAATAATATGTGTGAGGGTACCCCAGGAGAGTTCCAAATGTGTGTGCGTAGAATATATATCCCACAGGGTTAAAATTGAAAAAAGTTGAAAAAAAATTTTTTTGGGACTTAGTCATTTTTCCGGCGTTTATCAGACTTTCAGATAGGGGAAATGTCAGTGAGCTTTCCGATTTCAGTTCCAGAGCGATTTACCCAATGAGTCCTTGATATTTAGTCGTTTTCAGCCAATTTTCTGGATTTTTGAAAATTTCACTTTTTTGTGAAAATATCCACTAAATGAGGGAATAATATGTGTGAGGGTACCCCAGGAGAGTTCCAAATGTGTGTGCGTAGAATATATATCCCACAGGGTTAAAATTGAAAAAAGTTGAAAAAAATTTTTTTTGGGACTTAGTCATTTTTCCGGCGTTTATCAGACTTTCAGATAGGGGAAATGTCAGTGAGCTTTCCGATTTCAGTTCCAGAGCGATTTGCCCAATGAGTCCTTGATATTTAGTCGTTTTCAGCCAATTCTCTGGATTTTTGAAAATTTCATTTTTTGTGGAAATATCCACTAAATGAGGGAATAATATGTGTGAGGGTACCCCAGGAGAGTTCCAAATGTGTGTGGGTAGAATATATATCCCACGGGGGTAAAATTGAAAAAAGTTTAAAAATTTTTTTTTTGGATTTAGTAATTTTTCCAGCTTTTATCAGACTTTCAGATAGGGGAAATGTCAGTGAGCGTTCCGATTTCAGTTCCAAAGCGATTCGCCCACTGAGTCCTTGATATTTAGTCGTTTTCAGCCAATTTAATGGATTTTTGAAAATTTAACTTTTTTGTGAAAATATCCACTAAATGAGGGAATAATATGTGTGAGGGTACCCCAGGAGAGTTCCAAATGTGTGTGGGTAGAATATATACCCCACGTGGGTAAAATTGAAAAAAGTTGAACAAAATTTTTTTTTTGGACTTAGTCATTTTTCCGGCGTTTATCAGACTTTCAGATAGGGGAAAAGTCAGTGAGCATTCCGATTTCAGTTCCAGAGCGATTCGCCCAATCAGTCCTTGATATTTAGTCGTTTTCAGCCAATTTTCTGGATTTTTGAAAATTTCACTTTTTTGTGAAAATATCCACTAAATGAATGAATAATATGTGTGAGGGTACCCCAGGAGAGTTCCAAATGTGTGTGGGTAGAATATATATCCCACAGGGTTAAAATTGAAAAAAGTTGAAAAAAATTTTTTTTTTGTACTTAGCCATTTTTCCGGCGTTTATCAGACTTTCAGATAGGGGAAATGTCAGTGAGCGTTCCGATTTCAGTTAAAGAGCGATTCGCCCAATCAGTCCTTGACATTTAGTCGTTTTCAGCCAATTTTCTGGATTTTTGAAAATTTCACTTTTTTGTGAAAATATCCACTAAATGAGGGAATAATATGTGTGAGGGTACCCCAGGAGAGTTCCAAAAGTGTGTGGGTAGAATATATATCCCACAGGGTTAAAATTGAAAAAAGTTGAAAAAAATTTTTTTTGGACTTAGTCATTTTTCCGGCGTTTATCAGACATTCAGATAGGAGAAATGTCAGTGAGCTTTCCGATTTCAGTTCCAGAGCGATTTGCCCAATGAGTCCTTGATATTTAGTCGTTTTCAGCCAATTTTCTGGATTTTTGAAAATTTCATTTTTTGTGAAAATATCCACTAAATGAGGGAATAATATGTGTGAGGGTACCCCAGGAGAGTTCCAAATGTGTGTGGGTAGAATATATATCCCACAGGGTTAAAATTGAAAAAAGTTGAAAAAATTTTTTTTTTGGACTTAGTCATTTTTCCGGCGTTTATCAGACTTTCAGATAGGGGAAATGTCAGTGAGCTTTCCGATTTCAGTTCCAGAGCGATTTGCCCAATGAGTCCTTGATATTTAGTCGTTTTCAGCCAATTTTCTGGATTTTTGAAAATTTCACTTTTTTGTGAAAATATCCACTAAATGAGGGAATAATATGTGTGAGGGTACCCCAGGAGAGTTCCAAATGTGTGTGGGTAGAATATATATCCCACGGGGGTAAAATTGAAAAAAGTTTAAAATTTTTTTTTGGGGATTTAGTAATTTTTCCAGCTTTTATCAGACTTTCAGATAGGGGAAATGTCAGTGAGCGTTCCGATTTCAGTTCCAAAGCGATTCGCCCACTAAGTCCATGATATTTAGTCGTTTTCAGCCAATTTTCTGGATTTTTGAAAATTTAACTTTTTTGTGAAAATATCCACTAAATGAGGGAATAATATGTGTGAGGGTACCCCAGGAGATTTCCAAATGTGTGTGGGTAGAATATATATCCCACAGGGTTAAAATTGAAAAAAGTTTTAAAAATTTTTTTTTGGACTTAGTCATTTTTCCGGCGTTTATCAGACTTTCAGATAGGGGAAATGTCAGTGAGCTTTCCGATTTCAGTTCCAGAGCGATTCGCCCACTGAGTCCTTGATATTTAGTCATTTTCAGCCAATTTTCTGGATTTTTGAAAATTTCACTTTTTTGTGACAATATCAACTAAATGAGGGAATAATATGTGTGAGGGTACCCCAGGAGAGTTCCAAATGTGTGTGGGTAGAATATATATCCCACGGGGGTAAAATTGAAAAAAGTGTAAAAATTTTTTTTTTGGATTTAGTAATTTTTCCAGCTTTTATCAGACTTTCAGATAGGGGAAATGTCAGTGAGCGTTCCGATTTCAGTTCCAAAGCGATTCGCCCACTGAGTCCTTGATATTTAGTCGTTTTCAGCCAATTTTCTGGATTTTTGAAAATTTAACTTTTTTGTGAAAATATCCACTAAATGAGGGAATAATATGTGTGAGGGTACCCCAGGAGAGTTCCAAATGTGTGTGGGTAGAATATATATCCCACAGGGTTAAAATTGAAAAAAGTTGAAAAAAAATTTTTTTGGACTTAGTCATTTTTCCGGCGTTTATCAGACTTTCAGATAGGAGAAATGTCAGTGAGCTTTCCGATTTCAGTTCCAGAGCGATTCGCCCAATGAGTCCTTGATATTTAGTCGTTTTCAGCCAATTTTCTGGATTTTTGAAAATTTCACTTTTTTGTGAAAATATCCATTAAATGAGGGAATAATATGTGTGAGGGTACACCAGGAGAGTTCCAAATGTGTGTGCGTAGAATATATATCCCACAGGGTTAAAATTGAAAAAAGTTGAAAAAAAATTTTTTTGGGACTTAGTCATTTTTCCGGCGTTTATCAGACTTTCAGATAGGGGAAATGTCAGTGAGCTTTCCGATTTCAGTTCCAGAGTGATTCGCCCAATGAGTCCTTGATATTTAGTCGTTTTCAGCCAATTTTCTGGATTTTTGAAAATTTCATTTTTTGTGAAAACATCCACTAAATGAGGGAATAATATGTGTGAGGGTACCCCAGGAGAGTTCCAAATGTGTGTGGGTAGAATATATATCCCACAGGGTTAAAATTGAAAAAAGTTGAAAAAAATTTTTTTTTTGTACTTAGCCATTTTTCCGGCGTTTATCAGACTTTCAGATAGGGGAAATGTCAGTGAGCGTTCCGATTTCAGTTAAAGAGCGATTCGCCCAATCAGTCCTTGATATTTAGTCGTTTTCAGCCAATTTTCTGGATTTTTGAAAATTTCACTTTTTTGTGAAAATATCCACTAAATGAGGGAATAATATGTGTGAGGGTACCCCAGGAGAGTTCCAAATGTGTGTGCGTAGAATATATATCCCACAGGGTTAAAATTGAAAAAAGTTGAAAAAAAATTTTTTTGGGACTTAGTCATTTTTCCGGCGTTTATCAGACTTTCAGATAGGGGAAATGTCAGTGAGCTTTCCGATTTCAGTTCCAGAGCGATTTGCCCAATGAGTCCTTGATATTTAGTCGTTTTCAGCCAATTTTCTGGATTTTTGAAAATTTCATTTTTTGTGAAAATATCCACTAAATGAGGGAATAATATGTGTGAGGGTACCCCAGGAGAGTTCCAAATGTGTGTGGGTAGAATATATATCCCACAGGGTTAAAATTGAAAAAAGTTGAAAAAATTTTTTTTTTGGACTTAGTCATTTTTCCGGCGTTTATCAGACTTTCAGATAGGGGAAATGTCAGTGAGCTTTCCGATTTCAGTTCCAGAGCGATTTGTCCAATGAGTCCTTGATATTTAGTCGTTTTCAGCCAATTTTCTGGATTTTTGAAAATTTCACTTTTTTGTGAAAATATCCACTAAATGAGGGAATAATATGTGTGAGGGTACCCCAGGAGAGTTCCAAATGTGTGTGGGTAGAATATATATCCCACGGGGGTAAAATTGAAAAAAGTTTAAAATTTTTTTTTGGGGATTTAGTAATTTTTCCAGCTTTTATCAGACTTTCAGATAGGGGAAATGTCAGTGAGCGTTCCGATTTCAGTTCCAAAGCGATTCGCCCACTGAGTCCTTGATATTTAGTCGTTTTCAGCCAATTTTCTGGATTTTTGAAAATTTAACTTTTTTGTGAAAATATCCACTAAATGAGGGAATAATATGTGTGAGGGTACCCCAGGAGATTTCCAAATGTGTGTGGGTAGAATATATATCCCACAGGGTTAAAATTGAAAAAAGTTAAAAAAAAATTTTTTTGGACTTAGTCATTTTTCCGGCGTTTATCAGACTTTCAGATAGGGGAAATGTCAGTGAGCTTTCTGATTTCAGTTCCAGAGCGATTCGCCTAATGAGTCCTTGATATTTAGTCGTTTTCAGATAATTTTCTGGATTTTTGAAAATTTCACTTTTTTGTGACAATATCAACTAAATGAGGGAATAATATGTGTGAGGGTACCCCAGGAGAGTTCCAAATGTGTGTGGGTAGAATATATATCCCACAGGGTTAAAATTGAAAAAAGTTGAAAAAATTTTTTTTTGGGGATTTAGTAATTTTTCCAGCTTTTATCAGACTTTCAGATAGGGGAAATGTCAGTGAGCGTTCCGATTTCAGTTCCAAAGCGATTCGCCCACTAAGTCCATGATATTTAGTCGTTTTCAGCCAATTTTCTGGATTTTTGAAAATTTAACTTTTTTGTGAAAATATCCACTAAATGAGGGAATAATATGTGTGAGGGTACCCCAGGAGATTTCCAAATGTGTGTGGGTAGAATATATATCCCACAGGGTTAAAATTGAAAAAAGTTTTAAAAATTTTTTTTTGGACTTAGTCATTTTTCCGGCGTTTATCAGACTTTCAGATAGGGGAAATGTCAGTGAGCTTTCCGATTTCAGTTCCAGAGCGATTCGCCCACTGAGTCCTTGATATTTAGTCATTTTCAGCCAATTTTCTGGATTTTTGAAAATTTCACTTTTTTGTGACAATATCAACTAAATGAGGGAATAATATGTGTGAGGGTACCCCAGGAGAGTTCCAAATGTGTGTGGGTAGAATATATATCCCACGGGGGTAAAATTGAAAAAAGTGTAAAAATTTTTTTTTTGGATTTAGTAATTTTTCCAGCTTTTATCAGACTTTCAGATAGGGGAAATGTCAGTGAGCGTTCCGATTTCAGTTCCAAAGCGATTCGCCCACTGAGTCCTTGATATTTAGTCGTTTTCAGCCAATTTTCTGGATTTTTGAAAATTTAACTTTTTTGTGAAAATATCCACTAAATGAGGGAATAATATGTGTGAGGGTACCCCAGGAGAGTTCCAAATGTGTGTGGGTAGAATATATATCCCACAGGGTTAAAATTGAAAAAAGTTGAAAAAAAATTTTTTTGGACTTAGTCATTTTTCCGGCGTTTATCAGACTTTCAGATAGGAGAAATGTCAGTGAGCTTTCCGATTTCAGTTCCAGAGCGATTCGCCCAATGAGTCCTTGATATTTAGTCGTTTTCAGCCAATTTTCTGGATTTTTGAAAATTTCACTTTTTTGTGAAAATATCCATTAAATGAGGGAATAATATGTGTGAGGGTACACCAGGAGAGTTCCAAATGTGTGTGCGTAGAATATATATCCCACAGGGTTAAAATTGAAAAAAGTTGAAAAAAAATTTTTTTGGGACTTAGTCATTTTTCCGGCGTTTATCAGACTTTCAGATAGGGGAAATGTCAGTGAGCTTTCCGATTTCAGTTCCAGAGTGATTCGCCCAATGAGTCCTTGATATTTAGTCGTTTTCAGCCAATTTTCTGGATTTTTGAAAATTTCATTTTTTGTGAAAACATCCACTAAATGAGGGAATAATATGTGTGAGGGTACCCCAGGAGAGTTCCAAATGTGTGTGGGTAGAATATATATCCCACAGGGTTAAAATTGAAAAAAGTTGAAAAAAATTTTTTTTTTGTACTTAGCCATTTTTCCGGCGTTTATCAGACTTTCAGATAGGGGAAATGTCAGTGAGCGTTCCGATTTCAGTTAAAGAGCGATTCGCCCAATCAGTCCTTGATATTTAGTCGTTTTCAGCCAATTTTCTGGATTTTTGAAAATTTCACTTTTTTGTGAAAATATCCACTAAATGAGGGAATAATATGTGTGAGGGTACCCCAGGAGAGTTCCAAATGTGTGTGCGTAGAATATATATCCCACAGGGTTAAAATTGAAAAAAGTTGAAAAAAAATTTTTTTGGGACTTAGTCATTTTTCCGGCGTTTATCAGACTTTCAGATAGGGGAAATGTCAGTGAGCTTTCCGATTTCAGTTCCAGAGCGATTTGCCCAATGAGTCCTTGATATTTAGTCGTTTTCAGCCAATTTTCTGGATTTTTGAAAATTTCATTTTTTGTGAAAATATCCACTAAATGAGGGAATAATATGTGTGAGGGTACCCCAGGAGAGTTCCAAATGTGTGTGGGTAGAATATATATCCCACAGGGTTAAAATTGAAAAAAGTTGAAAAAATTTTTTTTTTGGACTTAGTCATTTTTCCGGCGTTTATCAGACTTTCAGATAGGGGAAATGTCAGTGAGCTTTCCGATTTCAGTTCCAGAGCGATTTGTCCAATGAGTCCTTGATATTTAGTCGTTTTCAGCCAATTTTCTGGATTTTTGAAAATTTCACTTTTTTGTGAAAATATCCACTAAATGAGGGAATAATATGTGTGAGGGTACCCCAGGAGAGTTCCAAATGTGTGTGGGTAGAATATATATCCCACGGGGGTAAAATTGAAAAAAGTTTAAAATTTTTTTTTGGGGATTTAGTAATTTTTCCAGCTTTTATCAGACTTTCAGATAGGGGAAATGTCAGTGAGCGTTCCGATTTCAGTTCCAAAGCGATTCGCCCACTGAGTCCTTGATATTTAGTCGTTTTCAGCCAATTTTCTGGATTTTTGAAAATTTAACTTTTTTGTGAAAATATCCACTAAATGAGGGAATAATATGTGTGAGGGTACCCCAGGAGATTTCCAAATGTGTGTGGGTAGAATATATATCCCACAGGGTTAAAATTGAAAAAAGTTAAAAAAAAATTTTTTTGGACTTAGTCATTTTTCCGGCGTTTATCAGACTTTCAGATAGGGGAAATGTCAGTGAGCTTTCTGATTTCAGTTCCAGAGCGATTCGCCTAATGAGTCCTTGATATTTAGTCGTTTTCAGATAATTTTCTGGATTTTTGAAAATTTCACTTTTTTGTGACAATATCAACTAAATGAGGGAATAATATGTGTGAGGGTACCCCAGGAGAGTTCCAAATGTGTGTGGGTAGAATATATATCCCACAGGGTTAAAATTGAAAAAAGTTGAAAAAATTTTTTTTTGGGGATTTAGTAATTTTTCCAGCTTTTATCAGACTTTCAGATAGGGGAAATGTCAGTGAGCGTTCCGATTTCAGTTCCAAAGCGATTCGCCCACTAAGTCCATGATATTTAGTCGTTTTCAGCCAATTTTCTGGATTTTTGAAAATTTAACTTTTTTGTGAAAATATCCACTAAATGAGGGAATAATATGTGTGAGGGTACCCCAGGAGATTTCCAAATGTGTGTGGGTAGAATATATATCCCACAGGGTTAAAATTGAAAAAAGTTTTAAAAATTTTTTTTTGGACTTAGTCATTTTTCCGGCGTTTATCAGACTTTCAGATAGGGGAAATGTCAGTGAGCTTTCCGATTTCAGTTCCAGAGCGATTCGCCCACTGAGTCCTTGATATTTAGTCATTTTCAGCCAATTTTCTGGATTTTTGAAAATTTCACTTTTTTGTGACAATATCAACTAAATGAGGGAATAATATGTGTGAGGGTACCCCAGGAGAGTTCCAAATGTGTGTGGGTAGAATATATATCCCACGGGGGTAAAATTGAAAAAAGTGTAAAAATTTTTTTTTTGGATTTAGTAATTTTTCCAGCTTTTATCAGACTTTCAGATAGGGGAAATGTCAGTGAGCGTTCCGATTTCAGTTCCAAAGCGATTCGCCCACTGAGTCCTTGATATTTAGTCGTTTTCAGCCAATTTTCTGGATTTTTGAAAATTTAACTTTTTTGTGAAAATATCCACTAAATGAGGGAATAATATGTGTGAGGGTACCCCAGGAGAGTTCCAAATGTGTGTGGGTAGAATATATATCCCACAGGGTTAAAATTGAAAAAAGTTGAAAAAAAATTTTTTTGGACTTAGTCATTTTTCCGGCGTTTATCAGACTTTCAGATAGGAGAAATGTCAGTGAGCTTTCCGATTTCAGTTCCAGAGCGATTCGCCCAATGAGTCCTTGATATTTAGTCGTTTTCAGCCAATTTTCTGGATTTTTGAAAATTTCACTTTTTTGTGAAAATATCCATTAAATGAGGGAATAATATGTGTGAGGGTACACCAGGAGAGTTCCAAATGTGTGTGCGTAGAATATATATCCCACAGGGTTAAAATTGAAAAAAGTTGAAAAAAAATTTTTTTGGGACTTAGTCATTTTTCCGGCGTTTATCAGACTTTCAGATAGGGGAAATGTCAGTGAGCTTTCCGATTTCAGTTCCAGAGTGATTCGCCCAATGAGTCCTTGATATTTAGTCGTTTTCAGCCAATTTTCTGGATTTTTGAAAATTTCATTTTTTGTGAAAACATCCACTAAATGAGGGAATAATATGTGTGAGGGTACCCCAGGAGAGTTCCAAATGTGTGTGGGTAGAATATATATCCCACAGGGTTAAAATTGAAAAAAGTTGAAAAAAATTTTTTTTTTGTACTTAGCCATTTTTCCGGCGTTTATCAGACTTTCAGATAGGGGAAATGTCAGTGAGCGTTCCGATTTCAGTTAAAGAGCGATTCGCCCAATCAGTCCTTGATATTTAGTCGTTTTCAGCCAATTTTCTGGATTTTTGAAAATTTCACTTTTTTGTGAAAATATCCACTAAATGAGGGAATAATATGTGTGAGGGTACCCCAGGAGAGTTCCAAATGTGTGTGCGTAGAATATATATCCCACAGGGTTAAAATTGAAAAAAGTTGAAAAAAAATTTTTTTGGGACTTAGTCATTTTTCCGGCGTTTATCAGACTTTCAGATAGGGGAAATGTCAGTGAGCTTTCCGATTTCAGTTCCAGAGCGATTTGCCCAATGAGTCCTTGATATTTAGTCGTTTTCAGCCAATTTTCTGGATTTTTGAAAATTTCATTTTTTGTGAAAATATCCACTAAATGAGGGAATAATATGTGTGAGGGTACCCCAGGAGAGTTCCAAATGTGTGTGGGTAGAATATATATCCCACAGGGTTAAAATTGAAAAAAGTTGAAAAAATTTTTTTTTTGGACTTAGTCATTTTTCCGGCGTTTATCAGACTTTCAGATAGGGGAAATGTCAGTGAGCTTTCCGATTTCAGTTCCAGAGCGATTTGTCCAATGAGTCCTTGATATTTAGTCGTTTTCAGCCAATTTTCTGGATTTTTGAAAATTTCACTTTTTTGTGAAAATATCCACTAAATGAGGGAATAATATGTGTGAGGGTACCCCAGGAGAGTTCCAAATGTGTGTGGGTAGAATATATATCCCACGGGGGTAAAATTGAAAAAAGTTTAAAATTTTTTTTTGGGGATTTAGTAATTTTTCCAGCTTTTATCAGACTTTCAGATAGGGGAAATGTCAGTGAGCGTTCCGATTTCAGTTCCAAAGCGATTCGCCCACTGAGTCCTTGATATTTAGTCGTTTTCAGCCAATTTTCTGGATTTTTGAAAATTTAACTTTTTTGTGAAAATATCCACTAAATGAGGGAATAATATGTGTGAGGGTACCCCAGGAGATTTCCAAATGTGTGTGGGTAGAATATATATCCCACAGGGTTAAAATTGAAAAAAGTTAAAAAAAAATTTTTTTGGACTTAGTCATTTTTCCGGCGTTTATCAGACTTTCAGATAGGGGAAATGTCAGTGAGCTTTCTGATTTCAGTTCCAGAGCGATTCGCCTAATGAGTCCTTGATATTTAGTCGTTTTCAGATAATTTTCTGGATTTTTGAAAATTTCACTTTTTTGTGACAATATCAACTAAATGAGGGAATAATATGTGTGAGGGTACCCCAGGAGAGTTCCAAATGTGTGTGGGTAGAATATATATCCCACAGGGTTAAAATTGAAAAAAGTTGAAAAAATTTTTTTTTGGGGATTTAGTAATTTTTCCAGCTTTTATCAGACTTTCAGATAGGGGAAATGTCAGTGAGCGTTCCGATTTCAGTTCCAAAGCGATTCGCCCACTAAGTCCATGATATTTAGTCGTTTTCAGCCAATTTTCTGGATTTTTGAAAATTTAACTTTTTTGTGAAAATATCCACTAAATGAGGGAATAATATGTGTGAGGGTACCCCAGGAGATTTCCAAATGTGTGTGGGTAGAATATATATCCCACAGGGTTAAAATTGAAAAAAGTTTTAAAAATTTTTTTTTGGACTTAGTCATTTTTCCGGCGTTTATCAGACTTTCAGATAGGGGAAATGTCAGTGAGCTTTCCGATTTCAGTTCCAGAGCGATTCGCCCACTGAGTCCTTGATATTTAGTCATTTTCAGCCAATTTTCTGGATTTTTGAAAATTTCACTTTTTTGTGACAATATCAACTAAATGAGGGAATAATATGTGTGAGGGTACCCCAGGAGAGTTCCAAATGTGTGTGGGTAGAATATATATCCCACGGGGGTAAAATTGAAAAAAGTGTAAAAATTTTTTTTTTGGATTTAGTAATTTTTCCAGCTTTTATCAGACTTTCAGATAGGGGAAATGTCAGTGAGCGTTCCGATTTCAGTTCCAAAGCGATTCGCCCACTGAGTCCTTGATATTTAGTCGTTTTCAGCCAATTTTCTGGATTTTTGAAAATTTAACTTTTTTGTGAAAATATCCACTAAATGAGGGAATAATATGTGTGAGGGTACCCCAGGAGAGTTCCAAATGTGTGTGGGTAGAATATATATCCCACAGGGTTAAAATTGAAAAAAGTTGAAAAAAAATTTTTTTGGACTTAGTCATTTTTCCGGCGTTTATCAGACTTTCAGATAGGAGAAATGTCAGTGAGCTTTCCGATTTCAGTTCCAGAGCGATTCGCCCAATGAGTCCTTGATATTTAGTCGTTTTCAGCCAATTTTCTGGATTTTTGAAAATTTCACTTTTTTGTGAAAATATCCATTAAATGAGGGAATAATATGTGTGAGGGTACACCAGGAGAGTTCCAAATGTGTGTGCGTAGAATATATATCCCACAGGGTTAAAATTGAAAAAAGTTGAAAAAAAATTTTTTTGGGACTTAGTCATTTTTCCGGCGTTTATCAGACTTTCAGATAGGGGAAATGTCAGTGAGCTTTCCGATTTCAGTTCCAGAGTGATTCGCCCAATGAGTCCTTGATATTTAGTCGTTTTCAGCCAATTTTCTGGATTTTTGAAAATTTCATTTTTTGTGAAAACATCCACTAAATGAGGGAATAATATGTGTGAGGGTACCCCAGGAGAGTTCCAAATGTGTGTGGGTAGAATATATATCCCACAGGGTTAAAATTGAAAAAAGTTGAAAAAAATTTTTTTTTTGTACTTAGCCATTTTTCCGGCGTTTATCAGACTTTCAGATAGGGGAAATGTCAGTGAGCGTTCCGATTTCAGTTAAAGAGCGATTCGCCCAATCAGTCCTTGATATTTAGTCGTTTTCAGCCAATTTTCTGGATTTTTGAAAATTTCACTTTTTTGTGAAAATATCCACTAAATGAGGGAATAATATGTGTGAGGGTACCCCAGGAGAGTTCCAAATGTGTGTGCGTAGAATATATATCCCACAGGGTTAAAATTGAAAAAAGTTGAAAAAAAATTTTTTTGGGACTTAGTCATTTTTCCGGCGTTTATCAGACTTTCAGATAGGGGAAATGTCAGTGAGCTTTCCGATTTCAGTTCCAGAGCGATTTGCCCAATGAGTCCTTGATATTTAGTCGTTTTCAGCCAATTTTCTGGATTTTTGAAAATTTCATTTTTTGTGAAAATATCCACTAAATGAGGGAATAATATGTGTGAGGGTACCCCAGGAGAGTTCCAAATGTGTGTGGGTAGAATATATATCCCACAGGGTTAAAATTGAAAAAAGTTGAAAAAATTTTTTTTTTGGACTTAGTCATTTTTCCGGCGTTTATCAGACTTTCAGATAGGGGAAATGTCAGTGAGCTTTCCGATTTCAGTTCCAGAGCGATTTGTCCAATGAGTCCTTGATATTTAGTCGTTTTCAGCCAATTTTCTGGATTTTTGAAAATTTCACTTTTTTGTGAAAATATCCACTAAATGAGGGAATAATATGTGTGAGGGTACCCCAGGAGAGTTCCAAATGTGTGTGGGTAGAATATATATCCCACGGGGGTAAAATTGAAAAAAGTTTAAAATTTTTTTTTTGGGATTTAGTAATTTTTCCAGCTTTTATCAGACTTTCAGATAGGGGAAATGTCAGTGAGCGTTCCGATTTCAGTTCCAAAGCGATTCGCCCACTGAGTCCTTGATATTTAGTCGTTTTCAGCCAATTTTCTGGATTTTTGAAAATTTAACTTTTTTGTGAAAATATCCACTAAATGAGGGAATAATATGTGTGAGGGTACCCCAGGAGATTTCCAAATGTGTGTGGGTAGAATATATATCCCACAGGGTTAAAATTGAAAAAAGTTTAAAAAAAATTTTTTTGGACTTAGTCATTTTTCCGGCGTTTATCAGACTTTCAGATAGGGGAAATGTCAGTGAGCTTTCTGATTTCAGTTCCAGAGCGATTCGCCTAATGAGTCCTTGATATTTAGTCGTTTTCAGATAATTTTCTGGATTTTTGAAAATTTCACTTTTTTGTGACAATATCAACTAAATGAGGGAATAATATGTGTGAGGGTACCCCAGGAGAGTTCCAAATGTGTGTGGGTAGAATATATATCCCACAGGGTTAAAATTGAAAAAAGTTGAAAAAAATTTTTTTTGGACTTAGTCATTTTTCCGGCGTTTATCAGACTTTCAGATAGGAGAAATGTCAGTGAGCTTTCCGATTTCAGTTCCAGAGCGATTCGCCCAATGAGTCCTTGATATTTAGTCGTTTTCAGCCAATTTTCTGGATTTTTGAAAATTTCACTTTTTTGTGAAAATATCCACTAAATGAGGGAATAATATGTGTGAGGGTACCCCAGGAGAGTTCCAAATGTGTGTGGGTAGAATATATATCCCACAGGGTTAAAATTGAAAAAAGTTGAAAAAATTTTTTTTTGGGGATTTAGTAATTTTTCCAGCTTTTATCAGACTTTCAGATAGGGGAAATGTCAGTGAGCGTTCCGATTTCAGTTCCAAAGCGATTCGCCCACTGAGTCCATGATATTTAGTCGTTTTCAGCCAATTTTCTGGATTTTTGAAAATTTAACTTTTTTGTGAAAATATCCACTAAATGAGGGAATAATATGTGTGAGGGTACCCCAGGAGATTTCCAAATGTGTGTGGGTAGAATATATATCCCACAGGGTTAAAATTGAAAAAAGTTTTAAAAAATTTTTTTTGGACTTAGTCATTTTTCCGGCGTTTATCAGACTTTCAGATAGGGGAAATGTCAGTGAGCTTTCCGATTTCAGTTCCAGAGCGATTCGCCCACTGAGTCCTTGATATTTAGTCGTTTTCAGCCAATTTTCTGGATTTTTGAAAATTTCACTTTTTTGTGACAATATCAACTAAATGAGGGAATAATATGTGTGAGGGTACCCCAGGAGAGTTCCAAATGTGTGTGGGTAGAATATATATCCCACGGGGGTAAAATTGAAAAAAGTTTAAAAATTTTTTTTTTGGATTTAGTAATTTTTCCAGCTTTTATCAGACTTTCAGATAGGGGAAATGTCAGTGAGCGTTCCGATTTCAGTTCCAAAGCGATTCGCCCACTGAGTCCTTGATATTTAGTCGTTTTCAGCCAATTTTCTGGATTTTTGAAAATTTAACTTTTTTGTGAAAATATCCACTAAATGAGGGAATAATATGTGTGAGGGTACCCCAGGAGAGTTCCAAATGTGTGTGGGTAGAATATATATCCCACAGGGTTAAAATTGAAAAAAGTTGAAAAAAATTTTTTTTGGACTTAGTCATTTTTCCGGCGTTTATCAGACTTTCAGATAGGAGAAATGTCAGTGAGCTTTCCGATTTCAGTTCCAGAGCGATTCGCCCAATGAGTCCTTGATATTTAGTCGTTTTCAGCCAATTTTCTGGATTTTTGAAAATTTCACTTTTTTGTGAAAATATCCATTAAATGAGGGAATAATATGTGTGAGGGTACCCCAGGAGAGTTCCAAATGTGTGTGGGTAGAATACATATCCCACGGGGGTAAAATTGAAAAAAGTTTAAAAATTTTTTTTTTGGATTTAGTAATTTTTCCAGCTTTTATGAGACTTTCAGATAGGGGAAATGTCAGTGAGCGTTCCGATTTCAGTTCCAAAGCGATTCGCCCACTGAGTCCATGATATTTAGTCGTTTTCAGCCAATTTTCTGGATTTTTGAAAATTTAACTTTTTTGTGACAATATCAACTAAATGAGGGAATAATATGTGTGAGGGTACCCCAGGAGAGTTCCAAATGTGTGTGGGTAGAATATATATCCCACAGGGTTAAAATTGAAAAAAGTTGAAAAAAATTTTTTTTTGGACTTAGTCATTTTTCCGGCGTTTATCAGACTTTCAGATAGGGGAAATGTCAGTGAGCTTTCCGATTTCAGTTCCAGAGCGATTCGCCCAATGAGTCCTTGATATTTAGTCGTTTTCAGCCAATTTTCTGGATTTTTGAAAATTTCACTTTTTTGTGAAAATATCCACTAAATCAGGGAATAATATGTGTGAGGGTACCCCAGGAGAGTTCCAAATGTGTGTGGGTAGAATATATATCCCACGGGGGTAAAATTGAAAAAAGTTTAAAATTTTTTTTTTGCGATTTAGTAATTTTTCCAGCTTTTATCAGACTTTCAGATAGGGGAAATGTCAGTGAGCGTTCCGATTTCAGTTCCAAAGCGATTCGCCCACTGAGTCCTTGATATTTAGTCGTTTTCAGCCAATTTTCTGGATTTTTGAAAATTTTACTTTTTTGTGAAAATATCCACTAAATGAGGGAATAATATGTGTGAGGGTACCCCAGGAGAGTTCCAAATGTGTGTGGGTAGAATATATATCCCACAGGGTTAAAATTGAAAAAAGTTGAAAAAAATTTTTTTTGGACTTAGTCATTTTTCCGGCGTTTATCAGACTTTCAGATAGGAGAAATGTCAGTGAGCTTTCCGATTTCAGTTCCAGAGCGATTCGCCCAATGAGTCCTTGATATTTAGTCGTTTTCAGCAAATTTTCTGGATTTTTGAAAATTTCACTTTTTTGTGAAAATATCCACTAAATGAGGGAATAATACGAGTGAGGGTACCCCAGGAGAGTTCCAAATGTGTGTGGGTAGAATATATATCCCATAGGGTTAAAATTGAAAAAAGTTGAAAAAAATTTTTTTTTTGTACTTAGTCATTTTTCCGGCGTTTATCAGACTTTCAGATAGGGGAAATGTCAGTGAGCTTTCCGATTTCAGTTCCAGAGCGATTCGCCCAATGAGTCCTTGATATTTAGTCGTTTTCAGCCAATTTTCTGGATTTTTGAAAATTTCACTTTTTTGTGAAAATATCCACTAAATGAGGGAATAATATGTGTGAGGGTACCCCAGGAGAGTTCCAAATGTGTGTGGGTAGAATATATATCCCACAGGGTTAAAATTGAAAAAAGTTGAAAAAAAATTTTTTTTTGTACTTATTCATTTTTCCGGGGTTTATCAGACTTTCAGATAGGGGAAATGTCAGTAAGCATTCCGATTTCAGTTCCAGAGCGATTCGCCCAATCAGTCCTTCATATTTAGTCGTTTTCAGCAAATTTTCTGGATTTTTGAAAATTTCACTTTTTTGTGAAAATATCCACTAAATGAGGGAATAATATGTGTGAGGGTACCCCAGGAGAGTTCCAAATGTGTGTGGGTAGAATATATATCCCACGGGGGTAAAATTGAAAAAAGTTTAAAAATTTTGTTTTTGGATTTAGTAATTTTTCCAGCTTTTATCAGGCTTTCAGATAGGGGAAATGTCAGTGAGCGTTCCGATTTCAGTTCCAAAGCGATTCGCCCAATCAGTCCTTGATATTTAGTCGTTTTCAGCCAATTTAATGGATTTTTGAAAATTTCACTTTTTTTGTGAAAATATCCACTAAATGAGGGAATAATATGTGTGAGGGTACCCCAGGAGAGTTCCAAATGTGTGTGGGTAGAATATATATCCCACAGGGTTAAAATTGAAAAAAGTTGAAAAAAATTTTTGTTTGGACTTAGTCATTTTTTCGGCATTGATCAGACTTTCAAATAGGGCAAATGTCAGTGAGCGTTCCGATTTCAGTTCCAGAGCGATTCGCCCAATGAGTCCTTGATATTTAATCGTTTCCTGCCAATTTTCTGGATTTTTGAAAATTTCTCTTTTTTGTGAAAATATCCACTAAATGAGGGAATAATATATGTGAGGGTACCCCAGGAGAGTTCCAAATGTGTGTCGGTAGAATATATATCCCACGGGGGATAATTTGAAACAAGTTGAAAAACTTTATTTTTTGGACTTAGTCATTTTTCCTGCGTTTATCAGACTTTCAGATAGGGCAAATGTCAGTGAGCATTCTGATTTCAGTTCCAGAGCGATTCGCCCAATGAGTCCTTGATATTTAGTCGTTTTCAGCCAATTTTCTGGATTTTTGAAAATTTCACTTTTTTGTGAAAATATCCACTAAATGAGGGAATAATAAGTGTGAGGGTACCCCAGGAGAGTTCCAAATGTGTGTGGGTAGAATATATATCCCACGGGGGTAAAATTGAAAAAAGTTGAAAAAAATTTTTTTTGGGACTTAGTCATTTTTCCTGCGTTTATCAGACTTTCAGTTAGGGCAAATGTCAGTGAGCATTCCGATTTCAGTTCCAGAGCGATTCGCCCAATGAGTCCTTGATATTTAGTTGTTTTCAGCGAATTTTCTGGATTTTTGAAAATGTCACTTTTTTGTGAAAATATCCACTAAATGAGGGAATAATAAGTGTGAGGGTACCCCAGGAGAGTTCCAAATGTGTGTGGGTAGAATATATATCCCACAGGGTTAAAATTGAAAAAAGTTGAAAAAAATTTTTTTTGGACTTAGTCATTTTTCCGGCATTTATCAGACTTTCAGATAGGGGAAATGTCAGTGAGCTTTCCGATTTCAGTTCCAGAGCGATTCGCCCAATGAGTCCTTGATATTTAGTCGTTTTCAGCCAATTTTCTGGATTTTTGAAAATTTCACTTTTTTGTGAAAATATCCACTAAATGAGGGAATAATATGTGTGAGGGTACCCCAGGAGAGTTCCAAATGTGTGTGGGTAGAATATATATCCCACGGGGGTAAAATTGAAAAAAGTTAAAAAAAATTTTTTTTGGATTTAGTAATTTTTCCAGCTTTTATCAGACTTTCAGATAGGGGAAATGTCAGTGAGCGTTCCGATTTCAGTTCCAAAGCGATTCGCCCACTGAGTCCTTGATATTTAGTCGTTTTCAGCCAATTTAATGGATTTTTGAAAATTTAACTTTTTTGTGAAAATATCCACTAAATGAGGGAATAATATGTGTGAGGGTACCCCAGGAGAGTTCCAAATGTGTGTGGGTAGAATATATACCCCACGTGGGTAAAATTGAAAAAAGTTGAACAAAATTTTTTTTTTGGACTTAGTCATTTTTCCGGCGTTTATCAGACTTTCAGATAGGGGAAAGGTCAGTGAGCGTTCCGATTTCAGTTCCAGAGCGATTCGCCCAATCAGTCCTTGATATTTAGTCGTTTTCAGCCAATTTTCTGGATTTTTGAAAATTTCACTTTTTTGTGAAAATATCCACTAAATGAGGGAATAATATGTGTGAGGGTACCCCAGGAGAGTTCCAAATGTGTGTGGGTAGAATATATATCCCACAGGGTTAAAATTGAAAAAAGTTGAAAAAATTTTTTTTGGACTTAGTCATTTTTCCGGCTTTTATCAGACTTTCAGATAGGGGAAATGTCAGTGAGCTTTCCGATTTCAGTTCCAGAGCGATTCGCCCAATGAGTCCTTGATATTTAGTCGTTTTCAGCCAATTTTCTGGATTTTTGAAAATTTCACTTTTTTGTGAAAATATCCACTAAATGAGGGAATAATATGTGTGAGGGTACCCCAGGAGAGTTCCAAATGTGTGTGGGTAGAATATATATCCCACAGGGTTAAAATTGAAAAAAGTTGAAAAAAATTTTTGTTTGGACTTAGTCATTTTTTCGGCATTGATCAGACTTTCAAATAGGGCAAATGTCAGTGAGCGTTCCGATTTCAGTTCCAGAGCGATTCGCCCAATGAGTCCTTGATATTTAATCGTTTCCTGCCAATTTTCTGGATTTTTGAAAATTTCTCTTTTTTGTGAAAATATCCACTAAATGAGGGAATAATATATGTGAGGGTACCCCAGGAGAGTTCCAAATGTGTGTCGGTAGAATATATATCCCACGGGGGATAATTTGAAACAAGTTGAAAAACTTTATTTTTCGGACTTAGTCATTTTTCCTGCGTTTATCAGACTTTCAGATAGGGCAAATGTCAGTGAGCATTCTGATTTCAGTTCCAGAGCGATTCGCCCAATGAGTCCTTGATATTTAGTCGTTTTCAGCCAATTTTCTGGATTTTTGAAAATTTCACTTTTTTGTGAAAATATCCACTAAATGAGGGAATAATAAGTGTGAGGGTACCCCAGGAGAGTTCCAAATGTGTGTGGGTAGAATATATATCCCACGGGGGTAAAATTGAAAAAAGTTGAAAAAAATTTTTTTTGGGACTTAGTCATTTTTCCTGCGTTTATCAGACTTTCAGTTAGGGCAAATGTCAGTGAGCATTCCGATTTCAGTTCCAGAGCGATTCGCCCAATGAGTCCTTGATATTTAGTTGTTTTCAGCGAATTTTCTGGATTTTTGAAAATGTCACTTTTTTGTGAAAATATCCACTAAATGAGGGAATAATAAGTGTGAGGGTACCCCAGGAGAGTTCCAAATGTGTGTGGGTAGAATATATATCCCACAGGGTTAAAATTGAAAAAAGTTGAAAAAAATTTTTTTTGGACTTAGTCATTTTTCCGGCATTTATCAGACTTTCAGATAGGGGAAATGTCAGTGAGCTTTCCGATTTCAGTTCCAGAGCGATTCGCCCAATGAGTCCTTGATATTTAGTCGTTTTCAGCCAATTTTCTGGATTTTTGAAAATTTCACTTTTTTGTGAAAATATCCACTAAATGAGGGAATAATATGTGTGAGGGTACCCCAGGAGAGTTCCAAATGTGTGTGGGTAGAATATATATCCCACGGGGGTAAAATTGAAAAAAGTTAAAAAAAATTTTTTTTGGATTTAGTAATTTTTCCAGCTTTTATCAGACTTTCAGATAGGGGAAATGTCAGTGAGCGTTCCGATTTCAGTTCCAAAGCGATTCGCCCACTGAGTCCTTGATATTTAGTCGTTTTCAGCCAATTTAATGGATTTTTGAAAATTTAACTTTTTTGTGAAAATATCCACTAAATGAGGGAATAATATGTGTGAGGGTACCCCAGGAGAGTTCCAAATGTGTGTGGGTAGAATATATACCCCACGTGGGTAAAATTGAAAAAAGTTGAACAAAATTTTTTTTTTGGACTTAGTCATTTTTCCGGCGTTTATCAGACTTTCAGATAGGGGAAAGGTCAGTGAGCGTTCCGATTTCAGTTCCAGAGCGATTCGCCCAATCAGTCCTTGATATTTAGTCGTTTTCAGCCAATTTTCTGGATTTTTGAAAATTTCACTTTTTTGTGAAAATATCCACTAAATGAGGGAATAATATGTGTGAGGGTACCCCAGGAGAGTTCCAAATGTGTGTGGGTAGAATATATATCCCACAGGGTTAAAATTGAAAAAAGTTGAAAAAATTTTTTTTGGACTTAGTCATTTTTCCGGCTTTTATCAGACTTTCAGATAGGGGAAATGTCAGTGAGCTTTCCGATTTCAGTTCCAGAGCGATTCGCCCAATGAGTCCTTGATATTTAGTCGTTTTCAGCCAATTTTCTGGATTTTTGAAAATTTCACTTTTTTGTGAAAATATCCACTAAATGAGGGAATAATATGTGTGAGGGTACCCCAGGAGAGTTCCAAATGTGTGTGGGTAGAATATATATCCCACAGGGTTAAAATTGAAAAAAGTTGAAAAAAATTTTTGTTTGGACTTAGTCATTTTTTCGGCATTGATCAGACTTTCAAATAGGGCAAATGTCAGTGAGCGTTCCGATTTCAGTTCCAGAGCGATTCGCCCAATGAGTCCTTGATATTTAATCGTTTCCTGCCAATTTTCTGGATTTTTGAAAATTTCTCTTTTTTGTGAAAATATCCACTAAATGAGGGAATAATATATGTGAGGGTACCCCAGGAGAGTTCCAAATGTGTGTCGGTAGAATATATATCCCACGGGGGATAATTTGAAACAAGTTGAAAAACTTTATTTTTCGGACTTAGTCATTTTTCCTGCGTTTATCAGACTTTCAGATAGGGCAAATGTCAGTGAGCATTCTGATTTCAGTTCCAGAGCGATTCGCCCAATGAGTCCTTGATATTTAGTCGTTTTCAGCCAATTTTCTGGATTTTTGAAAATTTCACTTTTTTGTGAAAATATCCACTAAATGAGGGAATAATATGTGTGAGGGTACCCCAGGAGAGTTCCAAATGTGTGTGGGTAGAATATATATCCCACAGGGTTAAAATTGAAAAAAGTTGAAAAAAATTTTTTTTGGACTTAGTCATTTTTCCGGCGTTTATCAGACTTTCAGATAGGAGAAATGTCAGTGAGCTTTCCGATTTCAGTTCCAGAGCGATTCGCCCAATGAGTCCTTGATATTTAGTCGTTTTCAGCAAATTTTCTGGATTTTTGAAAATTTCACTTTTTTGTGAAAATATCCACTAAATGAGGGAATAATACGAGTGAGGGTACCCCAGGAGAGTTCCAAATGTGTGTGGGTAGAATATATATCCCACAGGGTTAAAATTGAAAAAAGTTGAAAAAAATTTTTTTTTTGTACTTAGTCATTTTTCCGGCGTTTATCAGACTTTCAGATAGGGGAAATGTCAGTGAGCTTTCCGATTTCAGTTCCAGAGCGATTCGCCCAATGAGTCCTTGATATTTAGTCGTTTTCAGCCAATTTTCTGGATTTTTGAAAATTTCACTTTTTTGTGAAAATATCCACTAAATGAGGGAATAATATGTGTGAGGGTACCCCAGGAGAGTTCCAAATGTGTGTGGGTAGAATATATATCCCACAGGGTTAAAATTGAAAAAAGTTGAAAAAAATTTTTTTTTGGACTTAGTCATTTTTCCGGCGTTTATCAGACTTTCAGATAGGGGAAATGTCAGTGAGCTTTCCGATTTCAGTTCCAGAGTGATTCGCCCAATGAGTCCTTGATATTTAGTCGTTTTCAGCCAATTTTCTGGATTTTTGAAAATTTCACTTTTTTGTGAAAATATCCACTAAATGAGGGAATAATATGTGTGAGGGTACCCCAGGAGAGTTCCAAATGTGTGTGGGTAGAATATATATCCCACAGGGTTAAAATTGAAAAAAGTTGAAAAAAAATTTTTTTTTGTACTTATTCATTTTTCCGGGGTTTATCAGACTTTCAGATAGGGGAAATGTCAGTAAGCATTCCGATTTCAGTTCCAGAGCGATTCGCCCAATCAGTCCTTGATATTTAGTCGTTTTCAGCCAATTTTCTGGATTTTTGAAAATTTCACTTTTTTGTGAAAATATCCACTAAATGAGGGAATAATATGTGTGAGGGTACCCCAGGAGAGTTCCAAATGTGTGTGGGTAGAATATATATCCCACAGGGTTAAAATTGAAAAAAGTTGAAAAAATTTTTTTTGGACTTAGTCATTTTTCCGGCATTTATCAGACTTTCAGATAGGGGAAATGTCAGTGAGCTTTCCGATTTCAGTTCCAGAGCGATTCGCCCAATGAGTCCTTGATATTTAGTCGTTTTCAGCCAATTTTCTGGATTTTTGAAAATTTCACTTTTTTGTGAAAATATCCACTAAATGAGGGAATAATATGTGTGAGGGTACCCCAGGAGAGTTCCAAATGTGTGTGGGTAGAATATATATCCCACAGGGTTAAAATTGAAAAAAGTTGAAAAAAATTTTTGTTTGGACTTAGTCATTTTTTCGGCATTGATCAGACTTTCAAATAGGGCAAATGTCAGTGAGCGTTCCGATTTCAGTTCCAGAGCGATTCGCCCAATGAGTCCTTGATATTTAATCGTTTCCTGCCAATTTTCTGGATTTTTGAAAATTTCTCTTTTTTGTGAAAATATCCACTAAATGAGGGAATAATATATGTGAGGGTACCCCAGGAGAGTTCCAAATGTGTGTCGGTAGAATATATATCCCACGGGGGATAATTTGAAACAAGTTGAAAAACTTTATTTTTTGGACTTAGTCATTTTTCCTGCGTTTATCAGACTTTCAGATAGGGCAAATGTCAGTGAGCATTCTGATTTCAGTTCCAGAGCGATTCGCCCAATGAGTCCTTGATATTTAGTCGTTTTCAGCCAATTTTCTGGATTTTTGAAAATTTCACTTTTTTGTGAAAATATCCACTAAATGAGGGAATAATAAGTGTGAGGGTACCCCAGGAGAGTTCCAAATGTGTGTGGGTAGAATATATATCCCACGGGGGTAAAATTGAAAAAAGTTGAAAAAAATTTTTTTTGGGACTTAGTCATTTTTCCTGCGTTTATCAGACTTTCAGTTAGGGCAAATGTCAGTGAGCATTCCGATTTCAGTTCCAGAGCGATTCGCCCAATGAGTCCTTGATATTTAGTCGTTTTCAGCCAATTTTCTGGATTTTTGAAAATTTCACTTTTTTGTGAAAATATCCACTAAATGAGGGAATAATATGTGTGAGGGTACCCCAGGAGAGTTCCAAATGTGTGTGGGTAGAATATATATCCCACGGGGGTAAAATTGAAAAAAGTTAAAAAAAATTTTTTTTGGATTTAGTAATTTTTCCAGCTTTTATCAGACTTTCAGATAGGGGAAATGTCAGTGAGCGTTCCGATTTCAGTTCCAAAGCGATTCGCCCACTGAGTCCTTGATATTTAGTCGTTTTCAGCCAATTTAATGGATTTTTGAAAATTTAACTTTTTTGTGAAAATATCCACTAAATGAGGGAATAATATGTGTTAGGGTACCCCAGGAGAGTTCCAAATGTGTGTGGGTAGAATATATACC
This sequence comes from Phyllobates terribilis, assembly GCF_046119375.1. Classification (NCBI taxonomy): domain Eukaryota; kingdom Metazoa; phylum Chordata; class Amphibia; order Anura; family Dendrobatidae; genus Phyllobates; species Phyllobates terribilis. The sequence continues at coordinate 955,889 of NW_027363294.1, forward strand.
CCACGTGGGTAAAATTGAAAAAAGTTGAACAAAATTTTTTTTTTGGACTTAGTCATTTTTCCGGCGTTTATCAGACTTTCAGATAGGGGAAATGTCAGTGAGCTTTCCAATTTCAGTTCCAGAGCGATTCGCCCAATGAGTCCTTGATATTTAGTCGTTTTCAGCCAATTTTCTGGATTTTTGAAAATTTCACTTTTTTGTGAAAATATCCACTAAATGAGGGAATAATATGTGTGAGGGTACCCCAGGAGAGTTCCAAATGTGTGTGGGTAGAATATATATCCCACAGGGTTAAAATTGAAAAAAGTTGAAAAAAATTTTTTTTTGGACTTAGTCATTTTTCCGGCGTTTATCAGACTTTCAGATAGGGGAAATGTCAGTGAGCTTTCCGATTTCAGTTCCAGAGCGATTCGCCCAATGAGTCCTTGATATTTAGTCGTTTTCAGCCAATTTTCTGGATTTTTGAAAATTTCACTTTTTTGTGAAAATATCCACTAAATGAGGGAATAATATGTGTGAGGGTACCCCAGGAGAGTTCCAAATGTGTGTGGGTGGAATATATATCCCACAGGATTAAAATTGAAAAAAGTTGAAAAAAATTTTTTTTTGGACTTAGTCATTTTTCCGGCGTTTATCAGACTTTCAGATAGGGGAAATGTCAATGAGCTTTCCGATTTCAGTTCCAGAGCGATTCGCCCAATGAGTCCTTGATATTTAGTCGTTTTCAGCCAATTTTCTGGATTTTGGAAAATTTCACTCTTTTGTGAAAATATCCACTAAATGAGGGAATAATATGTGTGAGGGTACCCCAGGAGAGTTCCAAATGTGTGTGGGTAGAATATATATCCCACAGGGTTAAAATTGAAAAAAGTTGAAAAAAATTTTTTTTTTGTACTTAGTCATTTTTCCGGCGTTTATCAGACTTTCAGATAGGGGAAATGTCAGTGAGCATTCCGATTTCAGTTCCAGAGCGATTCGCCCAATCAGTCCTTGATATTTAGTCGTTTTCAGCCAATTTTCTGGATTTTTGAAAATTTCACTTTTTTGTGAAAATATCCACTAAATGAGGGAATAATATGTGTGAGGGTACCCCAGGAGAGTTCCAAATGTGTGTGGGTAGAATATATATCCCACAGGGTTAAAATTGAAAAAAGTTGAAAAAATTTTTTTTGGACTTAGTCATTTTTCCGGCATTTATCAGACTTTCAGATAGGGGAAATGTCAGTGAGCTTTCCGATTTCAGTTCCAGAGCGATTCGCCCAATGAGTCCTTGATATTTAGTCGTTTTCAGCCAATTTTCTGGATTTTTGAAAATTTCACTTTTTTGTGAAAATATCCACTAAATGAGGGAATAATATGTGTGAGGGTACCCCAGGAGAGTTCCAAATGTGTGTGGGTAGAATATATATCCCACAGGGTTAAAATTGAAAAAAGTTGAAAAAAATTTTTGTTTGGACTTAGTCATTTTTTCGGCATTGATCAGACTTTCAAATAGGGCAAATGTCAGTGAGCGTTCCGATTTCAGTTCCAGAGCGATTCGCCCAATGAGTCCTTGATATTTAATCGTTTCCTGCCAATTTTCTGGATTTTTGAAAATTTCTCTTTTTTGTGAAAATATCCACTAAATGAGGGAATAATATATGTGAGGGTACCCCAGGAGAGTTCCAAATGTGTGTCGGTAGAATATATATCCCACGGGGGATAATTTGAAACAAGTTGAAAAACTTTATTTTTTGGACTTAGTCATTTTTCCTGCGTTTATCAGACTTTCAGATAGGGCAAATGTCAGTGAGCATTCTGATTTCAGTTCCAGAGCGATTCGCCCAATGAGTCCTTGATATTTAGTCGTTTTCAGCCAATTTTCTGGATTTTTGAAAATTTCACTTTTTTGTGAAAATATCCACTAAATGAGGGAATAATAAGTGTGAGGGTACCCCAGGAGAGTTCCAAATGTGTGTGGGTAGAATATATATCCCACGGGGGTAAAATTGAAAAAAGTTGAAAAAAATTTTTTTTGGGACTTAGTCATTTTTCCTGCGTTTATCAGACTTTCAGTTAGGGCAAATGTCAGTGAGCATTCCGATTTCAGTTCCAGAGCGATTCGCCCAATGAGTCCTTGATATTTAGTCGTTTTCAGCCAATTTTCTGGATTTTTGAAAATTTCACTTTTTTGTGAAAATATCCACTAAATGAGGGAATAATATGTGTGAGGGTACCCCAGGAGAGTTCCAAATGTGTGTGGGTAGAATATATATCCCACGGGGGTAAAATTGAAAAAAGTTAAAAAAAATTTTTTTTGGATTTAGTAATTTTTCCAGCTTTTATCAGACTTTCAGATAGGGGAAATGTCAGTGAGCGTTCCGATTTCAGTTCCAAAGCGATTCGCCCACTGAGTCCTTGATATTTAGTCGTTTTCAGCCAATTTAATGGATTTTTGAAAATTTAACTTTTTTGTGAAAATATCCACTAAATGAGGGAATAATATGTGTTAGGGTACCCCAGGAGAGTTCCAAATGTGTGTGGGTAGAATATATACCCCACGTGGGTAAAATTGAAAAAAGTTGAACAAAATTTTTTTTTTGGACTTAGTCATTTTTCCGGCGTTTATCAGACTTTCAGATAGGGGAAATGTCAGTGAGCTTTCCAATTTCAGTTCCAGAGCGATTCGCCCAATGAGTCCTTGATATTTAGTCGTTTTCAGCCAATTTTCTGGATTTTTGAAAATTTCACTTTTTTGTGAAAATATCCACTAAATGAGGGAATAATATGTGTGAGGGTACCCCAGGAGAGTTCCAAATGTGTGTGGGTAGAATATATATCCCACAGGGTTAAAATTGAAAAAAGTTGAAAAAAATTTTTTTTTGGACTTAGTCATTTTTCCGGCGTTTATCAGACTTTCAGATAGGGGAAATGTCAGTGAGCTTTCCGATTTCAGTTCCAGAGCGATTCGCCCAATGAGTCCTTGATATTTAGTCGTTTTCAGCCAATTTTCTGGATTTTTGAAAATTTCACTTTTTTGTGAAAATATCCACTAAATGAGGGAATAATATGTGTGAGGGTACCCCAGGAGAGTTCCAAATGTGTGTGGGTGGAATATATATCCCACAGGATTAAAATTGAAAAAAGTTGAAAAAAATTTTGTTTTTGGACTTAGTCATTTTTCCGGCGTTTATCAGACTTTCAGATAGGGGAAATGTCAATGAGCTTTCCGATTTCAGTTCCAGAGCGATTCGCCCAATGAGTCCTTGATATTTAGTCGTTTTCAGCCAATTTTCTGGATTTTGGAAAATTTCACTCTTTTGTGAAAATATCCACTAAATGAGGGAATAATATGTGTGAGGGTACCCCAGGAGAGTTCCAAATGTGTGTGGGTAGAATATATATCCCACAGGGTTAAAATTGAAAAAAGTTGAAAAAAATTTTTTTTTTGTACTTAGTCATTTTTCCGGCGTTTATCAGACTTTCAGATAGGGGAAATGTCAGTGAGCATTCCGATTTCAGTTCCAGAGCGATTCGCCCAATCAGTCCTTGATATTTAGTCGTTTTCAGCCAATTTTCTGGATTTTTGAAAATGTCACTTTTTTGTGAAAATATCCACTAAATGAGGGAATAATATATGTGAGGGTACCCCAGGAGAGTTCCAAATGTGTGTGGGTAGAATATATATCCCACAGGGTTAAAATTGAAAAAAGTTGAAAAAAATTTTTTTTGGACTTAGTCATTTTTCCGGCGTTTATCAGACTTTCAGATAGGGGAAATGTCAGTGAGCGTTCCGATTTCAGTTCCAGAGCGATTCGCCCAATGAGTCCTTGATATTTAGTCGTTTTCAGCCAATTTTCTGGATTTTTGAAAATGTCACTTTTTTGTGAAAATATCCACTAAATGAGGGAATAATATGTGTGAGGGTACCCCAGGAGAGTTCCAAATGTGTGTGGGTAGAATATATATCCCACAGGGTTAAAATTGAAAATAGTTGAAAAAAATTTTTTTTGGACTTAGTCATTTTTCCGGCGTTTATCAGACTTTCAGATAGGGGAAATGTCAGTGAGCGTTCCGATTTCAGTTCCAGAGCGATTCGCCCAATGAGTCCTTGATATTTAGTCGTTTTCAGCCAATTTTCTGGATTTTTGAAAATTTCACTTTTTTGTGAAAATATCCACTAAATGAGGGAATAATATGTGTGAGGGGACCCCAGGAGAGTTCCAAATGTGTGTGGGTAGAATATATATCCCACGTGGGTAAAATTGAAAAAAGTTGAAAAAAATTTTTTTGGGACTTAGTCATTTTTCCGGCGTTTATCAGACTTTCAGATAGGGGAAATGTCAGTGAGCTTTCCGATTTCAGTTCCAGAGCGATTCGCCCAATGAGTCCTTGATATTTAGTCGTTTTCAGCCAATTGTCTGGATTTTTGAAAATTTAACTTTTTTGTGAAAATATCCACTAAATGAGGGAATAATATGTGTGAGGGTACCCCAGGAGAGTTCCAAATGTGTGTGGGTAGAATATATATCCCACAGGGTTAAAATTGAAAAAAGTTGAAAAAAATTTTTTTTGGACTTAGTCATTTTTCCGGCGTTTATCAGACTTTCAGATAGGGGAAATGTCAGTGAGCGTTCCGATTTCAGTTCCAGAGCGATTCGCTCAATGAGTCCTTGATATTTAGTCGTCTTCAGCCAATTTTCTGGATTTTTGAAAATTTCACTTTTTTGTGAAAATATCCACTAAATGAGGGAATAATATGTGTGAGGGTACCCCAGGAGAGTTCCAAATGTGTGTGGGTAGAATATATATCCCACAGGGTTAAAATTGAAAAAAGTTGAATAAAAATTTTTTTTTGTACTTAGTCATTTTTCCGGCGTTTATCAGACTTTCAGATAGGGGAAATGTCAGTGAGCATTCCGATTTCAGTTCCAGAGCGATTCGCCCAATCAGTCCTTGATATTTAGTCGTTTTCAGCCAATCTTCTGGATTTTTGAAAATGTCACTTTTTTGTGAAAATATCCACTAAATGAGGGAATAATATGTGTGAGGGTACCCCAGGAGAGTTCCAAATGTGTGTGGGTAGAATATATATCCCACGGGGGTAAAATTGAAAAAAGTTTAAAAATTTTTTTTTTGGATTTAGTCATTTTTCCAGCTTTTATCAGACTTTCAGATAGGGGAAATGTCAGTGAGCGTTCCGATTTCAGTTCCAAAGCGATTCGCCCACTGAGTCCTTGATATTTAGTCGTTTTCAGCCAATTTAATGGATTTTTGAAAATTTAACTTTTTTGTGAAAATATCCACTAAATGAGGGAATAATATGTGTGAGGGTACCCCAGGAGAGTTCCAAATGTGTGTGGGTAGAATATATACCCCACGTGGGTAAAATTGAAAAAAGTTGAACAAAATTTTTTTTTTGGACTTAGTCATTTTTCCGGCGTTTATCAGACTTTCAGATAGGGGAAAAGTCAGTGAGCGTTCCGGTTTCAGTTCCAGAGCGATTCGCCCAATCAGTCCTTGATATTTAGTCGTTTTCAGCCAATTTTCTGGATTTTTGAAAACTTCACTTTTTTGTGAAAATATTCACTAAATGAGGGAATAATATGTGTGAGGGTACCCCAGGAGAGTTCCAAATGTGTGTGGGTAGAATATATATCCCACAGGGTTAAAATTGAAAAAAGTTGAAAAAAATTTTTTTTTGGACTTAGTCATTTTTCCGGCGTTTATCAGACTTTCAGATAGGGGAAATGTCAGTGAGCTTTCCGATTTCAGTTCCAGAGCGATTCGCCCAATGAGTCCTTGATATTTAGTCGTTTTCAGCAAATTTTCTGGATTTTTGAAAATTTCACTTTTTTGTGAAAATATCCACTAAATGAGGGAATAATATGTGTGAGGGTACCCCAGGAGAGTTCCAAATGTGTGTGGGTAGAATATATATCCCACAGGGTTAAAATTGAAAAAAGTTGAAAAAATTTTTTTTTGGACTTAGTCATTTTTCCGGCGTTTATCAGACTTTCAGATAGGGGAAATGTCAGTGAGCGTTCCGATTTCAGTTCCAAAGCGATTCGCTCAATGAGTCCTTGATATTTAGTCGTCTTCAGCCAATTTTCTGGATTTTTGAAAATTTCACTTTTTTGTGAAAATATCCACTAAATGAGGGAATAATATGTGTGAGGGTACCCCAGGAGAGTTCCAAATGTGTGTGGGTAGAATGTATATCCCATGGGGGTAAAATTGAAAAAAGTTTAAAAATTTTTTTTTTGGATTTAGTAATTTTTCCAGCTTTTATCAGACTTTCAGATAGGGGAAATGTCAGTGAGCGTTCCGATTTCAGTTCCAAAGCGATTCGCCCACTGAGTCCTTGATATTTAGTCGTTTTCAGCCAATTTAATGGATTTTTGAAAATTTAACTTTTTTGTGAAAATATCCACTAAATGAGGGAATAATATGTGTGAGGGTACCCCAGGCGAGTTCCAAATGTGTGTGGGTAGAATATATATCCCACAGGGTTAAAATTGAAAAAAGTTGAAAAAATTTTTTTTTTTGTACTTAGTCATTTTTCCGGCGTTTATCAGACTTTCAGATAGGGGAAATGTCAGTGAGCGTTCCGATTTCAGTTCCAGAGCGATTCGCTCAATGAGTCCTTGATATTTAGTCGTCTTCAGCCAATTTTCTGGATTTTTGAAAATTTCACTTTTTTGTGAAAATATCCACTAAATGAGGGAATAATATGTGTGAGGGTACCCCAGGAGAGTTCCAAATGTGTGTGGGTAGAATATATATCCCACGTGGGTAAAATTGAAAAAAGTTGAACAAAATTTTTTTTTTGGACTTAGTCATTTTTCCGGCATTTATCAGACTTTCAGATAGGGGAAAAGTCAGTGAGCTTTCCGATTTCAGTTCCAGAGCGATTCGCCCAATCAGTCCTTCATATTTAGTCGTTTTCAGCCAATTTTCTGGATTCTTGAAAATTTCACTTTTTTGTGAAAATATCCACTAAATGAGGGAATAATATGTGTGAGGGTACCCCAGGAGAGTTCCAAATGTGTGTGGGTAGAATATATATCCCACAGGGTTAAAATTGAAAAAAGTTGAAAAAAATTTTTTTTGGACTTAGTCATTTTTCCGGCGTTTATCAGACTTTCAGATAGGGGAAATGTCAGTGAGCTTTCCGATTTCAGTTCCAGAGCGATTCGCCCAATGAGTCCTTGATATTTAGTCGTTTTCAGCCAATTTTCTGGATTTTTGAAAATTTCACTTTTTTGTGAAAATATCCACTAAATGAGGGAATAATATGTGTGAGGGTACCCCAGGAGAGTTCCAAATGTGTGTGGGTAGAATATATATCCCACAGGGTTAAAATTGAAAAAAGTTTAAAAAATTTTTTTTTTGGACTTAGTCATTTTTCCGGCGTTTATCAGACTTTCAGATAGGGGAAAAGTGAGTGAGCGTTCCGGTTTCAGTTCCAGAGCGATTCGCCCAATCAGTCCTTGATATTTAGTCGTTTTCAGCCAATTTTCTGGATTTTTGAAAACTTCACTTTTTTGTGAAAATATCCACTAAATGAGGGAATAATATGTGTGAGGGTACCCCAGGAGAGTTCCAAATGTGTGTGGGTAGAATATATATCCCACAGGGTTAAAATTGAAAAAAGTTGAAAAAAATTTTTTTTTGGACTTAGTCATTTTTCCGGCGTTTATCAGACTTTCAGATAGGGGAAATGTCAGTGAGCTTTCCGATTTCAGTTCCAGAGCGATTCGCCCACTGAGTCCTTGATATTTAGTCGTTTTCAGCAAATTTTCTGGATTTTTGAAAATTTCACTTTTTTGTGAAAATATCCACTAAATGAGGGAATAATATGTGTGAGGGTACCCCAGGAGAGTTCCAAATGTGTGTGGGTAGAATATATATCCCACAGGGTTAAAATTGAAAAAAGTTGAAAAAATTTTTTTTTGGACTTAGTCATTTTTCCGGCGTTTATCAGACTTTCAGATAGGGGAAATGTCAGTGAGCGTTCCGATTTCAGTTCCAAAGCGATTCGCTCAATGAGTCCTTGATATTTAGTCGTCTTCAGCCAATTTTCTGGATTTTTGAAAATTTCACTTTTTTGTGAAAATATCCACTAAATGAGGGAATAATATGTGTGAGGGTACCCCAGGAGAGTTCCAAATGTGTGTGGGTAGAATGTATATCCCATGGGGGTAAAATTGAAAAAAGTTTAAAAATTTTTTTTTTGGATTTAGTAATTTTTCCAGCTTTTATCAGACTTTCAGATAGGGGAAATGTCAGTGAGCGTTCCGATTTCAGTTCCAAAGCGATTCGCCCACTGAGTCCTTGATATTTAGTCGTTTTCAGCCAATTTAATGGATTTTTGAAAATTTAACTTTTTTGTGAAAATATCCACTAAATGAGGGAATAATATGTGTGAGGGTACCCCAGGCGAGTTCCAAATGTGTGTGGGTAGAATATATATCCCACAGGGTTAAAATTGAAAAAAGTTGAAAAAAATTTTTTTTTTGTACTTAGTCATTTTTCCGGCGTTTATCAGACTTTCAGATAGGGGAAATGTCAGTGAGCTTTCCGATTTCAGTTCCAGAGCGATTCGCCCAATGAGTCCTTGATATTTAGTCGTTTTCAGCCAATTTTCTGGAATTTTGAAAATTTCACTTTTTTGTGAAAATATCCACTAAATGAGGGAATAATATGTGTGAGGGTACCCCAGGAGAGTTCCAAATGTGTGTGGGTAGAATATATATCCCACAGGGTTAAAATTGAAAAAAGTTGAAAAAAATTTTTTTTGGACTTAGTCATTTTTCCGGCGTTTATCAGACTTTCAGATAGGGGAAATGTCAGTGAGCTTTCCGATTTCAGTTCCAGAGCGATTCGCCCAATGAGTCCTTGATATTTAGTCGTTTTCAGCCAATTTTCTGGATTTTTGAAAATTTCACTTTTTTGTGAAAATATCCACTAAATGAGGGAATAATATGTGTGAGGGTACCCCAGGAGAGTTCCAAATGTGTGTGGGTAGAATATATATCCCACAGGGTTAAAATTGAAAAAAGTTGAAAAAAATTTTTTTTGGACTTAGTCATTTTTCCGGCGTTTATCAGACTTTCAGATAGGGGAAATGTCAGTGAGCGTTCCGATTTCAGTTCCAGAGCGATTCGCTCAATGAGTCCTTGATATTTAGTCGTCTTCAGCCAATTTTCTGGATTTTTGAAAATTTCACTTTTTTGTGAAAATATCCACTAAATGAGGGAATAATATGTGTGAGGGTACCCCAGGAGAGTTCCAAATGTGTGTGGGTAGAATATATATCCCACAGGGTTAAAATTGAAAAAAGTTGAAAAAATTTTTTTTGGACTTAGTCATTTTTCCGGCGTTTATCAGACTTTCAGATAGGGGAAATGTCAGTGAGCTTTCCGATTTCAGTTCCAGAGCGATTCGCCCAAGGAGTCCTTGATATTTAGTCGTTTTCAGCCAATTTTCTGGATTTTTGAAAATTTCACTTTTTTGTGAAAATATCCACTAAATGAGGGAATAACATGTGTGAGGGTACCCCAGGAGAGTTCCAAATGTGTGTGGGTAGAATATATATCCCACAGGGTTAAAATTGAAAAAAGTTGAAAAAAAATTTTTTTTGTACTTAGTCATTTTTCCGGCGTTTATCAGACTTTCAGATAGGGGAAATGTCAGTGAGCATTCCGATTTCAGTTCCAGAGCGATTCGCCCAATCAGTCCTTCATATTTAGTCGTTTTCAGCCAATTTTCTGGATTCTTGAAAATTTCACTTTTTTGTGAAAATATCCACTAAATGAGGGAATAATATGTGTGAGGGTACCCCAGGAGAGTTCCAAATGTGTGTGGGTAGAATATATATCCCACAGGGTTAAAATTGAAAAAAGTTGAAAAAAATTTTTTTTGGACTTAGTCATTTTTCCGGCGTTTATCAGACTTTCAGATAGGGGAAATGTCAGTGAGCTTTCCGATTTCAGTTCCAGAGCGATTCGCCCAAGGAGTCCTTGATATTTAGTCGTTTTCAGCCAATTTTCTGGATTTTTGAAAATTTCACTTTTTTGTGAAAATATCCACTAAATGAGGGAATAATATGTGTGAGGGTACCCCAGGAGAGTTCCAAATGTGTGTGGGTAGAATATATATCCCACAGGGTTAAAATTGAAAAAAGTTGAAAAAATTTTTTTTGGACTTAGTCATTTTTCCGGCGTTTATCAGACTTTCAGATAGGGGAAATGTCAGTGAGCGTTCCGATTTCAGTTCCAGAGCGATTCGCTCAATGAGTCCTTGATATTTAGTCGTCTTCAGCCAATTTTCTGGATTTTTGAAAATTTCACTTTTTTGTGAAAATATCCACTAAATGAGGGAATAATATGTGTGAGGGTACCCCAGGAGAGTTCCAAATGTGTGTGGGTAGAATATATATCCCACGGGGGTAAAATTGAAAAAAGTTTAAAAATATTTTTTTTGGATTTAGTAATTTTTCCAGCTTTTATCAGACTTTCAGATAGGGGAAATGTCAGTGAGCGTTCCGATTTCAGTTCCAAAGCGATTCGCCCACTGAGTCCTTGATATTTAGTCGTTTTCAGCCAATTTAATGGATTTTTGAAAATTTAACTTTTTTGTGAAAATATCCACTAAATGAGGGAATAATATGTGTGAGGGTACCCCAGGAGAGTTCCAAATGTGTGTGGGTAGAATATATATCCCACGGGGGTAAAATTGAAAAAAGTTAAAAAAATTTTTTTTTGGATTTAGTAATTTTTCCAGCTTTTATCAGACTTTCAGATAGGGGAAATGTCAGTGACCGTTCCGATTTCAGTTCCAAAGCGATTCGCCCACTGAGTCCTTGATATTTAGTCGTTTTCAGCCAATTTAATGGATTTTTGAAAATTTAACTTTTTTGTGAAAATATCCACTAAATGAGGGAATAATATGTGTGAGGCTACCCCAGGAGAGTTCCAAATGTGTGTGGGTAGAATATATACCCCACGTGGGTAAAATTGAAAAAAGTTAAACAAAATTTTTTTTTTGGACTTAGTCATTTTTCCGGCGTTTATCAGACTTTCAGATAGGGGAAAAGTCAATGAGCGCTCCGATTTCAGTTCCAGAGCGATTCGCTCAATGAGTCCTTGATATTTAGTCGTCTTCAGCCAATTTTCTGGATTTTTGAAAATTTAACTTTTTTGTGAAAATATCCACTAAATGAGGGAATAATATGTGTGAGAGTACCCCAGGAGAGTTCCAAATGTGTGTGGGTAGAATATATATCCCACAGGGTTAAAACTGAAAAAAGTTGAAAAAATTTTTTTTTTGGACTTAGTCATTTTTCCGGCGTTTATCAGACTTTCAGATAGGGGAAATGTCAGTGAGCTTTCCGATTTCAGTTCCAGAGCGATTCGCCCAAGGAGTCCTTGATATTTAGTCGTTTTCAGCCAATTTTCTGGATTTTTGAAAATTTCACTTTTTTGTGAAAATATCCACTAAATGAGGGAATAATATGTGTGAGGGTACCCCAGGAGAGTTCCAAATGTGTGTGGGTAGAATATATATCCCACAGGGTTAAAATTGAAAAAAGTTGAAAAAAAATTTTTTTTGTACTTAGACATTTTTCCGGCGTTTATCAGACTTTCAGATAGGGGAAATGTCAGTGAGCATTCCGATTTCAGTTCCAGAGCGATTCGCCCAATCAGTCCTTCATATTTAGTCGTTTTCAGCCAATTTTCTGGATTCTTGAAAATTTCACTTTTTTGTGAAAATATCCACTAAATGAGGGAATAATATGTGTGAGGGTACCCCAGGAGAGTTCCAAATGTGTGTGGGTAGAATATATATCCCACAGGGTTAAAATTGAAAAAAGTTGAAAAAAAATTTTTTTTGTACTTAGACATTTTTCCGGCGTTTATCAGACTTTCAGATAGGGGAAATGTCAGTGAGCATTCCGATTTCAGTTCCAGAGCGATTCGCCCAATCAGTCCTTCATATTTAGTCGTTTTCAGCCAATTTTCTGGATTCTTGAAAATTTCACTTTTTTGTGAAAATATCCACTAAATGAGGGAATAATATGTGTGAGGGTACCCCAGGAGAGTTCCAAATGTGTGTGGGTAGAATATATATCCCACAGGGTTAAAATTGAAAAAAGTTGAAAAAAATTTTTTTTTGGACTTAGTCATTTTTCCGGCGTTTATCAGACTTTCAGATAGGGGAAATGTCAGTGAGCTTTCCGATTTCAGTTCCAGAGCGATTCGCCCACTGAGTCCTTGATATTTAGTCGTTTTCAGCAAATTTTCTGGATTTTTGAAAATTTCACTTTTTTGTGAAAATATCCACTAAATGAGGGAATAATATGTGTGAGGGTACCCCAGGAGAGTTCCAAATGTGTGTGGGTAGAATATATATCCCACAGGGTTAAAATTGAAAAAAGTTGAAAAAATTTTTTTTTGGACTTAGTCATTTTTCCGGCGTTTATCAGACTTTCAGATAGGGGAAATGTCAGTGAGCGTTCCGATTTCAGTTCCAAAGCGATTCGCTCAATGAGTCCTTGATATTTAGTCGTCTTCAGCCAATTTTCTGGATTTTTGAAAATTTCACTTTTTTGTGAAAATATCCACTAAATGAGGGAGTAATATGTGTGAGGGTACCCCAGGAGAGTTCCAAATGTGTGTGGGTAGAATGTATATCCCATGGGGGTAAAATTGAAAAAAGTTTAAAAATTTTTTTTTTGGATTTAGTAAATTTTCCAGCTTTTATCAGACTTTCAGATAGGGGAAATGTCAGTGAGCGTTCCGATTTCAGTTCCAAAGCGATTCGCCCACTGAGTCCTTGATATTTAGTCGTTTTCAGCCAATTTAATGGATTTTTGAAAATTTAACTTTTTTGTGAAAATATCCACTAAATGAGGGAATAATATGTGTGAGGGTACCCCAGGCGAGTTCCAAATGTGTGTGGGTAGAATATATATCCCACAGGGTTAAAATTGAAAAAAGTTGAAAAAAATTTTTTTTTTGTACTTAGTCATTTTTCCGGCGTTTATCAGACTTTCAGATAGGGGAAATGTCAGTGAGCTTTCCGATTTCAGTTCCAGAGCGATTCGCCCAATGAGTCCTTGATATTTAGTCGTTTTCAGCCAATTTTCTGGAATTTTGAAAATTTCACTTTTTTGTGAAAATATCCACTAAATGAGGGAATAATATGTGTGAGGGTACCCCAGGAGAGTTCCAAATGTGTGTGGGTAGAATATATATCCCACAGGGTTAAAATTGAAAAAAGTTGAAAAAAATTTTTTTTGGACTTAGTCATTTTTCCGGCGTTTATCAGACTTTCAGATAGGGGAAATGTCAGTGAGCTTTCCGATTTCAGTTCCAGAGCGATTCGCCCAATGAGTCCTTGATATTTAGTCGTTTTCAGCCAATTTTCTGGATTTTTGAAAATTTCACTTTTTTGTGAAAATATCCACTAAATGAGGGAATAATATGTGTGAGGGTACCCCAGGAGAGTTCCAAATGTGTGTGGGTAGAATATATATCCCACAGGGTTAAAATTGAAAAAAGTTGAAAAAAATTTTTTTTGGACTTAGTCATTTTTCCGGCGTTTATCAGACTTTCAGATAGGGGAAATGTCAGTGAGCGTTCCGATTTCAGTTCCAGAGCGATTCGCTCAATGAGTCCTTGATATTTAGTCGTCTTCAGCCAATTTTCTGGATTTTTGAAAATTTCACTTTTTTGTGAAAATATCCACTAAATGAGGGAATAATATGTGTGAGGGTACCCCAGGAGAGTTCCAAATGTGTGTGGGTAGAATATATATCCCACAGGGTTAAAATTGAAAAAAGTTGAAAAAATTTTTTTTGGACTTAGTCATTTTTCCGGCGTTTATCAGACTTTCAGATAGGGGAAATGTCAGTGAGCTTTCCGATTTCAGTTCCAGAGCGATTCGCCCAAGGAGTCCTTGATATTTAGTCGTTTTCAGCCAATTTTCTGGATTTTTGAAAATTTCACTTTTTTGTGAAAATATCCACTAAATGAGGGAATAACATGTGTGAGGGTACCCCAGGAGAGTTCCAAATGTGTGTGGGTAGAATATATATCCCACAGGGTTAAAATTGAAAAAAGTTGAAAAAAAATTTTTTTTGTACTTAGTCATTTTTCCGGCGTTTATCAGACTTTCAGATAGGGGAAATGTCAGTGAGCATTCCGATTTCAGTTCCAGAGCGATTCGCCCAATCAGTCCTTCATATTTAGTCGTTTTCAGCCAATTTTCTGGATTCTTGAAAATTTCACTTTTTTGTGAAAATATCCACTAAATGAGGGAATAATATGTGTGAGGGTACCCCAGGAGAGTTCCAAATGTGTGTGGGTAGAATATATATCCCACAGGGTTAAAATTGAAAAAAGTTGAAAAAAATTTTTTTTGGACTTAGTCATTTTTCCGGCGTTTATCAGACTTTCAGATAGGGGAAATGTCAGTGAGCTTTCCGATTTCAGTTCCAGAGCGATTCGCCCAAGGAGTCCTTGATATTTAGTCGTTTTCAGCCAATTTTCTGGATTTTTGAAAATTTCACTTTTTTGTGAAAATATCCACTAAATGAGGGAATAATATGTGTGAGGGTACCCCAGGAGAGTTCCAAATGTGTGTGGGTAGAATATATATCCCACAGGGTTAAAATTGAAAAAAGTTGAAAAAATTTTTTTTGGACTTAGTCATTTTTCCGGCGTTTATCAGACTTTCAGATAGGGGAAATGTCAGTGAGCGTTCCGATTTCAGTTCCAGAGCGATTCGCTCAATGAGTCCTTGATATTTAGTCGTCTTCAGCCAATTTTCTGGATTTTTGAAAATTTCACTTTTTTGTGAAAATATCCACTAAATGAGGGAATAATATGTGTGAGGGTACCCCAGGAGAGTTCCAAATGTGTGTGGGTAGAATATATATCCCACGGGGGTAAAATTGAAAAAAGTTTAAAAATATTTTTTTTGGATTTAGTAATTTTTCCAGCTTTTATCAGACTTTCAGATAGGGGAAATGTCAGTGAGCGTTCCGATTTCAGTTCCAAAGCGATTCGCCCACTGAGTCCTTGATATTTAGTCGTTTTCAGCCAATTTAATGGATTTTTGAAAATTTAACTTTTTTGTGAAAATATCCACTAAATGAGGGAATAATATGTGTGAGGGTACCCCAGGAGAGTTCCAAATGTGTGTGGGTAGAATATATATCCCACGGGGGTAAAATTGAAAAAAGTTAAAAAAATTTTTTTTTGGATTTAGTAATTTTTCCAGCTTTTATCAGACTTTCAGATAGGGGAAATGTCAGTGACCGTTCCGATTTCAGTTCCAAAGCGATTCGCCCACTGAGTCCTTGATATTTAGTCGTTTTCAGCCAATTTAATGGATTTTTGAAAATTTAACTTTTTTGTGAAAATATCCACTAAATGAGGGAATAATATGTGTGAGGCTACCCCAGGAGAGTTCCAAATGTGTGTGGGTAGAATATATACCCCACGTGGGTAAAATTGAAAAAAGTTAAACAAAATTTTTTTTTTGGACTTAGTCATTTTTCCGGCGTTTATCAGACTTTCAGATAGGGGAAAAGTCAATGAGCGCTCCGATTTCAGTTCCAGAGCGATTCGCTCAATGAGTCCTTGATATTTAGTCGTCTTCAGCCAATTTTCTGGATTTTTGAAAATTTAACTTTTTTGTGAAAATATCCACTAAATGAGGGAATAATATGTGTGAGAGTACCCCAGGAGAGTTCCAAATGTGTGTGGGTAGAATATATATCCCACAGGGTTAAAACTGAAAAAAGTTGAAAAAATTTTTTTTTTGGACTTAGTCATTTTTCCGGCGTTTATCAGACTTTCAGATAGGGGAAATGTCAGTGAGCTTTCCGATTTCAGTTCCAGAGCGATTCGCCCAAGGAGTCCTTGATATTTAGTCGTTTTCAGCCAATTTTCTGGATTTTTGAAAATTTCACTTTTTTGTGAAAATATCCACTAAATGAGGGAATAATATGTGTGAGGGTACCCCAGGAGAGTTCCAAATGTGTGTGGGTAGAATATATATCCCACAGGGTTAAAATTGAAAAAAGTTGAAAAAAAATTTTTTTTGTACTTAGACATTTTTCCGGCGTTTATCAGACTTTCAGATAGGGGAAATGTCAGTGAGCATTCCGATTTCAGTTCCAGAGCGATTCGCCCAATCAGTCCTTCATATTTAGTCGTTTTCAGCCAATTTTCTGGATTCTTGAAAATTTCACTTTTTTGTGAAAATATCCACTAAATGAGGGAATAATATGTGTGAGGGTACCCCAGGAGAGTTCCAAATGTGTGTGGGTAGAATATATATCCCACAGGGTTAAAATTGAAAAAAGTTGAAAAAAATTTTTTTTGGACTTAGTCAATTTTCCGGCGTTTATCAGACTTTCAGATAGGGGAAATGTCAGTGAGCTTTCCGATTTCAGTTCCAGAGCGATTCGCCCAATGAGTCCTTGATATTTAGTCGTTTTCAGCCAATTTTCTGGATTTTTGAAAATTTCACTTTTTTGTGAAAATATCCACTAAATGAGGGAATAATATGTGTGAGGGTACCCCAGGAGAGTTCCAAATGTGTGTGGGTAGAATATATATCCCACAGGGTTAAAATTGAAAAAAGTTTAAAAAATTTTTTTTTTGGACTTAGTCATTTTTCCGGCGTTTATCAGACTTTCAGATAGGGGAAAAGTCAGTGAGCGTTCCGGTTTCAGTTCCAGAGCAATTCGCCCAATCAGTCCTTGATATTTAGTCGTTTTCAGCCAATTTTCTGGATTTTTGAAAACTTCACTTTTTTGTGAAAATATCCACTAAATGAGGGAATAATATGTGTGAGGGTACCCCAGGAGAGTTCCAAATGTGTGTGGGTAGAATATATATCCCACAGGGTTAAAATTGAAAAAAGTTGAAAAAAAATTTTTTTTGTACTTAGACATTTTTCCGGCGTTTATCAGACTTTCAGATAGGGGAAATGTCAGTGAGCATTCCGATTTCAGTTCCAGAGCGATTCGCCCAATCAGTCCTTCATATTTAGTCGTTTTCAGCCAATTTTCTGGATTCTTGAAAATTTCACTTTTTTGTGAAAATATCCACTAAATGAGGGAATAATATGTGTGAGGGTACCCCAGGAGAGTTCCAAATGTGTGTGGGTAGAATATATATCCCACAGGGTTAAAATTGAAAAAAGTTGAAAAAAATTTTTTTTGGACTTAGTCAATTTTCCGGCGTTTATCAGACTTTCAGATAGGGGAAATGTCAGTGAGCTTTCCGATTTCAGTTCCAGAGCGATTCGCCCAATGAGTCCTTGATATTTAGTCGTTTTCAGCCAATTTTCTGGATTTTTGAAAATTTCACTTTTTTGTGAAAATATCCACTAAATGAGGGAATAATATGTGTGAGGGTACCCCAGGAGAGTTCCAAATGTGTGTGGGTAGAATATATATCCCACAGGGTTAAAATTGAAAAAAGTTTAAAAAATTTTTTTTTTGGACTTAGTCATTTTTCCGGCGTTTATCAGACTTTCAGATAGGGGAAAAGTCAGTGAGCGTTCCGGTTTCAGTTCCAGAGCAATTCGCCCAATCAGTCCTTGATATTTAGTCGTTTTCAGCCAATTTTCTGGATTTTTGAAAACTTCACTTTTTTGTGAAAATATCCACTAAATGAGGGAATAATATGTGTGAGGGTACCCCAGGAGAGTTCCAAATGTGTGTGGGTAGAATATATATCCCACAGGGTTAAAATTGAAAAAAGTTGAAAAAAATTTTTTTTTGGACTTAGTCATTTTTCCGGCGTTTATCAGACTTTCAGATAGGGGAAATGTCAGTGAGCTTTCCGATTTCAGTTCCAGAGCGATTCGCCCACTGAGTCCTTGATATTTAGTCGTTTTCAGCAAATTTTCTGGATTTTTGAAAATTTCACTTTTTTGTGAAAATATCCACTAAATGAGGGAATAATATGTGTGAGGGTACCCCAGGAGAGTTCCAAATGTGTGTGGGTAGAATATATATCCCACAGGGTTAAAATTGAAAAAAGTTGAAAAAAATTTTTTTTGGACTTAGTCAATTTTCCGGCGTTTATCAGACTTTCAGATAGGGGAAATGTCAGTGAGCTTTCCGATTTCAGTTCCAGAGCGATTCGCCCAATGAGTCCTTGATATTTAGTCGTTTTCAGCCAATTTTCTGGATTTTTGAAAATTTCACTTTTTTGTGAAAATATCCACTAAATGAGGGAATAATATGTGTGAGGGTACCCCAGGAGAGTTCCAAATGTGTGTGGGTAGAATATATATCCCACAGGGTTAAAATTGAAAAAAGTTTAAAAAATTTTTTTTTTGGACTTAGTCATTTTTCCGGCGTTTATCAGACTTTCAGATAGGGGAAAAGTCAGTGAGCGTTCCGGTTTCAGTTCCAGAGCGATTCGCCCAATCAGTCCTTGATATTTAGTCGTTTTCAGCCAATTTTCTGGATTTTTGAAAACTTCACTTTTTTGTGAAAATATCCACTAAATGAGGGAATAATATGTGTGAGGGTACCCCAGGAGAGTTCCAAATGTGTGTGGGTAGAATATATATCCCACAGGGTTAAAATTGAAAAAAGTTGAAAAAATTTTTTTTTTGGACTTAGTCATTTTTCCGGCGTTTATCAGACTTTCAGATAGGGGAAATGTCAGTGAGCTTTCCGATTTCAGTTCCAGAGCGATTCGCCCACTGAGTCCTTGATATTTAGTCGTTTTCAGCAAATTTTCTGGATTTTTGAAAATTTCACTTTTTTGTGAAAATATCCACTAAATGAGGGAATAATATGTGTGAGGGTACCCCAGGAGAGTTCCAAATGTGTGTGGGTAGAATGTATATCCCATGGGGGTAAAATTGAAAAAAGTTTAAAAATTTTTTTTTTGGATTTAGTAATTTTTCCAGCTTTTATCAGACTTTCAGATAGGGGAAATGTCAGTGAGCGTTCCGATTTCAGTTCCAAAGCGATTCGCCCACTGAGTCCTTGATATTTAGTCGTTTTCAGCCAATTTAATGGATTTTTGAAAATTTAACTTTTTTGTGAAAATATCCACTAAATGAGGGAATAATATGTGTGAGGGTACCCCAGGCGAGTTCCAAATGTGTGTGGGTAGAATATATATCCCACAGGGTTAAAATTGAAAAAAGTTGAAAAAAATTTTTTTTTTGTACTTAGTCATTTTTCCGGCGTTTATCAGACTTTCAGATAGGGGAAATGTCAGTGAGCTTTCCGATTTCAGTTCCAGAGCGATTCGCCCAATGAGTCCTTGATATTTAGTCGTTTTCAGCCAATTTTCTGGAATTTTGAAAATTTCACTTTTTTGTGAAAATATCCACTAAATGAGGGAATAATATGTGTGAGGGTACCCCAGGAGAGTTCCAAATGTGTGTGGGTAGAATATATATCCCACAGGGTTAAAATTGAAAAAAGTTGAAAAAAATTTTTTTTGGACTTAGTCATTTTTCCGGCGTTTATCAGACTTTCAGATAGGGGAAATGTCAGTGAGCTTTCCGATTTCAGTTCCAGAGCGATTCGCCCAATGAGTCCTTGATATTTAGTCGTTTTCAGCCAATTTTCTGGATTTTTGAAAATTTCACTTTTTTGTGAAAATATCCACTAAATGAGGGAATAATATGTGTGAGGGTACCCCAGGAGAGTTCCAAATGTGTGTGGGTAGAATATATATCCCACAGGGTTAAAACTGAAAAAAGTTGAAAAAATTTTTTTTTTGGACTTAGTCATTTTTCCGGCGTTTATCAGACTTTCAGATAGGGGAAATGTCAGTGAGCTTTCCGATTTCAGTTCCAGAGCGATTCGCCCAAGGAGTCCTTGATATTTAGTCGTTTTCAGCCAATTTTCTGGATTTTTGAAAATTTCACTTTTTTGTGAAAATATCCACTAAATGAGGGAATAATATGTGTGAGGGTACCCCAGGAGAGTTCCAAATGTGTGTGGGTAGAATATATATCCCCCAGGGTTAAAATTGAAAAAAGTTGAAAAAAAATTTTTTTTGTACTTAGTCATTTTTCCGGCGTTTATCAGACTTTCAGATAGGGGAAATGTCAGTGAGCATTCCGATTTCAGTTCCAGAGCGATTCGCCCAATCAGTCCTTCATATTTAGTCGTTTTCAGCCAATTTTCTGGATTCTTGAAAATTTCACTTTTTTGTGAAAATATCCACTAAATGAGGGAATAATATGTGTGAGGGTACCCCAGGAGAGTTCCAAATGTGTGTGGGTAGAATATATATCCCACAGGGTTAAAATTGAAAAAAGTTGAAAAAAATTTTTTTTGGACTTAGTCATTTTTCCGGCGTTTATCAGACTTTCAGATAGGGGAAATGTCAGTGAGCTTTCCGATTTCAGTTCCAGAGCGATTCGCCCAATGAGTCCTTGATATTTAGTCGTTTTCAGCCAATTTTCTGGATTTTTGAAAATTTCACTTTTTTGTGAAAATATCCACTAAATGAGGGAATAATATGTGTGAGGGTACCCCAGGAGAGTTCCAAATGTGTGTGGGTAGAATATATATCCCACAGGGTTAAAATTGAAAAAAGTTTAAAAAATTTTTTTTTTGGACTTAGTCATTTTTCCGGCGTTTATCAGACTTTCAGATAGGGGAAAAGTGAGTGAGCGTTCCGGTTTCAGTTCCAGAGCGATTCGCCCAATCAGTCCTTGATATTTAGTCGTTTTCAGCCAATTTTCTGGATTTTTGAAAACTTCACTTTTTTGTGAAAATATCCACTAAATGAGGGAATAATATGTGTGAGGGTACCCCAGGAGAGTTCCAAATGTGTGTGGGTAGAATATATATCCCACAGGGTTAAAATTGAAAAAAGTTGAAAAAAATTTTTTTTTGGACTTAGTCATTTTTCCGGCGTTTATCAGACTTTCAGATAGGGGAAATGTCAGTGAGCTTTCCGATTTCAGTTCCAGAGCGATTCGCCCACTGAGTCCTTGATATTTAGTCGTTTTCAGCAAATTTTCTGGATTTTTGAAAATTTCACTTTTTTGTGAAAATATCCACTAAATGAGGGAATAATATGTGTGAGGGTACCCCAGGAGAGTTCCAAATGTGTGTGGGTAGAATATATATCCCACAGGGTTAAAACTGAAAAAAGTTGAAAAAATTTTTTTTTTGGACTTAGTCATTTTTCCGGCGTTTATCAGACTTTCAGATAGGGGAAATGTCAGTGAGCTTTCCGATTTCAGTTCCAGAGCGATTCGCCCAAGGAGTCCTTGATATTTAGTCGTTTTCAGCCAATTTTCTGGATTTTTGAAAATTTCACTTTTTTGTGAAAATATCCACTAAATGAGGGAATAATATGTGTGAGGGTACCCCAGGAGAGTTCCAAATGTGTGTGGGTAGAATATATATCCCCCAGGGTTAAAATTGAAAAAAGTTGAAAAAAAATTTTTTTTGTACTTAGTCATTTTTCCGGCGTTTATCAGACTTTCAGATAGGGGAAATGTCAGTGAGCATTCCGATTTCAGTTCCAGAGCGATTCGCCCAATCAGTCCTTCATATTTAGTCGTTTTCAGCCAATTTTCTGGATTCTTGAAAATTTCACTTTTTTGTGAAAATATCCACTAAATGAGGGAATAATATGTGTGAGGGTACCCCAGGAGAGTTCCAAATGTGTGTGGGTAGAATATATATCCCACAGGGTTAAAATTGAAAAAAGTTGAAAAAAATTTTTTTTGGACTTAGTCATTTTTCCGGCGTTTATCAGACTTTCAGATAGGGGAAATGTCAGTGAGCTTTCCGATTTCAGTTCCAGAGCGATTCGCCCAATGAGTCCTTGATATTTAGTCGTTTTCAGCCAATTTTCTGGATTTTTGAAAATTTCACTTTTTTGTGAAAATATCCACTAAATGAGGGAATAATATGTGTGAGGGTACCCCAGGAGAGTTCCAAATGTGTGTGGGTAGAATATATATCCCACAGGGTTAAAATTGAAAAAAGTTTAAAAAATTTTTTTTTTGGACTTAGTCATTTTTCCGGCGTTTATCAGACTTTCAGATAGGGGAAAAGTGAGTGAGCGTTCCGGTTTCAGTTCCAGAGCGATTCGCCCAATCAGTCCTTGATATTTAGTCGTTTTCAGCCAATTTTCTGGATTTTTGAAAACTTCACTTTTTTGTGAAAATATCCACTAAATGAGGGAATAATATGTGTGAGGGTACCCCAGGAGAGTTCCAAATGTGTGTGGGTAGAATATATATCCCACAGGGTTAAAATTGAAAAAAGTTGAAAAAAATTTTTTTTTGGACTTAGTCATTTTTCCGGCGTTTATCAGACTTTCAGATAGGGGAAATGTCAGTGAGCTTTCCGATTTCAGTTCCAGAGCGATTCGCCCACTGAGTCCTTGATATTTAGTCGTTTTCAGCAAATTTTCTGGATTTTTGAAAATTTCACTTTTTTGTGAAAATATCCACTAAATGAGGGAATAATATGTGTGAGGGTACCCCAGGAGAGTTCCAAATGTGTGTGGGTAGAATATATATCCCACAGGGTTAAAATTGAAAAAAGTTGAAAAAATTTTTTTTTGGACTTAGTCATTTTTCCGGCGTTTATCAGACTTTCAGATAGGGGAAATGTCAGTGAGCGTTCCGATTTCAGTTCCAAAGCGATTCGCTCAATGAGTCCTTGATATTTAGTCGTCTTCAGCCAATTTTCTGGATTTTTGAAAATTTCACTTTTTTGTGAAAATATCCACTAAATGAGGGAATAATATGTGTGAGGGTACCCCAGGAGAGTTCCAAATGTGTGTGGGTAGAATGTATATCCCATGGGGGTAAAATTGAAAAAAGTTTAAAAATTTTTTTTTTGGATTTAGTAATTTTTCCAGCTTTTATCAGACTTTCAGATAGGGGAAATGTCAGTGAGCGTTCCGATTTCAGTTCCAAAGCGATTCGCCCACTGAGTCCTTGATATTTAGTCGTTTTCAGCCAATTTAATGGATTTTTGAAAATTTAACTTTTTTGTGAAAATATCCACTAAATGAGGGAATAATATGTGTGAGGGTACCCCAGGCGAGTTCCAAATGTGTGTGGGTAGAATATATATCCCACAGGGTTAAAATTGAAAAAAGTTGAAAAAAATTTTTTTTTGTACTTAGTCATTTTTCCGGCGTTTATCAGACTTTCAGATAGGGGAAATGTCAGTGAGCTTTCCGATTTCAGTTCCAGAGCGATTCGCCCAATGAGTCCTTGATATTTAGTCGTTTTCAGCCAATTTTCTGGAATTTTGAAAATTTCACTTTTTTGTGAAAATATCCACTAAATGAGGGAATAATATGTGTGAGGGTACCCCAGGAGAGTTCCAAATGTGTGTGGGTAGAATATATATCCCACAGGGTTAAAATTGAAAAAAGTTGAAAAAAATTTTTTTTGGACTTAGTCATTTTTCCGGCGTTTATCAGACTTTCAGATAGGGGAAATGTCAGTGAGCTTTCCGATTTCAGTTCCAGAGCGATTCGCCCAATGAGTCCTTGATATTTAGTCGTTTTCAGCCAATTTTCTGGATTTTTGAAAATTTCACTTTTTTGTGAAAATATCCACTAAATGAGGGAATAATATGTGTGAGGGTACCCCAGGAGAGTTCCAAATGTGTGTGGGTAGAATATATATCCCACAGGGTTAAAATTGAAAAAAGTTGAAAAAAATTTTTTTTGGACTTAGTCATTTTTCCGGCGTTTATCAGACTTTCAGATAGGGGAAATGTCAGTGAGCGTTCCGATTTCAGTTCCAGAGCGATTCGCTCAATGAGTCCTTGATATTTAGTCGTCTTCAGCCAATTTTCTGGATTTTTGAAAATTTCACTTTTTTGTGAAAATATCCACTAAATGAGGGAATAATATGTGTGAGGGTACCCCAGGAGAGTTCCAAATGTGTGTGGGTAGAATATATATCCCACAGGGTTAAAATTGAAAAAAGTTGAAAAAATTTTTTTTGGACTTAGTCATTTTTCCGGCGTTTATCAGACTTTCAGATAGGGGAAATGTCAGTGAGCTTTCCGATTTCAGTTCCAGAGCGATTCGCCCAAGGAGTCCTTGATATTTAGTCGTTTTCAGCCAATTTTCTGGATTTTTGAAAATTTCACTTTTTTGTGAAAATATCCACTAAATGAGGGAATAACATGTGTGAGGGTACCCCAGGAGAGTTCCAAATGTGTGTGGGTAGAATATATATCCCACAGGGTTAAAATTGAAAAAAGTTGAAAAAAAATTTTTTTTGTACTTAGTCATTTTTCCGGCGTTTATCAGACTTTCAGATAGGGGAAATGTCAGTGAGCATTCCGATTTCAGTTCCAGAGCGATTCGCCCAATCAGTCCTTCATATTTAGTCGTTTTCAGCCAATTTTCTGGATTCTTGAAAATTTCACTTTTTTGTGAAAATATCCACTAAATGAGGGAATAATATGTGTGAGGGTACCCCAGGAGAGTTCCAAATGTGTGTGGGTAGAATATATATCCCACAGGGTTAAAATTGAAAAAAGTTGAAAAAATTTTTTTTGGACTTAGTCATTTTTCCGGCGTTTATCAGACTTTCAGATAGGGGAAATGTCAGTGAGCTTTCCGATTTCAGTTCCAGAGCGATTCGCCCAAGGAGTCCTTGATATTTAGTCGTTTTCAGCCAATTTTCTGGATTTTTGAAAATTTCACTTTTTTGTGAAAATATCCACTAAATGAGGGAATAACATGTGTGAGGGTACCCCAGGAGAGTTCCAAATGTGTGTGGGTAGAATATATATCCCACAGGGTTAAAATTGAAAAAAGTTGAAAAAAAATTTTTTTTGTACTTAGTCATTTTTCCGGCGTTTATCAGACTTTCAGATAGGGGAAATGTCAGTGAGCATTCCGATTTCAGTTCCAGAGCGATTCGCCCAATCAGTCCTTCATATTTAGTCGTTTTCAGCCAATTTTCTGGATTCTTGAAAATTTCACTTTTTTGTGAAAATATCCACTAAATGAGGGAATAATATGTGTGAGGGTACCCCAGGAGAGTTCCAAATGTGTGTGGGTAGAATATATATCCCACAGGGTTAAAATTGAAAAAAGTTGAAAAAAATTTTTTTTGGACTTAGTCATTTTTCCGGCGTTTATCAGACTTTCAGATAGGGGAAATGTCAGTGAGCTTTCCGATTTCAGTTCCAGAGCGATTCGCCCAAGGAGTCCTTGATATTTAGTCGTTTTCAGCCAATTTTCTGGATTTTTGAAAATTTCACTTTTTTGTGAAAATATCCACTAAATGAGGGAATAATATGTGTGAGGGTACCCCAGGAGAGTTCCAAATGTGTGTGGGTAGAATATATATCCCACAGGGTTAAAATTGAAAAAAGTTGAAAAAATTTTTTTTGGACTTAGTCATTTTTCCGGCGTTTATCAGACTTTCAGATAGGGGAAATGTCAGTGAGCGTTCCGATTTCAGTTCCAGAGCGATTCGCTCAATGAGTCCTTGATATTTAGTCGTCTTCAGCCAATTTTCTGGATTTTTGAAAATTTCACTTTTTTGTGAAAATATCCACTAAATGAGGGAATAATATGTGTGAGGGTACCCCAGGAGAGTTCCAAATGTGTGTGGGTAGAATATATATCCCACGGGGGTAAAATTGAAAAAAGTTTAAAAATATTTTTTTTGGATTTAGTAATTTTTCCAGCTTTTATCAGACTTTCAGATAGGGGAAATGTCAGTGAGCGTTCCGATTTCAGTTCCAAAGCGATTCGCCCACTGAGTCCTTGATATTTAGTCGTTTTCAGCCAATTTAATGGATTTTTGAAAATTTAACTTTTTTGTGAAAATATCCACTAAATGAGGGAATAATATGTGTGAGGGTACCCCAGGAGAGTTCCAAATGTGTGTGGGTAGAATATATATCCCACGGGGGTAAAATTGAAAAAAGTTAAAAAAATTTTTTTTTGGATTTAGTAATTTTTCCAGCTTTTATCAGACTTTCAGATAGGGGAAATGTCAGTGACCGTTCCGATTTCAGTTCCAAAGCGATTCGCCCACTGAGTCCTTGATATTTAGTCGTTTTCAGCCAATTTAATGGATTTTTGAAAATTTAACTTTTTTGTGAAAATATCCACTAAATGAGGGAATAATATGTGTGAGGCTACCCCAGGAGAGTTCCAAATGTGTGTGGGTAGAATATATACCCCACGTGGGTAAAATTGAAAAAAGTTAAACAAAATTTTTTTTTTGGACTTAGTCATTTTTCCGGCGTTTATCAGACTTTCAGATAGGGGAAAAGTCAATGAGCGCTCCGATTTCAGTTCCAGAGCGATTCGCTCAATGAGTCCTTGATATTTAGTCGTCTTCAGCCAATTTTCTGGATTTTTGAAAATTTAACTTTTTTGTGAAAATATCCACTAAATGAGGGAATAATATGTGTGAGAGTACCCCAGGAGAGTTCCAAATGTGTGTGGGTAGAATATATATCCCACAGGGTTAAAACTGAAAAAAGTTGAAAAAATTTTTTTTTTGGACTTAGTCATTTTTCCGGCGTTTATCAGACTTTCAGATAGGGGAAATGTCAGTGAGCTTTCCGATTTCAGTTCCAGAGCGATTCGCCCAAGGAGTCCTTGATATTTAGTCGTTTTCAGCCAATTTTCTGGATTTTTGAAAATTTCACTTTTTTGTGAAAATATCCACTAAATGAGGGAATAATATGTGTGAGGGTACCCCAGGAGAGTTCCAAATGTGTGTGGGTAGAATATATATCCCACAGGGTTAAAATTGAAAAAAGTTGAAAAAAAATTTTTTTTGTACTTAGTCATTTTTCCGGCGTTTATCAGACTTTCAGATAGGGGAAATGTCAGTGAGCATTCCGATTTCAGTTCCAGAGCGATTCGCCCAATCAGTCCTTCATATTTAGTCGTTTTCAGCCAATTTTCTGGATTCTTGAAAATTTCACTTTTTTGTGAAAATATCCACTAAATGAGGGAATAATATGTGTGAGGGTACCCCAGGAGAGTTCCAAATGTGTGTGGGTAGAATATATATCCCACAGGGTTAAAATTGAAAAAAGTTGAAAAAAATTTTTTTTGGACTTAGTCATTTTTCCGGCGTTTATCAGACTTTCAGATAGGGGAAATGTCAGTGAGCTTTCCGATTTCAGTTCCAGAGCGATTCGCCCAATGAGTCCTTGATATTTAGTCGTTTTCAGCCAATTTTCTGGATTTTTGAAAATTTCACTTTTTTGTGAAAATAT
Organism: Phyllobates terribilis; assembly: GCF_046119375.1. NCBI lineage: Eukaryota > Metazoa > Chordata > Amphibia > Anura > Dendrobatidae > Phyllobates > Phyllobates terribilis. The sequence continues at coordinate 983,130 of NW_027363294.1, forward strand.
CCACTAAATGAGGGAATAATATGTGTGAGGGTACCCCAGGAGAGTTCCAAATGTGTGTGGGTAGAATATATATCCCACAGGGTTAAAATTGAAAAAAGTTTAAAAAATTTTTTTTTTGGACTTAGTCATTTTTCCGGCGTTTATCAGACTTTCAGATAGGGGAAAAGTGAGTGAGCGTTCCGGTTTCAGTTCCAGAGCGATTCGCCCAATCAGTCCTTGATATTTAGTCGTTTTCAGCCAATTTTCTGGATTTTTGAAAACTTCACTTTTTTGTGAAAATATCCACTAAATGAGGGAATAATATGTGTGAGGGTACCCCAGGAGAGTTCCAAATGTGTGTGGGTAGAATATATATCCCACAGGGTTAAAATTGAAAAAAGTTGAAAAAAATTTTTTTTTGGACTTAGTCATTTTTCCGGCGTTTATCAGACTTTCAGATAGGGGAAATGTCAGTGAGCTTTCCGATTTCAGTTCCAGAGCGATTCGCCCACTGAGTCCTTGATATTTAGTCGTTTTCAGCAAATTTTCTGGATTTTTGAAAATTTCACTTTTTTGTGAAAATATCCACTAAATGAGGGAATAATATGTGTGAGGGTACCCCAGGAGAGTTCCAAATGTGTGTGGGTAGAATATATATCCCACAGGGTTAAAATTGAAAAAAGTTGAAAAAATTTTTTTTTGGACTTAGTCATTTTTCCGGCGTTTATCAGACTTTCAGATAGGGGAAATGTCAGTGAGCGTTCCGATTTCAGTTCCAAAGCGATTCGCTCAATGAGTCCTTGATATTTAGTCGTCTTCAGCCAATTTTCTGGATTTTTGAAAATTTCACTTTTTTGTGAAAATATCCACTAAATGAGGGAATAATATGTGTGAGGGTACCCCAGGAGAGTTCCAAATGTGTGTGGGTAGAATGTATATCCCATGGGGGTAAAATTGAAAAAAGTTTAAAAATTTTTTTTTTGGATTTAGTAATTTTTCCAGCTTTTATCAGACTTTCAGATAGGGGAAATGTCAGTGAGCGTTCCGATTTCAGTTCCAAAGCGATTCGCCCACTGAGTCCTTGATATTTAGTCGTTTTCAGCCAATTTAATGGATTTTTGAAAATTTAACTTTTTTGTGAAAATATCCACTAAATGAGGGAATAATATGTGTGAGGGTACCCCAGGCGAGTTCCAAATGTGTGTGGGTAGAATATATATCCCACAGGGTTAAAATTGAAAAAAGTTGAAAAAAATTTTTTTTTGTACTTAGTCATTTTTCCGGCGTTTATCAGACTTTCAGATAGGGGAAATGTCAGTGAGCTTTCCGATTTCAGTTCCAGAGCGATTCGCCCAATGAGTCCTTGATATTTAGTCGTTTTCAGCCAATTTTCTGGAATTTTGAAAATTTCACTTTTTTGTGAAAATATCCACTAAATGAGGGAATAATATGTGTGAGGGTACCCCAGGAGAGTTCCAAATGTGTGTGGGTAGAATATATATCCCACAGGGTTAAAATTGAAAAAAGTTGAAAAAAATTTTTTTTGGACTTAGTCATTTTTCCGGCGTTTATCAGACTTTCAGATAGGGGAAATGTCAGTGAGCTTTCCGATTTCAGTTCCAGAGCGATTCGCCCAATGAGTCCTTGATATTTAGTCGTTTTCAGCCAATTTTCTGGATTTTTGAAAATTTCACTTTTTTGTGAAAATATCCACTAAATGAGGGAATAATATGTGTGAGGGTACCCCAGGAGAGTTCCAAATGTGTGTGGGTAGAATATATATCCCACAGGGTTAAAATTGAAAAAAGTTGAAAAAAATTTTTTTTGGACTTAGTCATTTTTCCGGCGTTTATCAGACTTTCAGATAGGGGAAATGTCAGTGAGCGTTCCGATTTCAGTTCCAGAGCGATTCGCTCAATGAGTCCTTGATATTTAGTCGTCTTCAGCCAATTTTCTGGATTTTTGAAAATTTCACTTTTTTGTGAAAATATCCACTAAATGAGGGAATAATATGTGTGAGGGTACCCCAGGAGAGTTCCAAATGTGTGTGGGTAGAATATATATCCCACAGGGTTAAAATTGAAAAAAGTTGAAAAAATTTTTTTTGGACTTAGTCATTTTTCCGGCGTTTATCAGACTTTCAGATAGGGGAAATGTCAGTGAGCTTTCCGATTTCAGTTCCAGAGCGATTCGCCCAAGGAGTCCTTGATATTTAGTCGTTTTCAGCCAATTTTCTGGATTTTTGAAAATTTCACTTTTTTGTGAAAATATCCACTAAATGAGGGAATAACATGTGTGAGGGTACCCCAGGAGAGTTCCAAATGTGTGTGGGTAGAATATATATCCCACAGGGTTAAAATTGAAAAAAGTTGAAAAAAAATTTTTTTTGTACTTAGTCATTTTTCCGGCGTTTATCAGACTTTCAGATAGGGGAAATGTCAGTGAGCATTCCGATTTCAGTTCCAGAGCGATTCGCCCAATCAGTCCTTCATATTTAGTCGTTTTCAGCCAATTTTCTGGATTCTTGAAAATTTCACTTTTTTGTGAAAATATCCACTAAATGAGGGAATAATATGTGTGAGGGTACCCCAGGAGAGTTCCAAATGTGTGTGGGTAGAATATATATCCCACAGGGTTAAAATTGAAAAAAGTTGAAAAAAATTTTTTTTGGACTTAGTCATTTTTCCGGCGTTTATCAGACTTTCAGATAGGGGAAATGTCAGTGAGCTTTCCGATTTCAGTTCCAGAGCGATTCGCCCAAGGAGTCCTTGATATTTAGTCGTTTTCAGCCAATTTTCTGGATTTTTGAAAATTTCACTTTTTTGTGAAAATATCCACTAAATGAGGGAATAATATGTGTGAGGGTACCCCAGGAGAGTTCCAAATGTGTGTGGGTAGAATATATATCCCACAGGGTTAAAATTGAAAAAAGTTGAAAAAATTTTTTTTGGACTTAGTCATTTTTCCGGCGTTTATCAGACTTTCAGATAGGGGAAATGTCAGTGAGCGTTCCGATTTCAGTTCCAGAGCGATTCGCTCAATGAGTCCTTGATATTTAGTCGTCTTCAGCCAATTTTCTGGATTTTTGAAAATTTCACTTTTTTGTGAAAATATCCACTAAATGAGGGAATAATATGTGTGAGGGTACCCCAGGAGAGTTCCAAATGTGTGTGGGTAGAATATATATCCCACGGGGGTAAAATTGAAAAAAGTTTAAAAATATTTTTTTTGGATTTAGTAATTTTTCCAGCTTTTATCAGACTTTCAGATAGGGGAAATGTCAGTGAGCGTTCCGATTTCAGTTCCAAAGCGATTCGCCCACTGAGTCCTTGATATTTAGTCGTTTTCAGCCAATTTAATGGATTTTTGAAAATTTAACTTTTTTGTGAAAATATCCACTAAATGAGGGAATAATATGTGTGAGGGTACCCCAGGAGAGTTCCAAATGTGTGTGGGTAGAATATATATCCCACGGGGGTAAAATTGAAAAAAGTTAAAAAAATTTTTTTTTGGATTTAGTAATTTTTCCAGCTTTTATCAGACTTTCAGATAGGGGAAATGTCAGTGACCGTTCCGATTTCAGTTCCAAAGCGATTCGCCCACTGAGTCCTTGATATTTAGTCGTTTTCAGCCAATTTAATGGATTTTTGAAAATTTAACTTTTTTGTGAAAATATCCACTAAATGAGGGAATAATATGTGTGAGGCTACCCCAGGAGAGTTCCAAATGTGTGTGGGTAGAATATATACCCCACGTGGGTAAAATTGAAAAAAGTTAAACAAAATTTTTTTTTTGGACTTAGTCATTTTTCCGGCGTTTATCAGACTTTCAGATAGGGGAAAAGTCAATGAGCGCTCCGATTTCAGTTCCAGAGCGATTCGCTCAATGAGTCCTTGATATTTAGTCGTCTTCAGCCAATTTTCTGGATTTTTGAAAATTTAACTTTTTTGTGAAAATATCCACTAAATGAGGGAATAATATGTGTGAGAGTACCCCAGGAGAGTTCCAAATGTGTGTGGGTAGAATATATATCCCACAGGGTTAAAACTGAAAAAAGTTGAAAAAATTTTTTTTTTGGACTTAGTCATTTTTCCGGCGTTTATCAGACTTTCAGATAGGGGAAATGTCAGTGAGCTTTCCGATTTCAGTTCCAGAGCGATTCGCCCAAGGAGTCCTTGATATTTAGTCGTTTTCAGCCAATTTTCTGGATTTTTGAAAATTTCACTTTTTTGTGAAAATATCCACTAAATGAGGGAATAATATGTGTGAGGGTACCCCAGGAGAGTTCCAAATGTGTGTGGGTAGAATATATATCCCACAGGGTTAAAATTGAAAAAAGTTGAAAAAAAATTTTTTTTGTACTTAGTCATTTTTCCGGCGTTTATCAGACTTTCAGATAGGGGAAATGTCAGTGAGCATTCCGATTTCAGTTCCAGAGCGATTCGCCCAATCAGTCCTTCATATTTAGTCGTTTTCAGCCAATTTTCTGGATTCTTGAAAATTTCACTTTTTTGTGAAAATATCCACTAAATGAGGGAATAATATGTGTGAGGGTACCCCAGGAGAGTTCCAAATGTGTGTGGGTAGAATATATATCCCACAGGGTTAAAATTGAAAAAAGTTGAAAAAAATTTTTTTTGGACTTAGTCATTTTTCCGGCGTTTATCAGACTTTCAGATAGGGGAAATGTCAGTGAGCTTTCCGATTTCAGTTCCAGAGCGATTCGCCCAATGAGTCCTTGATATTTAGTCGTTTTCAGCCAATTTTCTGGATTTTTGAAAATTTCACTTTTTTGTGAAAATATCCACTAAATGAGGGAATAATATGTGTGAGGGTACCCCAGGAGAGTTCCAAATGTGTGTGGGTAGAATATATATCCCACAGGGTTAAAATTGAAAAAAGTTTAAAAATTTTTTTTTTTGGACTTAGTCATTTTTCCGGCGTTTATCAGACTTTCAGATAGGGGAAAAGTCAGTGAGCGTTCCGGTTTCAGTTCCAGAGCGATTCGCCCAATCAGTCCTTGATATTTAGTCGTTTTCAGCCAATTTTCTGGATTTTTGAAAACTTCACTTTTTTGTGAAAATATCCACTAAATGAGGGAATAATATGTGTGAGGGTACCCCAGGAGAGTTCCAAATGTGTGTGGGTAGAATATATATCCCACAGGGTTAAAATTGAAAAAAGTTGAAAAAATTTTTTTTTGGACTTAGTCATTTTTCCGGCGTTTATCAGACTTTCAGATAGGGGAAATGTCAGTGAGCGTTCCGATTTCAGTTCCAAAGCGATTCGCTCAATGAGTCCTTGATATTTAGTCGTCTTCAGCCAATTTTCTGGATTTTTGAAAATTTCACTTTTTTGTGAAAATATCCACTAAATGAGGGAATAATATGTGTGAGGGTACCCCAGGAGAGTTCCAAATGTGTGTGGGTAGAATGTATATCCCATGGGGGTAAAATTGAAAAAAGTTTAAAAATTTTTTTTTTGGATTTAGTAATTTTTCCAGCTTTTATCAGACTTTCAGATAGGGGAAATGTCAGTGAGCGTTCCGATTTCAGTTCCAAAGCGATTCGCCCACTGAGTCCTTGATATTTAGTCGTTTTCAGCCAATTTAATGGATTTTTGAAAATTTAACTTTTTTGTGAAAATATCCACTAAATGAGGGAATAATATGTGTGAGGGTACCCCAGGCGAGTTCCAAATGTGTGTGGGTAGAATATATATCCCACAGGGTTAAAATTGAAAAAAGTTGAAAAAAATTTTTTTTTGTACTTAGTCATTTTTCCGGCGTTTATCAGACTTTCAGATAGGGGAAATGTCAGTGAGCTTTCCGATTTCAGTTCCAGAGCGATTCGCCCAATGAGTCCTTGATATTTAGTCGTTTTCAGCCAATTTTCTGGAATTTTGAAAATTTCACTTTTTTGTGAAAATATCCACTAAATGAGGGAATAATATGTGTGAGGGTACCCCAGGAGAGTTCCAAATGTGTGTGGGTAGAATATATATCCCACAGGGTTAAAATTGAAAAAAGTTGAAAAAAATTTTTTTTTTGGATTTAGTAATTTTTCCAGCTTTTATCAGACTTTCAGATAGGGGAAATGTCAGTGAGCGTTCCGATTTCAGTTCCAAAGCGATTCGCCCACTGAGTCCTTGATATTTAGTCGTTTTCAGCCAATTTAATGGATTTTTGAAAATTTAACTTTTTTGTGAAAATATCCACTAAATGAGGGAATAATATGTGTGAGGGTACCCCAGGAGAGTTCCAAATGTGTGTGGGTAGAATATATATCCCACAGGGTTAAAATTGAAAAAAGTTGAAAAAAGATTTTTTTTTGTACTTAGTCATTTTTCCGGCGTTTATCAGACTTTCAGATATGGGAAATGTCAGTGAGCATTCCGATTTCAGTTCCAGAGCGATTCGCCCAATCAGTCCTTCATATTTAGTCGTTTTCAGCCAATTTTCTGGATTCTTGAAAATTTCACTTTTTTGTGAAAATATCCACTAAATGAGGGAATAATATGTGTGAGGGTACCCCAGGAGAGTTCCAAATGTGTGTGGGTAGAATATATATCCCACGGGGGTAAAATTGAAAAAAGTTAAAAAAATTTTTTTTTGGATTTAGTAATTTTTCCAGCTTTTATCAGACTTTCAGATAGGTGAAATGTCAGTGAGCGTTCCGATTTCAGTTCCAAAGCGATTCGCCCACTGAGTCCTTGATATTTAGTCGTTTTCAGCCAATTTAATGGATTTTTGAAAATTTAACTTTTTTGTGAAAATATCCACTAAATGAGGGAATAATATGTGTGAGGCTACCCCAGGAGAGTTCCAAATGTGTGTGGGTAGAATATATACCCCACGTGGGTAAAATTGAAAAAAGTTAAACAAAATTTTTTTTTTGGACTTAGTCATTTTTCCGGCGTTTATCAGACTTTCAGATAGGGGAAAAGTCAATGAGCGCTCCGATTTCAGTTCCAGAGCGATTTGCCCAATCAGTCCTTGATATTTAGTCGTTTTCAGCCAATTTTCTGGATTTTTGAAAATTTCACTTTTTTTGTGAAAATATCCACTAAATGAGGGAATAATATGTGTGAGAGTACCCCAGGAGAGTTCCAAATGTGTGTGGGTAGAATATAAATCCCACAGGGTTAAAATTGAAAAAAGTTGAAAAAAATTTTTTTTGGACTTAGTCATTTTTCCGGCGTTTATCAGACTTTCAGATAGGGGAAATGTCAGTGAGCTTTCCGATTTCAGTTCCAGAGCGATTCGCCCAATGAGTCCTTGATATTTAGTCGTTTTCAGCCAATTTTCTGGATTTTTGAAAATTTCACTTTTTTGTGAAAATATCCACTAAATGAGGGAATAATATGTGTGAGGGTACCCCAGGAGAGTTCCAAATGTGTGTGGGTAGAATATATATCCCACAGGGTTAAAATTGAAAAAAGTTGAAAAAAAATTTTTTTTGGACTTAGTCATTTTTCCGGCGTTTATCAGACTTTCAGATAGGGGAAATGTCAGTGAGCTTTTCGATTTCAGTTCCAGAGCGATTCGCCCAATGAGTCCTTGATATTTAGTCGTTTTCAGCCAATATTCTGGATTTTTGAAAATTTCACTTTTTTGTGAAAATATCCACTAAATGAGGGAATAATATGTGTGAGGGTACCCCAGGAGAGTTCCAAATGTGTGTGGGTAGAATATATATCCCACAGGGTTAAAATTGAAAAAAGTTGAAAAAAAAATTTTTTTGGACTTAGTCATTTTTCCGGCGTTTATCAGACTTTCAGATAGGGGAAATGTCAGTGAGCTTTCCGATTTCAGTTCCAGAGCGATTCGCCCAATGAGTCCTTGATATTTAGTCGTTTTCAGCCAATTTTCTGGATTTTTGAAAATTTCACTTTTTTGTGAAAATATCCACTAAATGAGGGAATAATATGTGTGAGGGTACCCCAGGAGAGTTCCAAATGTGTGTGGGTAGAATATATATCCCACAGGGTTAAAATTGAAAAAAGTTGAAAAAAAATTTTTTTTTGTACTTAGTCATTTTTCCGGCGTTTATCAGACTTTCAGATAGGGGAAATGTCAGTGAGCATTCCGATTTCAGTTCCAGAGCGATTTGCCCAATCAGTCCTTGATATTTAGTCGTTTTCAGCCAATTTTCTGGATTTTTGAAAATTTCACTTTTTTGTGAAAATATCCACTAAATGAGGGAATAATATGTGTGAGGGTACCCCAGGAGAGTTCCAAATGTGTGTGGGTAGAATATATATCCCACAGGGTTAAAATTGAAAAAAGTTGAAAAAAATTTTTTTTGGACTTAGTCATTTTTCCGGCGTTTATCAGACTTTCAGATAGGGGAAATGTTAGTGAGCTTTCCGATTTCAGTTCCAGAGCGATTCGCCCATTGAGTCCTTGATATTTAGTCGTTTTCAGCCAATTTTCTGGATTTTTGAAAATTTCACTTTTTTGTGAAAATATCCACTAAATGAGGGAATAATATGTGTGAGGGTACCCCAGGAGAGTTCCAAATGTGTGTGGGTAGAATATATATCCCACAGGGTTAAAACTGAAAAAAGTTGAAAAAAATTTTTTTTTGGACTTAGTCATTTTTCCGGCGTTTATCAGACTTTCAGATAGGGGAAATGTCCGTGAGCTTTCCGATTTCAGTTCCAGAGCGATTCGCAAAATGAGTCCTTGATATTTAGTCGTTTTCAGCCAATTTTCTGGATTTTTGAAAATTTCACTTTTTTGTGAAAATATCCACTAAATGAGGGAATAATATGTGTGAGGGTACCCCAGGAGAGTTCCAAATGTGTGTGGGTAGAATATATATCCCACGGGGGTAAAATTGAAAAAAGTTAAAAAAAATTTTTTTTGGATTTAGTAATTTTTCCAGCTTTTATCAGACTTTCAGATAGGGGAAATGTCAGTGAGCGTTCCGATTTCAGTTCCAAAGCGATTCGCCCACTGAGTCCTTGATATTTAGTCGTTTTCAGCCAATTTAATGGATTTTTGAAAATTTAACTTTTTTGTGAAAATATCCACTAAATGAGGGAATAATATGTGTGAGGCTACCCCAGGAGAGTTCCAAATGTGTGTGGGTAGAATATATACCCCACGTGGGTAAAATTGAAAAAAGTTAAACAAAATTTTTTTTTTGGACTTAGTCATTTTTCCGGCGTTTATCAGACTTTCAGATAGGGGAAAAGTCAATGAGCGCTCCGATTTCAGTTCCAGAGCGATTTGCCCAATCAGTCCTTGATATTTAGTCGTTTTCAGCCAATTTTCTGGATTTTTGAAAATTTCACTTTTTTTGTGAAAATATCCACTAAATGAGGGAATAATATGTGTGAGAGTACCCCAGGAGAGTTCCAAATGTGTGTGGGTAGAATATATATCCCACAGGGTTAAAATTGAAAAAAGTTGAAAAAAATTTTTTTTGGACTTAGTCATTTTTCCGGCGTTTATCAGACTTTCAGATAGGGGAAATGTCAGTGAGCTTTCCGATTTCAGTTCCAGAGCGATTCGCCCAATGAGTCCTTGATATTTAGTCGTTTTCAGCCAATTTTCTGGATTTTTGAAAATTTCACTTTTTTGTGAAAATATCCACTAAATGAGGGAATAATATGTGTGAGGGTACCCCAGGAGAGTTCCAAATGTGTGTGGGTAGAATATATATCCCACAGGGTTAAAATTGAAAAAAGTTGAAAAAAATTTTTTTTTGGACTTAGTCATTTTTCCGGCGTTTATCAGACTTTCAGATAGGGGAAATGTCAGTGAGCTTTCCGATTTCAGTTCCAGAGCGATTCGCCCAATGAGTCCTTGATATTTAGTCGTTTTCAGCCAATTTTCTGGATTTTTGAAAATTTCACTTTTTTGTGAAAATATCCACTAAATGAGGGAATAATATGTGTGAGGGTACCCCAGGAGAGTTCCAAATGTGTGTGGGTAGAATATATATCCCACAGGGTTAAAATTGAAAAAAGTTGAAAAAAATTTTTTTTGGACTTAGTCATTTTTCCGGCGTTTATCAGACTTTCAGATAGGGGAAATGTTAGTGAGCTTTCCGATTTCAGTTCCAGAGCGATTCGCCCATTGAGTCCTTGATATTTAGTCGTTTTCAGCCAATTTTCTGGATTTTTGAAAATTTCACTTTTTTGTGAAAATATCCACTAAATGAGGGAATAATATGTGTGAGGGTACCCCAGGAGAGTTCCAAATGTGTGTGGGTAGAATATATATCCCACAGGGTTAAAACTGAAAAAAGTTGAAAAAAATTTTTTTTTGGACTTAGTCATTTTTCCGGCGTTTATCAGACTTTCAGATAGGGGAAATGTCCGTGAGCTTTCCGATTTCAGTTCCAGAGCGATTCGCAAAATGAGTCCTTGATATTTAGTCGTTTTCAGCCAATTTTCTGGATTTTTGAAAATTTCACTTTTTTGTGAAAATATCCACTAAATGAGGGAATAATATGTGTGAGGGTACCCCAGGAGAGTTCCAAATGTGTGTGGGTAGAATATATATCCCACGGGGGTAAAATTGAAAAAAGTTAAAAAAAATTTTTTTTGGATTTAGTAATTTTTCCAGCTTTTATCAGACTTTCAGATAGGGGAAATGTCAGTGAGCGTTCCGATTTCAGTTCCAAAGCGATTCGCCCACTGAGTCCTTGATATTTAGTCGTTTTCAGCCAATTTAATGGATTTTTGAAAATTTAACTTTTTTGTGAAAATATCCACTAAATGAGGGAATAATATGTGTGAGGCTACCCCAGGAGAGTTCCAAATGTGTGTGGGTAGAATATATACCCCACGTGGGTAAAATTGAAAAAAGTTAAACAAAATTTTTTTTTTGGACTTAGTCATTTTTCCGGCGTTTATCAGACTTTCAGATAGGGGAAAAGTCAATGAGCGCTCCGATTTCAGTTCCAGAGCGATTTGCCCAATCAGTCCTTGATATTTAGTCGTTTTCAGCCAATTTTCTGGATTTTTGAAAATTTCACTTTTTTTGTGAAAATATCCACTAAATGAGGGAATAATATGTGTGAGAGTACCCCAGGAGAGTTCCAAATGTGTGTGGGTAGAATATATATCCCACAGGGTTAAAATTGAAAAAAGTTGAAAAAAATTTTTTTTGGACTTAGTCATTTTTCCGGCGTTTATCAGACTTTCAGATAGGGGAAATGTCAGTGAGCTTTCCGATTTCAGTTCCAGAGCGATTCGCCCAATGAGTCCTTGATATTTAGTCGTTTTCAGCCAATTTTCTGGATTTTTGAAAATTTCACTTTTTTGTGAAAATATCCACTAAATGAGGGAATAATATGTGTGAGGGTACCCCAGGAGAGTTCCAAATGTGTGTGGGTAGAATATATATCCCACAGGGTTAAAATTGAAAAAAGTTGAAAAAAATTTTTTTTTGGACTTAGTCATTTTTCCGGCGTTTATCAGACTTTCAGATAGGGGAAATGTCAGTGAGCTTTTCGATTTCAGTTCCAGAGCGATTCGCCCAATGAGTCCTTGATATTTAGTCGTTTTCAGCCAATATTCTGGATTTTTGAAAATTTCACTTTTTTGTGAAAATATCCACTAAATGAGGGAATAATATGTGTGAGGGTACCCCAGGAGAGTTCCAAATGTGTGTGGGTAGAATATATATCCCACAGGGTTAAAATTGAAAAAAGTTTAAAAAAAATTTTTTTGGACTTAGTCATTTTTCCGGCGTTTATCAGACTTTCAGATAGGGGAAATGTCAGTGAGCTTTCCGATTTTAGTTCCAGAGCGATTCGCCCAATGAATCCTTGATATTTAGTCGTTTTCAGCCAATTTTCTGGATTTTTGAAAATTTCACTTTTTTGTGAAAATATCCACTAAATGAGGGAATAATATGTGTGAGGGTACCCCAGGAGAGTTCCAAATGTGTGTGGGTAGAATATATATCCCACAGGGTTAAAATTGAAAAAAGTTGAAAAAAAATTTTTTTGGACTTAGTCATTTTTCCGGCGTTTATCAGACTTTCAGATAGGGGAAATGTCAGTGAGCTTTCCGATTTCAGTTCCAGAGCGATTCGCCCAATGAGTCCTTGATATTTAGTCGTTTTCAGCCAATTTTCTGGATTTTTGAAAATTTCACTTTTTTGTGAAAATATCCACTAAATGAGGGAATAATATGTGTGAGGGTACCCCAGGAGAGTTCCAAATGTGTGTGGGTAGAATATATATCCCACAGGGTTAAAACTGAAAAAAGTTGAAAAAAATTTTTTTTTGGACTTAGTCATTTTTCCGGCGTTTATCAGACTTTCAGATAGGGGAAATGTCAGTGAGCTTTCCGATTTCAGTTCCAGAGCGATTCGCAAAATGAGTCCTTGATATTTAGTCGTTTTCAGCCAATTTTCTGGATTTTTGAAAATTTCACTTTTTTGTGAAAATATCCACTAAATGAGGGAATAATATGTGTGAGGGTACCCCAGGAGAGTTCCAAATGTGTGTGGGTAGAATATATATCCCACAGGGTTAAAATTGAAAAAAGTTGAAAAAAATTTTTTTTGGACTTAGTCATTTTTCCGGCGTTTATCAGACTTTCAGATAGGGGAAATGTCAGTGAGCTTTCCGATTTCAGTTCCAGAGCGATTCGCCCAATGAGTCCTTGATATTTAGTCGTTTTCAGCCAATTTTCTGGATTTTTGAAAATTTCACTTTTTTGTGAAAATATCCACTAAATGAGGGAATAATATGTGTGAGGGTACCCCAGGAGAGTTCCAAATGTGTGTGGGTAGAATATATATCCCACAGGGTTAAAATTGAAAAAAGTTGAAAAAAAATTTTTTTTGGACTTAGTCATTTTTCCGGCGTTTATCAGACTTTTAGATAGGGGAAATGTCAGTGAGCTTTCCGATTTCAGTTCCAGAGCGATTCGCCCAATGCGTCCTTGATATTTAGTCGTTTTCAGCCAATTTTCTGGATTTTTGAAAATTTCACTTTTTTGTGAAAATATCCACTAAATGAGGGAATAATATGTGTGAGGGTACCCCAGGAGAGTTCCAAATGTGTGTGGGTAGAATATATATCCCACAGGGTTAAAATTGAAAAAAGTTGAAAAAAAATTTTTTTGGACTTAGTCATTTTTCCGGCGTTTATCAGACTTTCAGATAGGGGAAATGTCAGTGAGCTTTCCGATTTCAGTTCCAGAGCGATTCGCCCAATGAGTCCTTGATATTTAGTCGTTTTCAGCCAATTTTCTGGATTTTTGAAAATTTCACTTTTTTGTGAAAATATCCACTAAATGAGGGAATAATATGTGTGAGGGTACCCCAGGAGAGTTCCAAATGTGTGTGGGTAGAATATATATCCCACAGGGTTAAAACTGAAAAAAGTTGAAAAAAATTTTTTTTTGGACTTAGTCATTTTTCCGGCGTTTATCAGACTTTCAGATAGGGGAAATGTCAGTGAGCTTTCCGATTTCAGTTCCAGAGCGATTCGCAAAATGAGTCCTTGATATTTAGTCGTTTTCAGCCAATTTTCTGGATTTTTGAAAATTTCACTTTTTTGTGAAAATATCCACTAAATGAGGGAATAATATGTGTGAGGGTACCCCAGGAGAGTTCCAAATGTGTGTGGGTAGAATATATATCCCACAGGGTTAAAATTGAAAAAAGTTGAAAAAAATTTTTTTTGGACTTAGTCATTTTTCCGGCGTTTATCAGACTTTCAGATAGGGGAAATGTCAGTGAGCTTTCCGATTTCAGTTCCAGAGCGATTCGCCCAATGAGTCCTTGATATTTAGTCGTTTTCAGCCAATTTTCTGGATTTTTGAAAATTTCACTTTTTTGTGAAAATATCCACTAAATGAGGGAATAATATGTGTGAGGGTACCCCAGGAGAGTTCCAAATGTGTGTGGGTAGAATATATATCCCACAGGGTTAAAATTGAAAAAAGTTGAAAAAAAATTTTTTTTGGACTTAGTCATTTTTCCGGCGTTTATCAGACTTTTAGATAGGGGAAATGTCAGTGAGCTTTCCGATTTCAGTTCCAGAGCGATTCGCCCAATGCGTCCTTGATATTTAGTCGTTTTCAGCCAATTTTCTGGATTTTTGAAAATTTCACTTTTTTGTGAAAATATCCACTAAATGAGGGAATAATATGTGTGAGGGTACCCCAGGAGAGTTCCAAATGTGTGTGGGTAGAATATATATCCCACAGGGTTAAAATTGAAAAAAGTTGAAAAAAAAATTTTTTTTGTACTTAGTCATTTTTCCGGCGTTTATCAGACTTTCAGATAGGGGAAATGTCAGTGAGCGTTCCGATTTCAGTTCCAGAGCGATTCGCTCAATGAGTCCTTGATATTTAGTCGTCTTCAGCCAATTTTCTGGATTTTTGAAAATTTCACTTTTTTGTGAAAATATCCACTAAATTAGGGAATAATATGTGTGAGGGTACCCCAGGAGAGTTCCAAATGTGTGTGGGTAGAATATATATCCCACGGGGGTAAAATTGAAAAAAGTTTAAAAATTTTTTTTTTGGATTTAGAAATTTTTCCAGCTTTTATCAGACTTTCAGATAGGGGAAATGTCAGTGAGCGTTCCGATTTCAGTTCCAAAGCGATTCGCCCACTGAGTCCTTGATATTTAGTCGTTTTCAGCCAATTTAATGGATTTTTGAAAATTTAACTTTTTTGTGAAAATATCCACTAAATGAGGGAATAATATGTGTGAGGCTACCCCAGGAGAGTTCCAAATGTGTGTGGGTAGAATATATACCCCACGTGGGTAAAATTGAAAAAAGTTAAACAAAATTTTTTTTTTGGACTTAGTCATTTTTCCGGCGTTTATCAGACTTTCAGATAGGGGAAAAGTCAATGAGCGCTCCGATTTCAGTTCCAGAGCGATTTGCGCAATCAGTCCTTGATATTTAGTCGTTTTCAGCCAATTTTCTGGATTTTTGAAAATTTCACTTTTTTTGTGAAAATATCCACTAAATGAGGGAATAATATGTGTGAGAGTACCCCAGGAGAGTTCCAAATGTGTGTGGGTAGAATATATATCCCACAGGGTTAAAATTGAAAAAAGTTGAAAAAAATTTTTTTTGGACTTAGTCATTTTTCCGGCGTTTATCAGACTTTCAGATAGGGGAAATGTCAGTGAGCTTTCCGATTTCAGTTCCAGAGCGATTCGCCCAATGAGTCCTTGATATTTAGTCGTTTTCAGCCAATTTTCTGGATTTTTGAAAATTTCACTTTTTTGTGAAAATATCCACTAAATGAGGGAATAATATGTGTGAGGGTACCCCAGGAGAGTTCCAAATGTGTGTGGGTAGAATATATATCCCACAGGGTTAAAATTGAAAAAAGTTGAAAAAAATTTTTTTTTGGACTTAGTCATTTTTCCGGCGTTTATCAGACTTTCAGATAGGGGAAATGTCAGTGAGCTTTTCGATTTCAGTTCCAGAGCGATTCGCCCAATGAGTCCTTGATATTTAGTCGTTTTCAGCCAATATTCTGGATTTTTGAAAATTTCACTTTTTTGTGAAAATATCCACTAAATGAGGGAATAATATGTGTGAGGGTACCCCAGGAGAGTTCCAAATGTGTGTGGGTAGAATATATATCCCACAGGGTTAAAATTGAAAAAAGTTGAAAAAAAAATTTTTTTGGACTTAGTCATTTTTCCGGCGTTTATCAGACTTTCAGATAGGGGAAATGTCAGTGAGCTTTCCGATTTTAGTTCCAGAGCGATTCGCCCAATGAATCCTTGATATTTAGTCGTTTTCAGCCAATTTTCTGGATTTTTGAAAATTTCACTTTTTTGTGAAAATATCCACTAAATGAGGGAATAATATGTGTGAGGGTACCCCAGGAGAGTTCCAAATGTGTGTGGGTAGAATATATATCCCACAGGGTTAAAATTGAAAAAAGTTGAAAAAAAATTTTTTTGGACTTAGTCATTTTTCCGGCGTTTATCAGACTTTCAGATAGGGGAAATGTCAGTGAGCTTTCCGATTTCAGTTCCAGAGCGATTCGCCCAATGAGTCCTTGATATTTAGTCGTTTTCAGCCAATTTAATGGATTTTTGAAAATTTAACTTTTTTGTGAAAATATCCACTTAATGAGGGAATAATATGTGTGAGGGTACCCCAGGAGAGTTCCAAATGTGTGTGGCTAGAATATATATCCCACAGGGTTAAAATTGAAAAAAGTTGAAAAAAAATTTTTTTGGACTTAGTCATTTTTCCGGCGTTTATCAGACTTTCAGATAGGGGAAATGTCAGTGAGCTTTCCGATTTCAGTTCCAGAGCGATTCGCCCAATGAGTCCTTGATACTTAGTCGTTTTCAGCCAATTTTCTGGATTTTTGAAAATTTCACTTTTTTGTGAAAATATCCACTAAATGAGGGAATAATATGTGTGAGGGTACCCCAGGAGAGTTCCAAATGTGTGTGGGTAGAATATATATCCCACAGGGTTAAAATTGAAAAAAGTTGAAAAAAATTTTTTTTGGACTTAGTCATTTTTCCGGCGTTTATCAGACTTTCAGATAGGGGAAATGTTAGTGAGCTTTCCGATTTCAGTTCCAGAGCGATTCGCAAAATGAGTCCTTGATATTTAGTCGTTTTCAGCCAATTTTCTGGATTTTTGAAAATTTCACTTTTTTGTGAAAATATCCACTAAATGAGGGAATAATATGTGTGAGGGTACCCCAGGAGAGTTCCAAATGTGTGTGGGTAGAATATATATCCCACAGGGTTAAAATTGAAAAAAGTTGAAAAAAATTTTTTTTGGACTTAGTCATTTTTCCGGCGTTTATCAGACTTTCAGATAGGGGAAATGTCAGTGAGCTTTCCGATTTCAGTTCCAGAGCGATTCGCCCAATGAGTCCTTGATATTTAGTCGTTTTCAGCCAATTTTCTGGATTTTTGAAAATTTCACTTTTTTGTGAAAATATCCACTAAATGAGGGAATAATATGTGTGAGGGTACCCCAGGAGAGTTCCAAATGTGTGTGGGTAGAATATATATCCCACAGGGTTAAAATTGAAAAAAGTTGAAAAAAAATTTTTTTTGGACTTAGTCATTTTTCCGGCGTTTATCAGACTTTTAGATAGGGGAAATGTCAGTGAGCTTTCCGATTTCAGTTCCAGAGCGATTCGCCCAATGCGTCCTTGATATTTAGTCGTTTTCAGCCAATTTTCTGGATTTTTGAAAATTTCACTTTTTTGTGAAAATATCCACTAAATGAGGGAATAATATGTGTGAGGGTACCCCAGGAGAGTTCCAAATGTGTGTGGGTAGAATATATATCCCACAGGGTTAAAATTGAAAAAAGTTGAAAAAAAAATTTTTTTTGTACTTAGTCATTTTTCCGGCGTTTATCAGACTTTCAGATAGGGGAAATGTCAGTGAGCGTTCCGATTTCAGTTCCAGAGCGATTCGCTCAATGAGTTCTTGATATTTAGTCGTCTTCAGCCAATTTTCTGGATTTTTGAAAATTTCACTTTTTTGTGAAAATATCCACTAAATTAGGGAATAATATGTGTGAGGGTACCCCAGGAGAGTTCCAAATGTGTGTGGGTAGAATATATATCCCACGGGGGTAAAATTGAAAAAAGTTTAAAAATTTTTTTTTTGGATTTAGAAATTTTTCCAGCTTTTATCAGACTTTCAGATAGGGGAAATGTCAGTGAGCTTTCCGATTTCAGTTCCAGAGCGATTCGCCCAATGAGTCCTTGATATTTAGTCGTTTTCAGCCAATTTAATGGATTTTTGAAAATTTAACTTTTTTGTGAAAATATCCACTTAATGAGGGAATAATATGTGTGAGGGTACCCCAGGAGAGTTCCAAATGTGTGTGGCTAGAATATATATCCCACAGGGTTAAAATTGAAAAAAGTTGAAAAAAAATTTTTTTGGACTTAGTCATTTTTCCGGCGTTTATCAGACTTTCAGATAGGGGAAATGTCAGTGAGCTTTCCGATTTCAGTTCCAGAGCGATTCGCCCAATGAGTCCTTGATACTTAGTCGTTTTCAGCCAATTTTCTGGATTTTTGAAAATTTCACTTTTTTGTGAAAATATCCACTAAATGAGGGAATAATATGTGTGAGGGTACCCCAGGAGAGTTCCAAATGTGTGTGGGTAGAATATATATCCCACAGGGTTAAAATTGAAAAAAGTTGAAAAAAATTTTTTTTGGACTTAGTCATTTTTCCGGCGTTTATCAGACTTTCAGATAGGGGAAATGTTAGTGAGCTTTCCGATTTCAGTTCCAGAGCGATTCGCAAAATGAGTCCTTGATATTTAGTCGTTTTCAGCCAATTTTCTGGATTTTTGAAAATTTCACTTTTTTGTGAAAATATCCACTAAATGAGGGAATAATATGTGTGAGGGTACCCCAGGAGAGTTCCAAATGTGTGTGGGTAGAATATATATCCCACAGGGTTAAAATTGAAAAAAGTTGAAAAAAATTTTTTTTGGACTTAGTCATTTTTCCGGCGTTTATCAGACTTTCAGATAGGGGAAATGTTAGTGAGCTTTCCGATTTCAGTTCCAGAGCGATTCGCAAAATGAGTCCTTGATATTTAGTCGTTTTCAGCCAATTTTCTGGATTTTTGAAAATTTCACTTTTTTGTGAAAATATCCACTAAATGAGGGAATAATATGTGTGAGGGTACCCCAGGAGAGTTCCAAATGTGTGTGGGTAGAATATATATCCCACAGGGTTAAAATTGAAAAAAGTTGAAAAAAATTTTTTTTGGACTTAGTCATTTTTCCGGCGTTTATCAGACTTTCAGATAGGGGAAATGTCAGTGAGCTTTCCGATTTCAGTTCCAGAGCGATTCGCCCAATGAGTCCTTGATATTTAGTCGTTTTCAGCCAATTTTCTGGATTTTTGAAAATTTCACTTTTTTGTGAAAATATCCACTAAATGAGGGAATAATATGTGTGAGGGTACCCCAGGAGAGTTCCAAATGTGTGTGGGTAGAATATATATCCCACAGGGTTAAAATTGAAAAAAGTTGAAAAAAAATTTTTTTTGGACTTAGTCATTTTTCCGGCGTTTATCAGACTTTTAGATAGGGGAAATGTCAGTGAGCTTTCCGATTTCAGTTCCAGAGCGATTCGCCCAATGCGTCCTTGATATTTAGTCGTTTTCAGCCAATTTTCTGGATTTTTGAAAATTTCACTTTTTTGTGAAAATATCCACTAAATGAGGGAATAATATGTGTGAGGGTACCCCAGGAGAGTTCCAAATGTGTGTGGGTAGAATATATATCCCACAGGGTTAAAATTGAAAAAAGTTGAAAAAAAAATTTTTTTTGTACTTAGTCATTTTTCCGGCGTTTATCAGACTTTCAGATAGGGGAAATGTCAGTGAGCGTTCCGATTTCAGTTCCAGAGCGATTCGCTCAATGAGTTCTTGATATTTAGTCGTCTTCAGCCAATTTTCTGGATTTTTGAAAATTTCACTTTTTTGTGAAAATATCCACTAAATTAGGGAATAATATGTGTGAGGGTACCCCAGGAGAGTTCCAAATGTGTGTGGGTAGAATATATATCCCACGGGGGTAAAATTGAAAAAAGTTTAAAAATTTTTTTTTTGGATTTAGAAATTTTTCCAGCTTTTATCAGACTTTCAGATAGGGGAAATGTCAGTGAGCTTTCCGATTTCAGTTCCAGAGCGATTCGCCCAATGAGTCCTTGATATTTAGTCGTTTTCAGCCAATTTAATGGATTTTTGAAAATTTAACTTTTTTGTGAAAATATCCACTTAATGAGGGAATAATATGTGTGAGGGTACCCCAGGAGAGTTCCAAATGTGTGTGGCTAGAATATATATCCCACAGGGTTAAAATTGAAAAAAGTTGAAAAAAAATTTTTTTGGACTTAGTCATTTTTCCGGCGTTTATCAGACTTTCAGATAGGGGAAATGTCAGTGAGCTTTCCGATTTCAGTTCCAGAGCGATTCGCCCAATGAGTCCTTGATACTTAGTCGTTTTCAGCCAATTTTCTGGATTTTTGAAAATTTCACTTTTTTGTGAAAATATCCACTAAATGAGGGAATAATATGTGTGAGGGTACCCCAGGAGAGTTCCAAATGTGTGTGGGTAGAATATATATCCCACAGGGTTAAAATTGAAAAAAGTTGAAAAAAATTTTTTTTGGACTTAGTCATTTTTCCGGCGTTTATCAGACTTTCAGATAGGGGAAATGTCAGTGAGCTTTCCGATTTCAGTTCCAGAGCGATTCGCCCAATGAGTCCTTGATATTTAGTCGTTTTCAGCCAATTTTCTGGATTTTTGAAAATTTCACTTTTTTGTGAAAATATCCACTAAATGAGGGAATAATATGTGTGAGGGTACCCCAGGAGAGTTAGAAATGTGTGTGGGTAGAATATATATCCCACAGGGTTAAAATTGAAAAAAGTTGAAAAAAAAATTTTTTTTGTTCTTAGTCATTTTTCTGGCGTTTATCAGACTTTCAGATAGGGGAAATGTCAGTGAGCTTTCCGATTTCAGTTCCAGAGCGATTCGCCCAATGAGTCCTTGATATTTAGTCGTTTTCAGCCAATTTTCTGGATTTTTGAAAATTTCACTTTTTTGTGAAAATATCCACTAAATGAGGGAATAATATGTGTGAGGGTACCCCAGGAGAGTTCCAAATGTGTGTGGGTAGAATATATATCCCACAGGGTTAAAATTGAAAAAAGTTTAAAAAAAATTTTTTTTTGTACTTAGTCATTTTTCCGTCGTTTATCAGACTTTCAGATAGGGGAAATGTCAGTGAGCATTCCGAATTCAGTTCCAGAGCGATTTGCCCAATCAGTCCTTGATATTTAGTCGTTTTCAGCCAGTTTCTGGATTTTTTAAAATTTCACTTTTTTGTGAAAATATCCACTAAATGAGGGAATAATATGTGTGAGGGTACCCCAGGAGAGTTCCAAATGTGTGTGGGTAGAATATATATCCCACAGGGTTAAAATTGAAAAAAGTTGAAAAAAATTTTTTTTGGACTTAGTCATTTTTCCGGCGTTTATCAGACTTTCAGATAGGGGAAATGTCAGTGAGCTTTCCGATTTCAGTTCCAGAGCGATTCGCCCAATGAGTCCTTGATATTTAGTCGTTTTCAGCAAATTTTCTGGATTTTTGAAAATTTCACTTTTTTGTGAAAATATCCACTAAATGAGGGAATAATATGTGTGAGGGTACCCCAGGAGAGTTCCAAATGTGTGTGGGTAGAATATATATCCCACAGGGTTAAAATTGAAAAAAGTTGAAAAAAAAATTTTTTTTGTTCTTAGTCATTTTTCTGGCGTTTATCAGACTTTCAGATAGGGGAAATGTCAGTGAGCGTTCCGATTTCAGTTAAAGAGCGATTCGCCCAATCAGTCCTTGATATTTAGTCGTTTTCAGCCAATTTTCTAGATTTTTGAAAATTTCACTTTTTTTGTGAAAATATCCACTAAATGAGGGAATAATATGTGTGAGGGTACCCCAGGAGAGTTCCAAATGTGTGTGGGTAGAATATATATCCCACAGGGTTAAAATTGAAAAAAGTTTAAAAAAATTTTTTTTGGACTTAGTCATTTTTCCGGCGTTTATCAGACTTTCAGATAGGGGAAATGTCAGTAAGCTTTCCGATTTCAGTTCCAGAGCGATTCGCCCAATGAGTCCTTGATATTTAGTCTTTTTCAGCCAATTTTCTGGATTTTTGAAAATTTCACTTTTTTGTGAAAATATCCACTAAATGAGGGAATAATATGTGTGAGGGTACCCCAGGAGAGTTAGAAATGTGTGTGGGTAGAATATATATCCCACAGGGTTAAAATTGAAAAAAGTTGAAAAAAAAATTTTTTTTGTTCTTAGTCATTTTTCTGGCGTTTATCAGACTTTCAGATAGGGGAAATGTCAGTGAGCTTTCCGATTTCAGTTCCAGAGCGATTCGCCCAATGAGTCCTTGATATTTAGTCGTTTTCAGCCAATTTTCTGGATTTTTGAAAATTTCACTTTTTTGTGAAAATATCCACTAAATGAGGGAATAATATGTGTGAGGGTACCCCAGGAGAGTTCCAAATGTGTGTGGGTAGAATATATATCCCACAGGGTTAAAATTGAAAAAAGTTGAAAAAAATTTTTTTTGGACTTAGTCATTTTTCCGGCGTTTATCAGACTTTCAGATAGGGGAAATGTCAGTGAGCTTTCCGATTTCAGTTCCAGAGCGATTCGCCCAATGAGTCCTTGATATTTAGTCGTTTTCAGCAAATTTTCTGGATTTTTGAAAATTTCACTTTTTTGTGAAAATATCCACTAAATGAGGGAATAATATGTGTGAGGGTACCCCAGGAGAGTTCCAAATGTGTGTGGGTAGAATATATATCCCACAGGGTTAAAATTGAAAAAAGTTGAAAAAAAAATTTTTTTTGTTCTTAGTCATTTTTCTGGCGTTTATCAGACTTTCAGATAGGGGAAATGTCAGTGAGCGTTCCGATTTCAGTTAAAGAGCGATTCGCCCAATCAGTCCTTGATATTTAGTCGTTTTCAGCCAATTTTCTAGATTTTTGAAAATTTCACTTTTTTTGTGAAAATATCCACTAAATGAGGGAATAATATGTGTGAGGGTACCCCAGGAGAGTTCCAAATGTGTGTGGGTAGAATATATATCCCACAGGGTTAAAATTGAAAAAAGTTTAAAAAAATTTTTTTTGGACTTAGTCATTTTTCCGGCGTTTATCAGACTTTCAGATAGGGGAAATGTCAGTAAGCTTTCCGATTTCAGTTCCAGAGCGATTCGCCCAATGAGTCCTTGATATTTAGTCTTTTTCAGCCAATTTTCTGGATTTTTGAAAATTTCACTTTTTTGTGAAAATATCCACTAAATGAGGGAATAATATGTGTGAGGGTACCCCAGGAGAGTTAGAAATGTGTGTGGGTAGAATATATATCCCACAGGGTTAAAATTGAAAAAAGTTGAAAAAAAAATTTTTTTTGTTCTTAGTCATTTTTCTGGCGTTTATCAGACTTTCAGATAGGGGAAATGTCAGTGAGCTTTCCGATTTCAGTTCCAGAGCGATTCGCCCAATGAGTCCTTGATATTTAGTCGTTTTCAGCCAATTTCTGAATTTTTGAAAATTTCACTTTTTTGTGAAAATATCCACTAAATGAGGGAATAATATGTGTGAGGGTACCCCAGGAGAGTTCCAAATGTGTGTGGGTAGAATATATATCCCACAGGGTTAAAATTGAAAAAAGTTGAAAAAAAAATTTTTTTTGTTCTTAGTCATTTTTCTGGCGTTTATCAGACTTTCAGATAGGGGAAATGTCAGTGAGCGTTCCGATTTCAGTTAAAGAGCGATTCGCCCAATCAGTTCTTGATATTTAGTCGTTTTCAGCCAATTTTCTAGATTTTTGAAAATTTCACTTTTTTTGTGAAAATATCCACTAAATGAGGGAATAATATGTGTGAGGGTACCCCAGGAGAGTTCCAAATGTGTGTGGGTAGAATATATATCCCACAGGGTTAAAATTGAAAAAAGTTGAAAAAAATTTTTTTTGGACTTAGTCATTTTTCCGGCGTTTATCAGACTTTCAGATAGGGGAAATGTCAGTAAGCTTTCCGATTTCAGTTCCAGAGCGATTCGCCCAATGAGTCCTTGATATTTAGACTTTTTCAGCCAATTTTCTGGATTTTTGAAAATTTCACTTTTTTGTGAAAATATCCACTAAATGAGGGAATAATATGTGTGAGGGTACCCCAGGAGAGTTAGAAATGTGTGTGGGTAGAATATATATCCCACAGGGTTAAAATTGAAAAAAGTTGAAAAAAAAATTTTTTTTGTTCTTAGTCATTTTTCTGGCGTTTATCAGACTTTCAGATAGGGGAAATGTCAGTGAGCTTTCCGATTTCAGTTCCAGAGCGATTCGCCCAATGAGTCCTTGATATTTAGTCGTTTTCAGCCAATTTTCTGGATTTTTGAAAATTTCACTTTTTTGTGAAAATATCCACTAAATGAGGGAATAATATGTGTGAGGGTACCCCAGGAGAGTTCCAAATGTGTGTGGGTAGAATATATATCCCACAGGGTTAAAATTGAAAAAAGTTGAAAAAAAAATTTTTTTTATTCTTAGTCATTTTTCTGGCGTTTATCAGACTTTCAGATAGGGGAAATGTCAGTAAGCGTTCCGATTTCAGTTCCAGAGCGATTCGCCCAATGAGTCCTTGATATTTAGTCGTTTTCAGCCAATTTCTGAATTTTTGAAAATTTCACTTTTTTGTGAAAATATCCACTAAATGAGGGAATAATATGTGTGAGGGTACCCCAGGAGAGTTCCAAATGTGTGTGGGTAGAATATATATCCCACAGGGTTAAAATTGAAAAAAGTTGAAGAAATTTTTTTTT
This sequence comes from Phyllobates terribilis, assembly GCF_046119375.1. Classification (NCBI taxonomy): domain Eukaryota; kingdom Metazoa; phylum Chordata; class Amphibia; order Anura; family Dendrobatidae; genus Phyllobates; species Phyllobates terribilis. Next base: position 1,007,476 of record NW_027363294.1, read on the forward strand.
TGTACTTAGTCATTTTTCCGGCGTTTATCAGACTTTCAGATAGGGGAAATGTCAGTGAGCTTTCCGATTTCAGTTCCAGAGCGATTCGCCCACTGAGTCCTTGATATTTAGTCGTTTTCAGCCAATTTCTGAATTTTTGAAAATTTCACTTTTTTGTGAAAATATCCACTAAATGAGGGAATAATATGTGTGAGGGTACCCCAGGAGAGTTCCAAATGTGTGTGGGTAGAATATATATCCCACAGGGTTAAAATTGAAAAAAGTTGAAAAAAAATTTTTTTTTGTACTTAGTCATTTTTCCGTCGTTTATCAGACTTTCAGATAGGGGAAATGTCAGTGAGCATTCCGATTTCAGTTCCAGAGCGATTCGCCCAATGAGTCCTTGATATTTAGTCGTTTTCAGCCAATTTTCTGGATTTTTGAAAATTTCACTTTTTTGTGAAAATATCCACTAAATGAGGGAATAATATGTGTGAGGGTACCCCAGGAGAGTTCCAAATGTGTGTGGGTAGAATATATATCCCACAGGGTTAAAATTGAAAAAAGTTGAAAAAAATTTTTTTTTGGACTTAGTCATTTTTCCGGCGTTTATCAGACTTTCAGATAGGGGAAATGTCAGTGAGCTTTCCGATTTCAGTTCCAGAGCGATTCGCCCAATGAGTCCTTGATATTTAGTCGTTTTCAGCCAATTTTCTGGATTTTTGAAAATTTCACTTTTTTGTGAAAATATCCACTAAATGAGGGAATAATATGTGTGAGGGTACCCCAGGAGAGTTTCAAATGTGTGTGGGTAGAATATATATCCCACAGGGTTAAAATTGAAAAAAGTTGAAGAAATTTTTTTTTTGTACTTAGTCATTTTTCCGGCGTTTATCAGACTTTCAGATAGGGGAAATGTCAGTGAGCTTTCCGATTTCAGTTCCAGAGCGATTCGCCCAATGAGTCCTTGATATTTAGTCGTTTTCAGCCAATTTTCTGGATTTTTGAATATTTCACTTTTTTGTGAAAATATCCACTAAATGAGGGAATAATATGTGTGAGGGTACCCCAGGAGAGTTCCAAATGTGTTTGGGTAGAATATGTATCCCACGGGTGTAAAATTGAAAAAAGTTTAAAAATTTTTTTTTGGACTTAGTCATTTTTCCAGCTTTTATCAGACTTTCAGATAGGGGAAATGTCAATGAGCGTTCCGATTTCAGTTCCAAAGCAATTCGCCCACTGAGTCCTTGATATTTAGTCGTTTTCAGCCAATTTAATGGATTTTTGAAAATTTAACTTTTTTGTGAAAATATCCACTAAATGAGGGAATAATATGTGTGAGGGTACCCCAGGAGAGTTCCAAATGTGTGTGGGTAGAATATATACCCCACATGGGTAAAATTGAAAAAAGTTGAAAACATATTTTTTTGGAATTAGTCATTTTTCCGGCATTTATCAGACTTTCAGATAGGGGAAATGTCAGTGAGCTTTCCGATTTCAGTTCCAGAGCGATTTGACCAATGAGTCCTTGATATTTAGTCGTTTTCAGCCAATTTTCTGGATTTTTGAAAATTTCACTTTTTTGTGAAAATATCCACTAAATGAGGGAATAATATGTGTGAGGGTACCCCAGGAGAGTTCCAAATGTGTGTGGGTAGAATATATATCCCACAGGGTTAAAATTGAAAAAAGTTGAAAAAAAATTTTTTTGGACTTAGTCATTTTTCCGGCGTTTATCAGACTTTCAGATAGGGGAAATGTCAGTGAGCTTTCCGATTTCAGTTCCAGAGCGATTCGCCCAATGAGTCCTTGATATTTAGTCGTTTTCAGCCAATTTTCTGGATTTTTGAAAATTTCACTTTTTTGTGAAAATATCCACTAAATGAGGAAATAATATGTGTGAGGGTACCCCAGGAGAGTTCCAAATGTGTGTGGGTAGAATATATATCCCACAGGGTTAAAATTGAAAAAAGTTGAAAAAAAATTTTTTTTTGTACTTAGTCATTTTTCCGTCGTTTATCAGACTTTCAGATAGGGGAAATGTCAGTGAGCATTCCGATTTCAGTTCCAGAGCGATTCGCCCAATGAGTCCTTGATATTTAGTCGTTTTCAGCCAATTTTCTGGATTTTTGAAAATTTCACTTTTTTGTGAAAATATCCACTAAATGAGGGAATAATATGTGTGAGGGTACCTCAGGAGAGTTCCAAATGTGTGTGGGTAGAATATATATCCCACAGGGTTAAAATTGAAAAAAGTTGAAAAAAATTTTTTTTTGGACTTAGTCATTTTTCCGGCGTTTATCAGACTTTCAGATAGGGGAAATGTCAGTGAGCTTTCCGATTTCAGTTCCAGAGCGATTCGCCCAATGAGTCCTTGATATTTAGTCGTTTTCAGCCAATTTTCTGGATTTTTGAAAATTTCACTTTTTTGTGAAAATATCCACTAAATGAGGGAATAATATGTGTGAGGGTACCCCAGGAGAGTTTCAAATGTGTGTGGGTAGAATATATATCCCACAGGGTTAAAATTGAAAAAAGTTGAAGAAATTTTTTTTTTGTACTTAGTCATTTTTCCGGCGTTTATCAGACTTTCAGATAGGGGAAATGTCAGTGAGCTTTCCGATTTCAGTTCCAGAGCGATTCGCCCAATGAGTCCTTGATATTTAGTCGTTTTCAGCCAATTTTCTGGATTTTTGAATATTTCACTTTTTTGTGAAAATATCCACTAAATGAGGGAATAATATGTGTGAGGGTACCCCAGGAGAGTTCCAAATGTGTTTGGGTAGAATATGTATCCCACGGGTGTAAAATTGAAAAAAGTTTAAAAATTTTTTTTTGGACTTAGTCATTTTTCCAGCTTTTATCAGACTTTCAGATAGGGGAAATGTCAATGAGCGTTCCGATTTCAGTTCCAAAGCAATTCGCCCACTGAGTCCTTGATATTTAGTCGTTTTCAGCCAATTTAATGGATTTTTGAAAATTTAACTTTTTTGTGAAAATATCCACTAAATGAGGGAATAATATGTATGAGGGTACCCCAGGAGAGTTCCAAATGTGTGTGGGTAGAATATATACCCCACATGGGTAAAATTGAAAAAAGTTGAAAACATATTTTTTTGGAATTAGTCATTTTTCCGGCATTTATCAGACTTTCAGATAGGGGAAATGTCAGTGAGCTTTCCGATTTCAGTTCCAGAGCGATTTGACCAATGAGTCCTTGATATTTAGTCGTTTTCAGCCAATTTTCTGGATTTTTGAAAATTTCACTTTTTTGTGAAAATATCCACTAAATGAGGGAATAATATGTGTGAGGGTACCCCAGGAGAGTTCCAAATGTGTGTGGGTAGAATATATATCCCACAGGGTTAAAATTGAAAAAAGTTGAAAAAAAATTTTTTTGGACTTAGTCATTTTTCCGGCGTTTATCAGACTTTCAGATAGGGGAAATGTCAGTGAGCTTTCCGATTTCAGTTCCAGAGCGATTCGCCCAATGAGTCCTTGATATTTAGTCGTTTTCAGCCAATTTTCTGGATTTTTGAAAATTTCACTTTTTTGTGAAAATATCCACTAAATGAGGAAATAATATGTGTGAGGGTACCCCAGGAGAGTTCCAAATGTGTGTGGGTAGAATATATATCCCACAGGGTTAAAATTGAAAAAAGTTGAAAAAAAATTTTTTTTTGTACTTAGTCATTTTTCCGTCGTTTATCAGACTTTCAGATAGGGGAAATGTCAGTGAGCATTCCGATTTCAGTTCCAGAGCGATTCGCCCAATGAGTCCTTGATATTTAGTCGTTTTCAGCCAATTTTCTGGATTTTTGAAAATTTCACTTTTTTGTGAAAATATCCACTAAATGAGGGAATAATATGTGTGAGGGTACCTCAGGAGAGTTCCAAATGTGTGTGGGTAGAATATATATCCCACAGGGTTAAAATTGAAAAAAGTTGAAAAAAATTTTTTTTTGGACTTAGTCATTTTTCCGGCGTTTATCAGACTTTCAGATAGGGGAAATGTCAGTGAGCTTTCCGATTTCAGTTCCAGAGCGATTCGCCCAATGAGTCCTTGATATTTAGTCGTTTTCAGCCAATTTTCTGGATTTTTGAAAATTTCACTTTTTTGTGAAAATATCCACTAAATGAGGGAATAATATGTGTGAGGGTACCCCAGGAGAGTTTCAAATGTGTGTGGGTAGAATATATATCCCACAGGGTTAAAATTGAAAAAAGTTGAAGAAATTTTTTTTTTGTACTTAGTCATTTTTCCGGCGTTTATCAGACTTTCAGATAGGGGAAATGTCAGTGAGCTTTCCGATTTCAGTTCCAGAGCGATTCGCCCAATGAGTCCTTGATATTTAGTCGTTTTCAGCCAATTTTCTGGATTTTTGAAAATTTCACTTTTTTGTGAAAATATCCACTAAATGAGGGAATAATATGTGTGAGGGTACCCCAGGAGAGTTCCAAATGTGTGTGGGTAGAATATATATCCCACAGGGTTAAAATTGAAAAAAGTTGAAAAAAAAATTTTTTTTGTTCTTAGTCATTTTTCTGGCGTTTATCAGACTTTCAGATAGGGGAAATGTCAGTGAGCGTTCCGATTTCAGTTAAAGAGCGATTCGCCCAATCAGTCCTTGATATTTAGTCGTTTTCAGCCAATTTTCTAGATTTTTGAAAATTTCACTTTTTTTGTGAAAATATCCACTAAATGAGGGAATAATATGTGTGAGGGTACCCCAGGAGAGTTCCAAATGTGTGTGGGTAGAATATATATCCCACAGGGTTAAAATTGAAAAAAGTTGAAAAAAATTTTTTTTGGACTTAGTCATTTTTCCGGCGTTTATCAGACTTTCAGATAGGGGAAATGTCAGTAAGCTTTCCGATTTCAGTTCCAGAGCGATTCGCCCAATGAGTCCTTGATATTTAGTCTTTTTCAGCCAATTTTCTGGATTTTTGAAAATTTCACTTTTTTGTGAAAATATCCACTAAATGAGGGAATAATATGTGTGAGGGTACCCCAGGAGAGTTAGAAATGTGTGTGGGTAGAATATATATCCCACAGGGTTAAAATTGAAAAAAGTTGAAAAAAAAATTTTTTTTGTTCTTAGTCATTTTTCTGGCGTTTATCAGACTTTCAGATAGGGGAAATGTCAGTGAGCTTTCCGATTTCAGTTCCAGAGCGATTCGCCCAATGAGTCCTTGATATTTAGTCGTTTTCAGCCAATTTTCTGGATTTTTGAAAATTTCACTTTTTTGTGAAAATATCCACTAAATGAGGGAATAATATGTGTGAGGGTACCCCAGGAGAGTTCCAAATGTGTGTGGGTAGAATATATATCCCACAGGGTTAAAATTGAAAAAAGTTGAAAAAAAAATTTTTTTTATTCTTAGTCATTTTTCTGGCGTTTATCAGACTTTCAGATAGGGGAAATGTCAGTAAGCGTTCCGATTTCAGTTCCAGAGCGATTCGCCCAATGAGTCCTTGATATTTAGTCGTTTTCAGCCAATTTCTGAATTTTTGAAAATTTCACTTTTTTGTGAAAATATCCACTAAATGAGGGAATAATATGTGTGAGGGTACCCCAGGAGAGTTCCAAATGTGTGTGGGTAGAATATATATCCCACAGGGTTAAAATTGAAAAAAGTTGAAGAAATTTTTTTTTTGTACTTAGTCATTTTTCCGGCGTTTATCAGACTTTCAGATAGGGGAAATGTCAGTGAGCTTTCCGATTTCAGTTCCAGAGCGATTCGCCCACTGAGTCCTTGATATTTAGTCGTTTTCAGCCAATTTCTGAATTTTTGAAAATTTCACTTTTTTGTGAAAATATCCACTAAATGAGGGAATAATATGTGTGAGGGTACCCCAGGAGAGTTCCAAATGTGTGTGGGTAGAATATATATCCCACAGGGTTAAAATTGAAAAAAGTTGAAAAAAATTTTTTTTTTGTACTTAGTCATTTTTCCGTCGTTTATCAGACTTTCAGATAGGGGAAATGTCAGTGAGCATTCCGATTTCAGTTCCAGAGCGATTCGCCCAATGAGTCCTTGATATTTAGTCGTTTTCAGCCAATTTTCTGGATTTTTGAAAATTTCACTTTTTTGTGAAAATATCCACTAAATGAGGGAATAATATGTGTGAGGGTACCCCAGGAGAGTTCCAAATGTGTGTGGGTAGAATATATATCCCACAGGGTTAAAATTGAAAAAAGTTGAAAAAAATTTTTTTTTGGACTTAGTCATTTTTCCGGCGTTTATCAGACTTTCAGATAGGGGAAATGTCAGTGAGCTTTCCGATTTCAGTTCCAGAGCGATTCGCCCAATGAGTCCTTGATATTTAGTCGTTTTCAGCCAATTTTCTGGATTTTTGAAAATTTCACTTTTTTGTGAAAATATCCACTAAATGAGGGAATAATATGTGTGAGGGTACCCCAGGAGAGTTCCAAATGTGTGTGGGTAGAATATATATCCCACAGGGTTAAAATTGAAAAAAGTTGAAAAAAAAATTTTTTTTGTTCTTAGTCATTTTTCTGGCGTTTATCAGACTTTCAGATAGGGGAAATGTCAGTGAGCGTTCCGATTTCAGTTAAAGAGCGATTCGCCCAATCAGTCCTTGATATTTAGTCGTTTTCAGCCAATTTTCTAGATTTTTGAAAATTTCACTTTTTTTGTGAAAATATCCACTAAATGAGGGAATAATATGTGTGAGGGTACCCCAGGAGAGTTCCAAATGTGTGTGGGTAGAATATATATCCCACAGGGTTAAAATTGAAAAAAGTTGAAAAAAATTTTTTTTGGACTTAGTCATTTTTCCGGCGTTTATCAGACTTTCAGATAGGGGAAATGTCAGTAAGCTTTCCGATTTCAGTTCCAGAGCGATTCGCCCAATGAGTCCTTGATATTTAGTCTTTTTCAGCCAATTTTCTGGATTTTTGAAAATTTCACTTTTTTGTGAAAATATCCACTAAATGAGGGAATAATATGTGTGAGGGTACCCCAGGAGAGTTAGAAATGTGTGTGGGTAGAATATATATCCCACAGGGTTAAAATTGAAAAAAGTTGAAAAAAAAATTTTTTTTGTTCTTAGTCATTTTTCTGGCGTTTATCAGACTTTCAGATAGGGGAAATGTCAGTGAGCTTTCCGATTTCAGTTCCAGAGCGATTCGCCCAATGAGTCCTTGATATTTAGTCGTTTTCAGCCAATTTTCTGGATTTTTGAAAATTTCACTTTTTTGTGAAAATATCCACTAAATGAGGGAATAATATGTGTGAGGGTACCCCAGGAGAGTTCCAAATGTGTGTGGGTAGAATATATATCCCACAGGGTTAAAATTGAAAAAAGTTGAAAAAAAAATTTTTTTTATTCTTAGTCATTTTTCTGGCGTTTATCAGACTTTCAGATAGGGGAAATGTCAGTAAGCGTTCCGATTTCAGTTCCAGAGCGATTCGCCCAATGAGTCCTTGATATTTAGTCGTTTTCAGCCAATTTCTGAATTTTTGAAAATTTCACTTTTTTGTGAAAATATCCACTAAATGAGGGAATAATATGTGTGAGGGTACCCCAGGAGAGTTCCAAATGTGTGTGGGTAGAATATATATCCCACAGGGTTAAAATTGAAAAAAGTTGAAGAAATTTTTTTTTTGTACTTAGTCATTTTTCCGGCGTTTATCAGACTTTCAGATAGGGGAAATGTCAGTGAGCTTTCCGATTTCAGTTCCAGAGCGATTCGCCCACTGAGTCCTTGATATTTAGTCGTTTTCAGCCAATTTCTGAATTTTTGAAAATTTCACTTTTTTGTGAAAATATCCACTAAATGAGGGAATAATATGTGTGAGGGTACCCCAGGAGAGTTCCAAATGTGTGTGGGTAGAATATATATCCCACAGGGTTAAAATTGAAAAAAGTTGAAAAAAAATTTTTTTTTGTACTTAGTCATTTTTCCGTCGTTTATCAGACTTTCAGATAGGGGAAATGTCAGTGAGCATTCCGATTTCAGTTCCAGAGCGATTCGCCCAATGAGTCCTTGATATTTAGTCGTTTTCAGCCAATTTTCTGGATTTTTGAAAATTTCACTTTTTTGTGAAAATATCCACTAAATGAGGGAATAATATGTGTGAGGGTACCCCAGGAGAGTTCCAAATGTGTGTGGGTAGAATATATATCCCACAGGGTTAAAATTGAAAAAAGTTGAAAAAAATTTTTTTTTGGACTTAGTCATTTTTCCGGCGTTTATCAGACTTTCAGATAGGGGAAATGTCAGTGAGCTTTCCGATTTCAGTTCCAGAGCGATTCGCCCAATGAGTCCTTGATATTTAGTCGTTTTCAGCCAATTTTCTGGATTTTTGAAAATTTCACTTTTTTGTGAAAATATCCACTAAATGAGGGAATAATATGTGTGAGGGTACCCCAGGAGAGTTTCAAATGTGTGTGGGTAGAATATATATCCCACAGGGTTAAAATTGAAAAAAGTTGAAGAAATTTTTTTTTTGTACTTAGTCATTTTTCCGGCGTTTATCAGACTTTCAGATAGGGGAAATGTCAGTGAGCTTTCCGATTTCAGTTCCAGAGCGATTCGCCCAATGAGTCCTTGATATTTAGTCGTTTTCAGCCAATTTTCTGGATTTTTGAAAATTTCACTTTTTTGTGAAAATATCCACTAAATGAGGGAATAATATGTGTGAGGGTACCCCAGGAGAGTTTCAAATGTGTGTGGGTAGAATATATATCCCACAGGGTTAAAATTGAAAAAAGTTGAAGAAATTTTTTTTTTGTACTTAGTCATTTTTCCGGCGTTTATCAGACTTTCAGATAGGGGAAATGTCAGTGAGCTTTCCGATTTCAGTTCCAGAGCGATTCGCCCAATGAGTCCTTGATATTTAGTCGTTTTCAGCCAATTTTCTGGATTTTTGAAAATTTCACTTTTTTGTGAAAATATCCACTAAATGAGGGAATAATATGTGTGAGGGTACCCCAGGAGAGTTCCAAATGTGTTTGGGTAGAATATGTATCCCACGGGTGTAAAATTGAAAAAAGTTTAAAAATTTTTTTTTGGACTTAGTCATTTTTCCAGCTTTTATCAGACTTTCAGATAGGGGAAATGTCAATGAGCGTTCCGATTTCAGTTCCAAAGCAATTCGCCCACTGAGTCCTTGATATTTAGTCGTTTTCAGCCAATTTAATGGATTTTTGAAAATTTAACTTTTTTGTGAAAATATCCACTAAATGAGGGAATAATATGTGTGAGGGTACCCCAGGAGAGTTCCAAATGTGTGTGGGTAGAATATATACCCCACATGGGTAAAATTGAAAAAAGTTGAAAACATATTTTTTTGGAATTAGTCATTTTTCCGGCATTTATCAGACTTTCAGATAGGGGAAATGTCAGTGAGCTTTCCGATTTCAGTTCCAGAGCGATTCGACCAATGAGTCCTTGATATTTAGTCGTTTTCAGCCAATTTTCTGGATTTTTGAAAATTTCACTTTTTTGTGAAAATATCCACTAAATGAGGGAATAATATGTGTGAGGGTACCCCAGGAGAGTTCCAAATGTGTGTGGGTAGAATATATATCCCACAGGGTTAAAATTGAAAAAAGTTGAAAAAAAATTTTTTTGGACTTAGTCATTTTTCCGGCGTTTATCAGACTTTCAGATAGGGGAAATGTCAGTGAGCTTTCCGATTTCAGTTCCAGAGCGATTCGCCCAATGAGTCCTTGATATTTAGTCGTTTTCAGCCAATTTTCTGGATTTTTGAAAATTTCACTTTTTTGTGAAAATATCCACTAAATGAGGAAATAATATGTGTGAGGGTACCCCAGGAGAGTTCCAAATGTGTGTGGGTAGAATATATATCCCACAGGGTTAAAATTGAAAAAAGTTGAAAAAAAATTTTTTTTTGTACTTAGTCATTTTTCCGTCGTTTATCAGACTTTCAGATAGGGGAAATGTCAGTGAGCATTCCGATTTCAGTTCCAGAGCGATTCGCCCACTGAGTCCTTGATATTTAGTCGTTTTCAGCCAATTTCTGAATTTTTGAAAATTTCACTTTTTTGTGAAAATATCCACTAAATGAGGGAATAATATGTGTGAGGGTACCCCAGGAGAGTTCCAAATGTGTGTGGGTAGAATATATATCCCACAGGGTTAAAATTGAAAAAAGTTGAAAAAAAATTTTTTTTTGGACTTAGTCATTTTTCCGTCGTTTATCAGACTTTCAGATAGGGGAAATGTCAGTGAGCATTCCGATTTCAGTTCCAGAGCGATTCGCCCAATGAGTCCTTGATATTTAGTCGTTTTCAGCCAATTTTCTGGATTTTTGAAAATTTCACTTTTTTGTGAAAATATCCACTAAATGAGGGAATAATATGTGTGAGGGTACCCCAGGAGAGTTCCAAATGTGTGTGGGTAGAATATATATCCCACAGGGTTAAAATTGAAAAAAGTTGAAAAAAATTTTTTTTTGGACTTAGTCATTTTTCCGGCGTTTATCAGACTTTCAGATAGGGGAAATGTCAGTGAGCTTTCCGATTTCAGTTCCAGAGCGATTCGCCCAATGAGTCCTTGATATTTAGTCGTTTTCAGCCAATTTTCTGGATTTTTGAAAATTTCACTTTTTTGTGAAAATATCCACTAAATGAGGGAATAATATGTGTGAGGGTACCCCAGGAGAGTTCCAAATGTGTTTGGGTAGAATATGTATCCCACGGGTGTAAAATTGAAAAAAGTTTAAAAATTTTTTTTTGGACTTAGTCATTTTTCCAGCTTTTATCAGACTTTCAGATAGGGGAAATGTCAATGAGCGTTCCGATTTCAGTTCCAAAGCAATTCGCCCACTGAGTCCTTGATATTTAGTCGTTTTCAGCCAATTTAATGGATTTTTGAAAATTTAACTTTTTTGTGAAAATATCCACTAAATGAGGGAATAATATGTGTGAGGGTACCCCAGGAGAGTTCCAAATGTGTGTGGGTAGAATATATACCCCACATGGGTAAAATTGAAAAAAGTTGAAAACATATTTTTTTGGAATTAGTCATTTTTCCGGCATTTATCAGACTTTCAGATAGGGGAAATGTCAGTGAGCTTTCCGATTTCAGTTCCAGAGCGATTCGACCAATGAGTCCTTGATATTTAGTCGTTTTCAGCCAATTTTCTGGATTTTTGAAAATTTCACTTTTTTGTGAAAATATCCACTAAATGAGGGAATAATATGTGTGAGGGTACCCCAGGAGAGTTCCAAATGTGTGTGGGTAGAATATATATCCCACAGGGTTAAAATTGAAAAAAGTTGAAAAAAAATTTTTTTGGACTTAGTCATTTTTCCGGCGTTTATCAGACTTTCAGATAGGGGAAATGTCAGTGAGCTTTCCGATTTCAGTTCCAGAGCGATTCGCCCAATGAGTCCTTGATATTTAGTCGTTTTCAGCCAATTTTCTGGATTTTTGAAAATTTCACTTTTTTGTGAAAATATCCACTAAATGAGGAAATAATATGTGTGAGGGTACCCCAGGAGAGTTCCAAATGTGTGTGGGTAGAATATATATCCCACAGGGTTAAAATTGAAAAAAGTTGAAAAAAAATTTTTTTTTGTACTTAGTCATTTTTCCGTCGTTTATCAGACTTTCAGATAGGGGAAATGTCAGTGAGCATTCCGATTTCAGTTCCAGAGCGATTCGCCCAATGAGTCCTTGATATTTAGTCGTTTTCAGCCAATTTTCTGGATTTTTGAAAATTTCACTTTTTTGTGAAAATATCCACTAAATGAGGGAATAATATGTGTGAGGGTACCCCAGGAGAGTTCCAAATGTGTGTGGGTAGAATATATATCCCACAGGGTTAAAATTGAAAAAAGTTGAAAAAAATTTTTTTTTGGACTTAGTCATTTTTCCGGCGTTTATCAGACTTTCAGATAGGGGAAATGTCAGTGAGCTTTCCGATTTCAGTTCCAGAGCGATTCGCCCAATGAGTCCTTGATATTTAGTCGTTTTCAGCCAATTTTCTGGATTTTTGAAAATTTCACTTTTTTGTGAAAATATCCACTAAATGAGGGAATAATATGTGTGAGGGTACCCCAGGAGAGTTTCAAATGTGTGTGGGTAGAATATATATCCCACAGGGTTAAAATTGAAAAAAGTTGAAGAAATTTTTTTTTTGTACTTAGTCATTTTTCCGGCGTTTATCAGACTTTCAGATAGGGGAAATGTCAGTGAGCTTTCCGATTTCAGTTCCAGAGCGATTCGCCCAATGAGTCCTTGATATTTAGTCGTTTTCAGCCAATTTTCTGGATTTTTGAAAATTTCACTTTTTTGTGAAAATATCCACTAAATGAGGGAATAATATGTGTGAGGGTACCCCAGGAGAGTTCCAAATGTGTTTGGGTAGAATATGTATCCCACGGGTGTAAAATTGAAAAAAGTTTAAAAATTTTTTTTTGGACTTAGTCATTTTTCCAGCTTTTATCAGACTTTCAGATAGGGGAAATGTCAATGAGCGTTCCGATTTCAGTTCCAAAGCAATTCGCCCACTGAGTCCTTGATATTTAGTCGTTTTCAGCCAATTTAATGGATTTTTGAAAATTTAACTTTTTTGTGAAAATATCCACTAAATGAGGGAATAATATGTGTGAGGGTACCCCAGGAGAGTTCCAAATGTGTGTGGGTAGAACATATACCCCACATGGGTAAAATTGAAAAAAGTTGAAAACATATTTTTTTGGAATTAGTCATTTTTCCGGCATTTATCAGACTTTCAGATAGGGGAAATGTCAGTGAGCTTTCCGATTTCAGTTCCAGAGCGATTCGACCAATGAGTCCTTGATATTTAGTCGTTTTCAGCCAATTTTCTGGATTTTTGAAAATTTCACTTTTTTGTGAAAATATCCACTAAATGAGGGAATAATATGTGTGAGGGTACCCCAGGAGAGTTCCAAATGTGTGTGGGTAGAATATATACCCCACGTGGGTAAAATTGAAAAAAGTTGAACAAAATTTTTTTTTTGGACTTAGTCATTTTTCCGGCGTTTATCAGACTTTCAGATAGGGGAAAAGTCAGTGAGCGTTCCGATTTCAGTTCCAGAGCGATTCGCCCAATCAGTCCTTGATATTAAGTCGTTTTCAGCCAATTTTCTGGATTTTTGAAAATTTCACTTTTTTTGTGAAAATATCCACTAAATGAGGGAATAATATGTGTGAGGGTACACCAGGAGAGTTCCAAATGTGTGTGGGTAGAATATATATCCCACAGGGTTAAAATTGAAAAAAGTTGAAAAAAATTTTTTTTTGGACTTAGTCATTTTTCCGGCGTTTATCAGACTTTCAGATAGGGGAAATGTCAGTGAGCTTTCCGATTTCAGTTCCAGAGCGATTCGCCCAATGAGTCCTTGATATTTAGTCGTTTTCAGCCAATTTTCTGGATTTTTGAAAATTTCACTTTTTTGTGAAAATATCCACTAAATGAGGGAATAATATGTGTGAGGGTACCCCAGGAGAGTTTCAAATGTGTGTGGGTAGAATATATATCCCACAGGGTTAAAATTGAAAAAAGTTGAAGAAATTTTTTTTTTGTACTTAGTCATTTTTCCGGCGTTTATCAGACTTTCAGATAGGGGAAATGTCAGTGAGCTTTCCGATTTCAGTTCCAGAGCGATTCGCCCAATGAGTCCTTGATATTTAGTCGTTTTCAGCCAATTTTCTGGATTTTTGAAAATTTCACTTTTTTGTGAAAATATCCACTAAATGAGGGAATAATATGTGTGAGGGTACCCCAGGAGAGTTCCAAATGTGTTTGGGTAGAATATGTATCCCACGGGTGTAAAATTGAAAAAAGTTTAAAAATTTTTTTTTGGACTTAGTCATTTTTCCAGCTTTTATCAGACTTTCAGATAGGGGAAATGTCAATGAGCGTTCCGATTTCAGTTCCAAAGCAATTCGCCCACTGAGTCCTTGATATTTAGTCGTTTTCAGCCAATTTAATGGATTTTTGAAAATTTAACTTTTTTGTGAAAATATCCACTAAATGAGGGAATAATATGTGTGAGGGTACCCCAGGAGAGTTCCAAATGTGTGTGGGTAGAATATATATCCCACAGGGTTAAAATTGAAAAAAGTTGAAAAAAAAATTTTTTTTATTCTTAGTCATTTTTCTGGCGTTTATCAGACTTTCAGATAGGGGAAATGTCAGTAAGCGTTCCGATTTCAGTTCCAGAGCGATTCGCCCAATGAGTCCTTGATATTTAGTCGTTTTCAGCCAATTTCTGAATTTTTGAAAATTTCACTTTTTTGTGAAAATATCCACTAAATGAGGGAATAATATGTGTGAGGGTACCCCAGGAGAGTTCCAAATGTGTGTGGGTAGAATATATATCCCACAGGGTTAAAATTGAAAAAAGTTGAAAAAAAAATTTTTTTTGTTCTTAGTCATTTTTCTGGCGTTTATCAGACTTTCAGATAGGGGAAATGTCAGTGAGCGTTCCGATTTCAGTTAAAGAGCGATTCGCCCAATCAGTTCTTGATATTTAGTCGTTTTCAGCCAATTTTCTAGATTTTTGAAAATTTCACTTTTTTTGTGAAAATATCCACTAAATGAGGGAATAATATGTGTGAGGGTACCCCAGGAGAGTTCCAAATGTGTGTGGGTAGAATATATATCCCACAGGGTTAAAATTGAAAAAAGTTGAAAAAAATTTTTTTTGGACTTAGTCATTTTTCCGGCGTTTATCAGACTTTCAGATAGGGGAAATGTCAGTGAGCTTTCCGATTTCAGTTCCAGAGCGATTCGCCCAATGAGTCCTTGATATTTAGTCGTTTTCAGCCAATTTTCTGGATTTTTGAAAATTTCACTTTTTTGTGAAAATATCCACTAAATGAGGGAATAATATGTGTGAGGGTACCCCAGGAGAGTTCCAAATGTGTGTGGGTAGAATATATATCCCACAGGGTTAAAATTGAAAAAAGTTGAAAAAAAAATTTTTTTTATTCTTAGTCATTTTTCTGGCGTTTATCAGACTTTCAGATAGGGGAAATGTCAGTAAGCGTTCCGATTTCAGTTCCAGAGCGATTCGCCCAATGAGTCCTTGATATTTAGTCGTTTTCAGCCAATTTCTGAATTTTTGAAAATTTCACTTTTTTGTGAAAATATCCACTAAATGAGGGAATAATATGTGTGAGGGTACCCCAGGAGAGTTCCAAATGTGTGTGGGTAGAATATATATCCCACAGGGTTAATATTGAAAAAAGTTGAAGAAATTTTTTTTTTGTACTTAGTCATTTTTCCGGCGTTTATCAGACTTTCAGATAGGGGAAATGTCAGTGAGCTTTCCGATTTCAGTTCCAGAGCGATTCGCCCACTGAGTCCTTGATATTTAGTCGTTTTCAGCCAATTTCTGAATTTTTGAAAATTTCACTTTTTTGTGAAAATATCCACTAAATGAGGGAATAATATGTGTGAGGGTACCCCAGGAGAGTTCCAAATGTGTGTGGGTAGAATATATATCCCACAGGGTTAAAATTGAAAAAAGTTGAAAAAAAATTTTTTTTTGTACTTAGTCATTTTTCCGTCGTTTATCAGACTTTCAGATAGGGGAAATGTCAGTGAGCATTCCGATTTCAGTTCCAGAGCGATTCGCCCAATGAGTCCTTGATATTTAGTCGTTTTCAGCCAATTTTCTGGATTTTTGAAAATTTCACTTTTTTGTGAAAATATCCACTAAATGAGGGAATAATATGTGTGAGGGTACCCCAGGAGAGTTCCAAATGTGTGTGGGTAGAATATATATCCCACAGGGTTAAAATTGAAAAAAGTTGAAAAAAATTTTTTTTTGGACTTAGTCATTTTTCCGGCGTTTATCAGACTTTCAGATAGGGGAAATGTCAGTGAGCTTTCCGATTTCAGTTCCAGAGCGATTCGCCCAATGAGTCCTTGATATTTAGTCGTTTTCAGCCAATTTTCTGGATTTTTGAAAATTTCACTTTTTTGTGAAAATATCCACTAAATGAGGGAATAATATGTGTGAGGGTACCCCAGGAGAGTTTCAAATGTGTGTGGGTAGAATATATATCCCACAGGGTTAAAATTGAAAAAAGTTGAAGAAATTTTTTTTTTGTACTTAGTCATTTTTCCGGCGTTTATCAGACTTTCAGATAGGGGAAATGTCAGTGAGCTTTCCGATTTCAGTTCCAGAGCGATTCGCCCAATGAGTCCTTGATATTTAGTCGTTTTCAGCCAATTTTCTGGATTTTTGAAAATTTCACTTTTTTGTGAAAATATCCACTAAATGAGGGAATAATATGTGTGAGGGTACCCCAGGAGAGTTCCAAATGTGTTTGGGTAGAATATGTATCCCACGGGTGTAAAATTGAAAAAAGTTTAAAATTTTTTTTTGGACTTAGTCATTTTTCCAGCTTTTATCAGACTTTCAGATAGGGGAAATGTCAATGAGCGTTCCGATTTCAGTTCCAAAGCAATTCGCCCACTGAGTCCTTGATATTTAGTCGTTTTCAGCCAATTTAATGGATTTTTGAAAATTTAACTTTTTTGTGAAAATATCCACTAAATGAGGGAATAATATGTGTGAGGGTACCCCAGGAGAGTTCCAAATGTGTGTGGGTAGAATATATACCCCACATGGGTAAAATTGAAAAAAGTTGAAAACATATTTTTTTGGAATTAGTCATTTTTCCGGCATTTATCAGACTTTCAGATAGGGGAAATGTCAGTGAGCTTTACGATTTCAGTTCCAGAGCGATTCGACCAATGAGTCCTTGATATTTAGTCGTTTTCAGCCAATTTTCTGGATTTTTGAAAATTTCACTTTTTTGTGAAAATATCCACTAAATGAGGGAATAATATGTGTGAGGGTACCCCAGGAGAGTTCCAAATGTGTGTGGGTAGAATATATATCCCACAGGGTTAAAATTGAAAAAAGTTGAAAAAAAATTTTTTTGGACTTAGTCATTTTTCCGGCGTTTATCAGACTTTCAGATAGGGGAAATGTCAGTGAGCTTTCCGATTTCAGTTCCAGAGCGATTCGCCCAATGAGTCCTTGATATTTAGTCGTTTTCAGCCAATTTTCTGGATTTTTGAAAATTTCACTTTTTTGTGAAAATATCCACTAAATGAGGAAATAATATGTGTGAGGGTACCCCAGGAGAGTTCCAAATGTGTGTGGGTAGAATATATATCCCACAGGGTTAAAATTGAAAAAAGTTGAAAAAAAATTTTTTTTTGTACTTAGTCATTTTTCCGTCGTTTATCAGACTTTCAGATAGGGGAAATGTCAGTGAGCATTCCGATTTCAGTTCCAGAGCGATTCGCCCAATGAGTCCTTGATATTTAGTCGTTTTCAGCCAATTTTCTGGATTTTTGAAAATTTCACTTTTTTGTGAAAATATCCACTAAATGAGGGAATAATATGTGTGAGGGTACCCCAGGAGAGTTCCAAATGTGTGTGGGTAGAATATATATCCCACAGGGTTAAAATTGAAAAAAGTTGAAAAAAATTTTTTTTTGGACTTAGTCATTTTTCCGGCGTTTATCAGACTTTCAGATAGGGGAAATGTCAGTGAGCTTTCCGATTTCAGTTCCAGAGCGATTCGCCCAATGAGTCCTTGATATTTAGTCGTTTTCAGCCAATTTTCTGGATTTTTGAAAATTTCACTTTTTTGTGAAAATATCCACTAAATGAGGGAATAATATGTGTGAGGGTACCCCAGGAGAGTTTCAAATGTGTGTGGGTAGAATATATATCCCACAGGGTTAAAATTGAAAAAAGTTGAAGAAATTTTTTTTTTGTACTTAGTCATTTTTCCGGCGTTTATCAGACTTTCAGATAGGGGAAATGTCAGTGAGCTTTCCGATTTCAGTTCCAGAGCGATTCGCCCAATGAGTCCTTGATATTTAGTCGTTTTCAGCCAATTTTCTGGATTTTTGAAAATTTCACTTTTTTGTGAAAATATCCACTAAATGAGGGAATAATATGTGTGAGGGTACCCCAGGAGAGTTCCAAATGTGTTTGGGTAGAATATGTATCCCACGGGTGTAAAATTGAAAAAAGTTTAAAAATTTTTTTTTGGACTTAGTCATTTTTCCAGCTTTTATCAGACTTTCAGATAGGGGAAATGTCAATGAGCGTTCCGATTTCAGTTCCAAAGCAATTCGCCCACTGAGTCCTTGATATTTAGTCGTTTTCAGCCAATTTAATGGATTTTTGAAAATTTAACTTTTTTGTGAAAATATCCACTAAATGAGGGAATAATATGTGTGAGGGTACCCCAGGAGAGTTCCAAATGTGTGTGGGTAGAATATATACCCCACATGGGTAAAATTGAAAAAAGTTGAAAACATATTTTTTTGGAATTAGTCATTTTTCCGGCATTTATCAGACTTTCAGATAGGGGAAATGTCAGTGAGCTTTCCGATTTCAGTTCCAGAGCGATTCGACCAATGAGTCCTTGATATTTAGTCGTTTTCAGCCAATTTTCTGGATTTTTGAAAATTTCACTTTTTTGTGAAAATATCCACTAAATGAGGGAATAATATGTGTGAGGGTACCCCAGGAGAGTTCCAAATGTGTGTGGGTAGAATATATACCCCACGTGGGTAAAATTGAAAAAAGTTGAACAAAATTTTTTTTTTGGACTTAGTCATTTTTCCGGCGTTTATCAGACTTTCAGATAGGGGAAAAGTCAGTGAGCGTTCCGATTTCAGTTCCAGAGCGATTCGCCCAATCAGTCCTTAATATTAAGTCGTTTTCAGCCAATTTTCTGGATTTTTGAAAATTTCACTTTTTTTGTGAAAATATCCACTAAATGAGGGAATAATATGTGTGAGGGTACACCAGGAGAGTTCCAAATGTGTGTGGGTAGAATATATATCCCACAGGGTTAAAATTGAAAAAAGTTGAAAAAAATTTTTTTTTTATTCTTAGTCATTTTTCCGGCGTTTATCAGACTTTCAGATAGGGGAAATGTCAGTGAGCTTTCCGATTTCAGTTCCAGAGCGATTCGCCCAATGAGTCCTTGATATTTAGTCGTTTTCAGCCAATTTTCTGGATTTTTGAAAATTTCACTTTTTTGTGAAAATATCCACTAAATGAGGGAATAATATGTGTGAGGGTACCCCAGGAGAGTTCCAAATGTGTGTGGGTAGAATATATATCCCACAGGGTTAAAATTGAAAAAAGTTGAAAAAAATTTTTTTTTGGACTTAGTCATTTTTCCGGCGTTTATCAGACTTTCAGATAGGGGAAATGTCAGTGAGCTTTCCGATTTCAGTTCCAGAGCGATTCGCCCAATGAGTCCTTGATATTTAGTCGTTTTCAGCCAATTTTCTGGATTTTTGAAAATTTCACTTTTTTGTGAAAATATCCACTAAATGAGGGAATAATATGTGTGAGGGTACCCCAGGAGAGTTTCAAATGTGTGTGGGTAGAATATATATCCCACAGGGTTAAAATTGAAAAAAGTTGAAGAAATTTTTTTTTTGTACTTAGTCATTTTTCCGGCGTTTATCAGACTTTCAGATAGGGGAAATGTCAGTGAGCTTTCCGATTTCAGTTCCAGAGCGATTCGCCCAATGAGTCCTTGATATTTAGTCGTTTTCAGCCAATTTTCTGGATTTTTGAAAATTTCACTTTTTTGTGAAAATATCCACTAAATGAGGGAATAATATGTGTGAGGGTACCCCAGGAGAGTTCCAAATGTGTTTGGGTAGAATATGTATCCCACGGGTGTAAAATTGAAAAAAGTTTAAAAATTTTTTTTTGGACTTAGTCATTTTTCCAGCTTTTATCAGACTTTCAGATAGGGGAAATGTCAATGAGCGTTCCGATTTCAGTTCCAAAGCAATTCGCCCACTGAGTCCTTGATATTTAGTCGTTTTCAGCCAATTTAATGGATTTTTGAAAATTTAACTTTTTTGTGAAAATATCCACTAAATGAGGGAATAATATGTGTGAGGGTACCCCAGGAGAGTTCCAAATGTGTGTGGGTAAAATATATACCCCACATGGGTAAAATTGAAAAAAGTTGAAAACATATTTTTTTGGAATTAGTCATTTTTCCGGCATTTATCAGACTTTCAGATAGGGGAAATGTCAGTGAGCTTTCCGATTTCAGTTCCAGAGCGATTCGACCAATGAGTCCTTGATATTTAGTCGTTTTCAGCCAATTTTCTGGATTTTTGAAAATTTCACTTTTTTGTGAAAATATCCACTAAATGAGGGAATAATATGTGTGAGGGTACCCCAGGAGAGTTCCAAATGTGTGTGGGTAGAATATATACCCCACGTGGGTAAAATTGAAAAAAGTTGAACAAAATTTTTTTTTTGGACTTAGACATTTTTCCGGCGTTTATCAGACTTTCAGATAGGGGAAAAGTCAGTGAGCGTTCCGATTTCAGTTCCAGAGCGATTCGCCCAATCAGTCCTTGATATTAAGTCGTTTTCAGCCAATTTTCTGGATTTTTGAAAATTTCACTTTTTTTGTGAAAATATCCACTAAATGAGGGAATAATATGTGTGAGGGTACACCAGGAGAGTTCCAAATGTGTGTGGGTAGAATATATATCCCACAGGGTTAAAATTGAAAAAAGTTGAAAAAAATTTTTTTTTTGTTCTTAGTCATTTTTCCGGCGTTTATCAGACTTTCAGATAGGGGAAATGTCAGTGAGCTTTCCGATTTCAGTTCCAGAGCGATTCGCCCAATGAGTCCTTGATATTTAGTCGTTTTCAGCCAATTTTCTGGATTTTTGAAAATTTCACTTTTTTGTGAAAATATCCACTAAATGAGGGAATAATATGTGTGAGGGTACCCCAGGAGAGTTCCAAATGTGTGTGGGTAGAATATATATCCCACAGGGTTAAAATTGAAAAAAGTTGAAAAAAAATTTTTTTTATACTTAGTCATTTTTCCGGCGTTGATCAGACTTTCAGATAGGGGAAATGTCAGTGAGCATTCCGATTTCAGTTCCAGAGCGATTCGCCCAATCAGTCCTTCATATTTAGTCGTTTTCAGCCAATTTTCTGGATTCTTGAAAATTTCACTTTTTTGTGAAAACATCCACTAAATGAGGGGATAATATGTGTGAGGGTACCCCAGGAGAGTTCCAAATGTGTGTGGGTAGAAAATATATCCCACAGGGTTAAAATTGAAAAAAGTTGAAAAAAATTTTTTTTTTGGACTTAGTCATTTTTCCGGCGTTTATCAGACTTTCAGATAGGGGAAATGTCAGTGAGCTTTCTGATTTCAGTTCCAGAGCGATTCGCCCAATGAGTCCTTGATATTTAGTCGTTTTCAGCCAATTTTCTGGATTTTTGAAAATTTCACTTTTTTGTGAAAATATCCACTAAATGAGGGAATAATATGTGTGAGGGTACCCCAGGAGAGTTCCAAATGTGTGTGGGTAGAATATATATCCCACAGGGTTAAAATTGAAAAAAGTTGAAGAAATTTTTTTTTTGTACTTAGTCATTTTTCCGGCGTTTATCAGACTTTCAGATAGGGGAAATGTCAGTGAGCTTTCCGATTTCAGTTCCAGAGCGATTCGCCCAATGAGGCCTTGATATTTAGTCGTTTTCAGCCAATTTTCTGGATTTTTGAAAATTTCACTTTTTTGTGAAAATATCCACTAAATGAGGGAATAATATGTGTGAGTGTACCCCAGGAGAGTTCCAAATGTGTTTGGGTAGAATATGTATCCCACGGGTGTAAAATTGAAAAAAGTTTAAAAATATTTTTTTGGACTTAGTCATTTTTCCAGCTTTTATCAGACTTTCAGATAGGGCAAATGTCAGTGAGCGTTCCGATTTCAGTTCCAGAGCGATTCGCCCAATGAGTCCTTGATATTTAGTCGTTTTCAGCCAATATTTTTGATTTTTGAAAATTTCACTTTTTTGTGAAAATATCCACTAAATGAGGGAATAATATGTGTGAGGGTACACCAGGAGAGTTCCAAATGTGTGTGGATAAAATATATATCCAACGGAGGTAAAATTGAAAAAAGTTAAAAAAAATTTTTTTTTGGAATTAGTCATTTTTCCGGCATTTATCATACTTTCAGATAGGGGAAATGTCAGTGAGCATTCCTATTTCAGTTCCAGAGAGATTCGCCGGATGAGTCCTTGATATTTTGGCGTTTTCAGTAAATTTTCTGAATTTTTGAAAATTTCACCTTTTTGTGAAAATATCCACTAAATGAGGGAATAATATGTGTGAGGGTACCCCAGGAGAGTTCCAAATGTGTGTGGGTAGAATATATATCCCACGGGGGTAAAATTGAAAAAAGTTGAAAAAAATTTTTTTTTGGATTAGTCATTTTTCCTGCGTTTATCAGACTTTCAGATAGGGGAAATGTCAGTGCGCGTTCCCATTTCACTTCCAGAGTGATTCGCCCAATGAGTCCTTGATATTTAGTCGTTTTCAGTCAATATTTAGGATTTTTGAAAATTTCACTTTTTTGTGAAAATATCCACTAAATGAGGGAATAATATGTGTGAGGGTACCCCAGGAGAGTTCCAAATGTGTATGGGTAGAATATATATCCCACGGGGGTAAAATTGAAAAAAGTTTAACATTTTTTTTTTTTGGAATTAGTCATTTTTCCGGCGTTTATCATACTTTCAGATAGGGGAAATGTCAGTGAGCGTTCCGATTTCAGTTCCAGAGCGATTCGCCCAATGAGTCCTTGATATTTAGTCGTTTTCAGCCAATTTAATGGATTTTTGAAAATTTCACTTTTTGTGAAAATATCCACTAAATGAGGAAATAATATGTGTGAGGGTACCCCAGGAGAGTTCCAAATGTGTTTGGGTAGAATATATATCCCACAGGGTTAAAATTGAAAAAAGTTGAAAAAAATTTTTTTTTTGTACTTAGACATTTTTCCGGCGTTTATCAGACTTTCAGATAGGGGAAATGTCAATGAGCGTTCCGATTTCAGTTCCAAAGCAATTCGCCCACTGAGTCCTTGATATTTAGTCGTTTTCAGCCAATTTAATGGATTTTTGAAAATTTAACTTTTTTGTGAAAATATCCACTAAATGAGGGAATAATATGTGTGAGGGTACCCCAGGAGAGTTCCAAATGTGTGTGGGTAGAATATATACCCCACATGGGTAAAATTGAAAAAAGTTGAAAACATATTTTTTTGGAATTAGTCATTTTTCCGGCATTTATCAGACTTTCAGATAGGGGAAATGTCAGTGAGCTTTCCGATTTCAGTTCCAGAGCGATTCGACCAATGAGTCCTTGATATTGAGTCGTTTTCAGCCAATTTTTTGGATTTTTGAAAATTTCACTTTTTTGTGAAAATATCCACTAAATGAGGGAATAATATGTGTGAGGGTACCCCAGGAGAGTTCCAAATGTGTGTGGGTAGAATATATACCCCACGTGGGTAAAATTGAAAAAAGTTGAACAAAATTTTTTTTTTGGACTTAGTCATTTTTCCGGCGTTTATCAGACTTTCAGATAGGGGAAAAGTCAGTGAGCGTTCCGATTTCAGTTCCAGAGCGATTCGCCCAATCAGTCCTTGATATTAAGTCGTTTTCAGCCAATTTTCTGGATTTTTGAAAATTTCACTTTTTTTGTGAAAATATCCACTAAATGAGGGAATAATATGTGTGAGGGTACACCAGGAGAGTTCCAAATGTGTGTGGGTAGAATATATATCCCACAGGGTTAAAATTGAAAAAAGTTGAAAAAAATTTTTTTTTTGTTCTTAGTCATTTTTCCGGCGTTTATCAGACTTTCAGATAGGGGAAATGTCAGTGAGCTTTCCGATTTCAGTTCCAGAGCGATTCGCCCAATGAGTCCTTGATATTTAGTCGTTTTCAGCCAATTTTCTGGATTTTTGAAAATTTCACTTTTTTGTGAAAATATCCACTAAATGAGGGAATAATATGTGTGAGGGTACCCCAGGAGAGTTCCAAATGTGTGTGGGTAGAATATATATCCCACAGGGTTAAAATTGAAAAAAGTTGAAAAAAAATTTTTTTTTGTACTTAGTCATTTTTCCGTCGTTTATCAGACTTTCAGATAGGGGAAATGTCAGTGAGCATTCCGATTTCAGTTCCAGAGCGATTCGCCCAATGAGTCCTTGATATTTAGTCGTTTTCAGCCAATTTTCTGGATTTTTGAAAATTTCACTTTTTTGTGAAAATATCCACTAAATGAGGGAATAATATGTGTGAGGGTACCCCAGGAGAGTTCCAAATGTGTGTGGGTAGAATATATATCCCACAGGGTTAAAATTGAAAAAAGTTGAAAAAAATTGTTTTTTGGACTTAGTCATTTTTCCGTCGTTTATCAGACTTTCAGATAAGGGAAATGTCAGTGAGCTTTCCGATTTCAGTTCCAGAGCGATTCGCCCAATGAGTCCTTGATATTTAGTCGTTTTCAGCCAATTTAATGGATTTTTGAAAATTTCACTTTTTGTGAAAATATCCACTAAATGAGGAAATAATATGTGTGAGGGTACCCCAGGAGAGTTCCAAATGTGTTTGGGTAGAATATATATCCCACAGGGTTAAAATTGAAAAAAGTTGAAAAAAATTTTTTTTTTGTACTTAGACATTTTTCCGGCGTTTATCAGACTTTCAGATAGGGGAAATGTCAGTGAGCATTCCGATTTCAGTTCCAGAGCGATTCGCCCAATCTGTCCTTGATATTAAGTCGTTTTCAGCCAATTTTCTGGATTTTTGAAAATTTCACTTTTTTGTGAAAATATCCACTAAATGAGGGAATAATATGTGTGAGGGTACCCCAGGAGAGTTCCAAATGTGTGTGGGTAGAATATATATCCCACAGGGTTAAAATTGAAAAAAGTTGAAAAAAATTTTTTTTTGGACTTAGTCATTTTTCCGGCGTTTATCAGACTTTCAGATAGGGGAAATGTCAGTGAGCTTTCCGATTTCAGTTCCAGAGCGATTCGCCCAATGAGTCCTTGATATTTAGTCGTTTTCAGCCAATTTTCTGGATTTTTGAAAATTTCACTTTTTTGTGAAAATATCCACTAAATGAGGGAATAATATGTGTGAGTGTACCCCAGGAGAGTTCCAAATGTGTTTGGGTAGAATATGTATCCCACGGGTGTAAAATTGAAAAAAGTTTAAAAATTTTTTTTTGGACTTAGTCATTTTTCCAGCTTTTATCAGACTTTCAGATAGGGGAAATGTCAATGAGCGTTCCGATTTCAGTTCCAAAGCAATTCGCCCACTGAGTCCTTGATATTTAGTCGTTTTCAGCCAATTTAATGGATTTTTGAAAATTTAACTTTTTTGTGAAAATATCCACTAAATGAGGGAATAATATGTGTGAGGGTACCCCAGGAGAGTTCCAAATGTGTGTGGGTAGAATATATACCCCACATGGGTAAAATTGAAAAAAGTTGAAAACATATTTTTTTGGAATTAGTCATTTTTCCGGCATTTATCAGACTTTCAGATAGGGGAAATGTCAGTGAGCTTTCCGATTTCAGTTCCAGAGCGATTCGACCAATGAGTCCTTGATATTTAGTCGTTTTCAGCCAATTTTCTGGATTTTTGAAAATTTCACTTTTTTGTGAAAATATCCACTAAATGAGGGAATAATATGTGTGAGGGTACCCCAGGAGAGTTCCAAATGTGTGTGGGTAGAATATATACCCCACGTGGGTAAAATTGAAAAAAGTTGAACAAAATTTTTTTTTTGGACTTAGTCATTTTTCCGGCGTTTATCAGACTTTCAGATAGGGGAAAAGTCAGTGAGCGTTCCGATTTCAGTTCCAGAGCGATTCGCCCAATCAGTCCTTGATATTAAGTCGTTTTCAGCCAATTTTCTGGATTTTTGAAAATTTCACTTTTTTTGTGAAAATATCCACTAAATGAGGGAATAATATGTGTGAGGGTACACCAGGAGAGTTCCAAATGTGTGTGGGTAGAATATATATCCCACAGGGTTAAAATTGAAAAAAGTTGAAAAAAATTTTTTTTTTGTTCTTAGTCATTTTTCCGGCGTTTATCAGACTTTCAGATAGGGGAAATGTCAGTGAGCTTTCCGATTTCAGTTCCAGAGCGATTCGCCCAATGAGTCCTTGATATTTAGTCGTTTTCAGCCAATTTTCTGGATTTTTGAAAATTTCACTTTTTTGTGAAAATATCCACTAAATGAGGGAATAATATGTGTGAGGGTACCCCAGGAGAGTTCCAAATGTGTGTGGGTAGAATATATATCCCACAGGGTTAAAATTGAAAAAAGTTGAAAAAAAATTTTTTTTGTACTTAGTCATTTTTCCGGCGTTGATCAGACTTTCAGATAGGGGAAATGTCAGTGAGCATTCCGATTTCAGTTCCAGAGCGATTCGACCAATGAGTCCTTGATATTTAGTCGTTTTCAGCCAATTTTCTGGATTTTTGAAAATTTCACTTTTTTGTGAAAATATCCACTAAATGAGGGAATAATATGTGTGAGGGTACCCCAGGAGAGTTCCAAATGTGTGTGGGTAGAATATATATCCCACAGGGTTAAAATTGAAAAAAGTTGAAAAAAATTTTTTTTTTGTTCTTAGTCATTTTTCCGGCGTTTATCAGACTTTCAGATAGGGGAAATGTCAGTGAGCTTTCCGATTTCAGTTCCAGAGCGATTCGCCCAATGAGTCCTTGATATTTAGTCGTTTTCAGCCAATTTTCTGGATTTTTGAAAATTTCACTTTTTTGTGAAAATATCCACTAAATGAGGGAATAATATGTGTGAGGGTACCCCAGGAGAGTTCCAAATGTGTGTGGGTAGAATATATATCCCACAGGGTTAAAATTGAAAAAAGTTGAAAAAAAATTTTTTTTGTACTTAGTCATTTTTCCGGCGTTTATCAGACTTTCAGATAGGGGAAATGTCAGTGAGCATTCCGATTTCAGTTCCAGAGCGATTCGCCCAATCAGTCCTTCATATTTAGTCGTTTTCAACCAATCTTCTGGATTCTTGAAAATTTCACTTTTTTGTGAAAACATCCACTAAATGAGGGGATAATATGTGTGAGGGTACCCCAGGAGAGTTGCAAATGTGTGTGGGTAGAAAATATATCCCACAGGGTTAAAATTGAAAAAAGTTGAAGAAATTTTTTTTTGTACTTAGTCATTTTTCCGGCGTTTATCAGACTTTCAGATAGGGGAAATGTCAGTGAGCTTTCCGATTTCAGTTCCAGAGCGATTCGCCCAATGAGGCCTTGATATTTAGTCGTTTTCAGCCAATTTTCTGGATTTTTGAAAATTTCACTTTTTTGTGAAAATATCCACTAAATGAGGGAATAATATGTGTGAGTGTACCCCAGGAGAGTTCCAAATGTGTTTGGGTAGAATATGTATCCCACGGGTGTAAAATTGAAAAAAGTTTAAAAATATTTTTTTGGACTTAGTCATTTTTCCAGCTTTTATCAGACTTTCAGATAGGGGAAATGTCAATGAGCGTTCCGATTTCAGTTCCAAAGCAATTCGCCCACTGAGTCCTTGATATTTAGTCGTTTTCAGCCAATTTAATGGATTTTTGAAAATTTAACTTTTTTGTGAAAATATCCACTAAATGAGGGAATAATATGTGTGAGGGTACCCCAGGAGAGTTCCAAATGTGTGTGGGTAGAATATATACCCCACATGGGTAAAATTGAAAAAAGTTGAAAATATATTTTTTTGGAATTAGTCATTTTTCCGGCATTTATCAGACTTTCAGATAGGGGAAATGTCAGTGAGCTTTCCGATTTCAGTTCCAGAGCGATTCGACCAATGAGTCCTTGATATTTAGTCGTTTTCAGCCAATTTTCTGGATTTTTGAAAATTTCACTTTTTTGTGAAAATATCCACTAAATGAGGGAATAATATGTGTGAGGGTACCCCAGGAGAGTTCCAAATGTGTGTGGGTAGAATATATACCCCACGTGGGTAAAATTGAAAAAAGTTGAACAAAATTTTTTTTTTGGACTTAGTCATTTTTCCGGCGTTTATCAGACTTTCAGATAGGGGAAAAGTCAGTGAGCGTTCCGATTTCAGTTCCAGAGCGATTCGCCCAATCAGTCCTTGATATTTAGTCGTTTTCAGCCAATTTTCTGGATTTTTGAAAATTTCACTTTTTTGTGAAAATATCCACTAAATGAGGGAATAATATGTGTGAGGGTACCCCAGGAGAGTTCCAAATGTGTGTGGGTAGAATATATATCCCACAGGGTTAAAATTGAAAAAAGTTGAAAAAAAATTTTTTTGGACTTAGTCATTTTTCCGGCGTTTATCAGACTTTCAGATAGGGGAAATGTCAGTGAGCTTTCCGATTTCAGTTCCAGAGCAGTTCGCCCAATGAGTCCTTGATATTTAGTCGTTTTCAGCCAATTTTCTGGATTTTTGAAAATTTCACTTTTTTGTGAAAATATCCACTAAATGAGGGAATAATATGTGTGAGGGTACCCCAGGAGAGTTCCAAATGTGTGTGGGTAGAATATATATCCCACAGGGTTAAAATTGAAAAAAGTTGAAAAAAAATTTTTTTGGACTTAGTCATTTTTCCGGCGTTTATCAGACTTTCAGATAGGGGAAATGTCAGTGAGCTTTCCGATTTCAGTTCCAGAGCAGTTCGCCCAATGAGTCCTTGATACTTAGTCGTTTTCAGCCAATTTTCTGGATTTTTGAAAATTTCACTTTTTTGTGAAAATATCCACTAAATGAGGGAATAATATGTGTGAGGGTACCCCAGGAGAGTTCCAAATGTGTGTGGGCAGAATATATATCCCACAGGGTTAAAATTGAAAAAAGTTGAAAAAAAATTATTTTTTGTACTTAGTCATTTTTCCGGCGTTTATCAGACTTTCAGATAGGGGAAATGTCAGTGAGCATTCCGATTTCAGTTCCAGAGCGATTCGCCCAATCAGTCCTTGATGTTTAGTCGTTTTCAGCCAATTTTCTGGATTTTTGAAAATTTCACTTTTTTGTGAAAATATCCACTAAATGAGGGAATAATATGTGTGAGGGTACCCCAGGAGAGTTCCAAATGTGTGTGGGTAGAATATATATCCCACGGGGGTAAAATTGAAAAAAGTTTAAAAATTTTTTTTTTGGATTTAGTAATTTTTCCAGCTTTTATCAGACTTTCAGATAGGGGAAATGTCAGTGAGCTTTCCGATTTCAGTTCCAGAGCGATTCGCCCAATGAGTCCATGATATTTAGTCGTTTTCAGACAATTTAATGGATTTTTGAAAATTTAACTTTTTTGTGAAAATATCCACTAAATGAGGGAATAATATGTGTGAGGGTACCCCAGGAGAGTTCCAAATGTGTGTGGGTAGAATATATACCCCACGTGGGTAAAATTGAAAAAAGTTGAAAACATTTTTTTTTGGAATTAGTCATTTTTCCGGCATTTATCAGACTTTCAGATAGGGGAAATGTCAGTGAGCTTTCCGATTTCAGTTCCAGAGCGATTCGACCAATGATTCCTTGATATTTAGTCGTTTTCAGCCAATTTTCTGGATTTTTGAAAATTTCACTTTTTTTGTGAAAATATCCACTAAATGAGGGAATAATATGTGTGAGGGTACCCCAGGAGAGTTCCAAATGTGTGTGGCTAGAATATATATCCCACAGGGTTAAAATTGAAAAAAGTTGAAAAAAATTTTTTTTTTGTACTTAGTCATTTTTCCGGCGTTTATCAGACTTTCAGATAGGGGAAATGTCAGTGAGCGTTCCGATTTCAGTTAAAGAGCGATTCGCCCAATCAGTCCTTGATATTTAGTCGTTTTCAGCCAATTTTCTGGATTTTTGAAAATTTCACTTTTTTGTGAAAATATCCACTAAATGAGGGAATAATATGTGTGAGGGTACCCCAGGAGAGTTCCAAATGTGTGTGGGTAGAATATATATCCCACAGGGTTAAAATTGAAAAAAGTTGAAAAAAAATTTTTTTTTGTACTTAGTCATTTTTCCGGCGTTTGTCAGACTTTCAGATAGGGGAAATGTCAGTGAGCTTTCCGATTTCAGTTCCAGAGCGATTCGCCCAATGAGTCCTTGATATTTAGTCGTTTTCAGCCAATTTTCGGGATTATTGAAAATTTCACTTTTTTGTGAAAATATCCACTAAATGAGGGAATAATATGTGTGAGGGTACCCCAGGAGAGTTCCAAATGTGTGGGGGTAGAATATATATCCCACAGGGTTAAAATTGAAAAAAGTTGAAAAAAAATTTTTTTTTGTACTTAGTCATTTTTCCGGCGTTTATCAGACTTTCAGATAGGGGAAATGTCAGTGAGCGTTCCGATTTCAGTTAAAGAGCGATTCGCCCAATGAGTCCTTGATATTTAGTCGTTTTCAGCCAATTTTCTGGATTTTTGAAAATTTCACTTTTTTGTGAAAATATCCACTAAATGACGGAATAATATATGTGAGGGTACCCCAGGAGAGTTCCAAATGTGTGTGGGTAGAAAATATATCCCACAGGGTTAAAATTGAAAAAAGTTGAAAAAAAATTTTTTTTGACTTAGTCATTTTTCCGGCGTTTATCAGACTTTCAGATAGGGGAAATGTCAGTGAGCTTTCCGATTTCAGTTCCAGAGCGATTCGCCCAATGAGTCCTTGATATTTAGTCGTTTTCAGCCAATTTTCTGGATTTTTGAAAATTTCACTTTTTTGTGAAAATATCCACTAAATGAGGGAATAATATGTGTGAGGGTACCCCAGGAGAGTTCCAAATGTGTGTGGGTAGAATATATATCCCACAGGGTTAAAATTGAAAAAAGTTGACAAAAAATTTTTTTGGACTTAGTCATTTTTCCGGCGTTTATCAGACTTTCAGATAGGGGAAATGTCAGTGAGCTTTCCGATTTCAGTTCCAGAGCGATTCGCCCAATGAGTCCTTGATATTTAGTCGTTTTCAGCCAATTTTCTGGATTTTTGAAAATTTCACTTTTTTGTGAAAATATCCACTAAATGAGGGAATAATATGTGTGAGGGTACCCCAGGAGAGTTCCAAATGTGTGTGGGTAGAATATATATCCCACAGGGTTAAAATTGAAAAAAGTTGACAAAAAATTTTTTTGGACTTAGTCATTTTTCCGGCGTTTATCAGACTTTCAGATAGGGGAAATGTCAGTGAGCTTTCCGATTTCAGTTCCAGAGCGATTCGCCCAATGAGTCCTTGATATTTAGTCGTTTTCAGCCAATTCTCTGGATTTTTGAAAATTTCACTTTTTTGTGAAAATATCCACTAAATGAGGGAATAATATGTGTGAGGGTACCCCAGGAGAGTTCCAAATGTGTGTGGGTAGAATATATATCCCACAGGGTTAAAATTGAAAAAAGTTGAAAAAAAATTTTTTTGGACTTAGTCATTTTTCCGGCGTTTATCAGACTTTCAGATAGGGGAAATGTCAGTGAGCATTCCGATTTCAGTTCCAGAGCGATTCGCCCAATGAGTCCTTGATATTTAGTCGTTTTCAGCCAATTTTCTGGATTTTTGAAAATTTCACTTTTTTGTGAAAATATCCACTAAATGAGGAAATAATATGTGTGAGGGTACCCCAGGAGAGTTCCAAATGTGTGTGGCTAGAATATATATCCCACAGGGTTAAAATTGAAAAAAGTTGAAAAAAATTTTTTTTTTGTACTTAGTCATTTTTCCGGCGTTTATCAGACTTTCAGATAGGGGAAATGTCAGTGAGCGTTCCGATTTCAGTTAAAGAGCGATTCGCCCAATCAGTCCTTGATATTTAGTCGTTTTCAGCCAATTTTCTGGATTTTTGAAAATTTCACTTTTTTGTGAAAATATCCACTAAATGAGGGAATAATATGTGTGAGGGTACCCCAGGAGAGTTCCAAATGTGTGTGGGTAGAATATATATCCCACAGGGTTAAAATTGAAAAAAGTTGAAAAAAAATTTTTTTTTGTACTTAGTCATTTTTCCGGCGTTTGTCAGACTTTCAGATAGGGGAAATGTCAGTGAGCTTTCCGATTTCAGTTCCAGAGCGATTCGCCCAATGAGTCCTTGATATTTAGTCGTTTTCAGCCAATTTTCGGGATTATTGAAAATTTCACTTTTTTGTGAAAATATCCACTAAATGAGGGAATAATATGTGTGAGGGTACCCCAGGAGAGTTCCAAATGTGTGTGGGTAGAATATATACCCCACGTGGGTAAAATTGAAAAAAGTTGAAAACATTTTTTTTTGGAATTAGTCATTTTTCCGGCATTTATCAGACTTTCAGATAGGGGAAATGTCAGTGAGCTTTCCGATTTCAGTTCCAGAGCGATTCGACCAATGAGTCCTTGATATTTAGTCGTTTTCAGCCAATTTTCTGGATTTTTGAAAATTTCACTTTTTTTGTGAAAATATCCACTAAATGAGGGAATAATATGTGTGAGGGTACCCCAGGAGAGTTCCAAATGTGTGTGGCTAGAATATATATCCCACAGGGTTAAAATTGAAAAAAGTTGAAAAAAATTTTTTTTTTGTACTTATTCATTTTTCCGGCGTTTATCAGACTTTCAGATAGGGGAAATGTCAGTGAGCGTTCCGATTTCAGTTAAAGAGCGATTCGCCCAATCAGTCCTTGATATTTAGTCGTTTTCAGCCAATTTTCTGGATATTTGAAAATTTCACTTTTTTGTGAAAATATCCACTAAATGAGGGAATAATATGTGTGAGGGTACCCCAGGAGAGTTCCAAATGTGTGGGGGTAGAATATATATCCCACAGGGTTAAAATTGAAAAAAGTTGAAAAAAAATTTTTTTTTGTACTTAGTCATTTTTCCGGCGTTTATCAGACTTTCAGATAGGGGAAATGTCAGTGAGCGTTCCGATTTCAGTTAAAGAGCGATTCGCCCAATGAGTCCTTGATATTTAGTCGTTTTCAGCCAATTTTCTGGATTTTTGAAAATTTCACTTTTTTGTGAAAATATCCACTAAATGACGGAATAATATATGTGAGGGTACCCCAGGAGAGTTCCAAATGTGTGTGGGTAGAAAATATATCCCACAGGGTTAAAATTGAAAAAAGTTGAAAAAAAATTTTTTTTGACTTAGTCATTTTTCCGGCGTTTATCAGACTTTCAGATAGGGGAAATGTCAGTGAGCTTTCCGATTTCAGTTCCAGAGCGATTCGCCCAATGAGTCCTTGATATTTAGTCGTTTTCAGCCAATTTTCTGGATTTTTGAAAATTTCACTTTTTTGTGAAAATATCCACTAAATGAGGGAATAATATGTGTGAGGGTACCCCAGGAGAGTTCCAAATGTGTGTGGGTAGAATATATATCCCACAGGGTTAAAATTGAAAAAAGTTGACAAAAAATTTTTTTGGACTTAGTCATTTTTCCGGCGTTTATCAGACTTTCAGATAGGGGAAATGTCAGTGAGCTTTCCGATTTCAGTTCCAGAGCGATTCGCCCAATGAGTCCTTGATATTTAGTCGTTTTCAGCCAATTTTCTGGATTTTTGAAAATTTCACTTTTTTGTGAAAATATCCACTAAATGAGGGAATAATATGTGTGAGGGTACCCCAGGAGAGTTCCAAATGTGTGTGGGTAGAATATATATCCCACAGGGTTAAAATTGAAAAAAGTTGACAAAAAATTTTTTTGGACTTAGTCATTTTTCCGGCGTTTATCAGACTTTCAGATAGGGGAAATGTCAGTGAGCTTTCCGATTTCAGTTCCAGAGCGATTCGCCCAATGAGTCCTTGATATTTAGTCGTTTTCAGCCAATTCTCTGGATTTTTGAAAATTTCACTTTTTTGTGAAAATATCCACTAAATGAGGGAATAATATGTGTGAGGGTACCCCAGGAGAGTTCCAAATGTGTGTGGGTAGAATATATATCCCACAGGGTTAAAATTGAAAAAAGTTGAAAAAAAATTTTTTTGGACTTAGTCATTTTTCCGGCGTTTATCAGACTTTCAGATAGGGGAAATGTCAGTGAGCATTCCGATTTCAGTTCCAGAGCGATTCGCCCAATGAGTCCTTGATATTTAGTCGTTTTCAGCCAATTTTCTGGATTTTTGAAAATTTCACTTTTTTGTGAAAATATCCACTAAATGAGGGAATAATATGTGTGAGGGTACCCCAGGAGAGTTCCAAATGTGTGTGGGTAGAATATATATCCCACAGGGTTAAAATTGAAAAAAGTTGAAAAAAAATTTTTTTTGACTTAGTCATTTTTCCGGCGTTTATCAGACTTTCAGATAGGGGAAATGTCAGTGAGCTTTCCGATTTCAGTTCCAGAGCGATTCGCCCAATGAGTCCTTGATATTTAGTCGTTTTCAGCCAATTTTCTGGATTTTTGAAAATTTCACTTTTTTGTGAAAATATCCACTAAATGAGGGAATAATATGTGTGAGGGTACCCCAGGAGAGTTCCAAATGTGTGTGGGTAGAATATATATCCCACAGGGTTAAAATTGAAAAAAGTTGACAAAAAATTTTTTTGGACTTAGTCATTTTTCCGGCGTTTATCAGACTTTCAGATAGGGGAAATGTCAGTGAGCTTTCCGATTTCAGTTCCAGAGCGATTCGCCCAATGAGTCCTTGATATTTAGTCGTTTTCAGCCAATTTTCTGGATTTTTGAAAATTTCACTTTTTTGTGAAAATATCCACTAAATGAGGGAATAATATGTGTGAGGGTACCCCAGGAGAGTTCCAAATGTGTGTGGGTAGAATATATATCCCACAGGGTTAAAATTGAAAAAAGTTGACAAAAAATTTTTTTGGACTTAGTCATTTTTCCGGCGTTTATCAGACTTTCAGATAGGGGAAATGTCAGTGAGCTTTCCGATTTCAGTTCCAGAGCGATTCGCCCAATGAGTCCTTGATATTTAGTCGTTTTCAGCCAATTCTCTGGATTTTTGAAAATTTCACTTTTTTGTGAAAATATCCACTAAATGAGGGAATAATATGTGTGAGGGTACCCCAGGAGAGTTCCAAATGTGTGTGGGTAGAATATATATCCCACAGGGTTAAAATTGAAAAAAGTTGAAAAAAAATTTTTTTGGACTTAGTCATTTTTCCGGCGTTTATCAGACTTTCAGATAGGGGAAATGTCAGTGAGCATTCCGATTTCAGTTCCAGAGCGATTCGCCCAATGAGTCCTTGATATTTAGTCGTTTTCAGCCAATTTTCTGGATTTTTGAAAATTTCACTTTTTTGTGAAAATATCCACTAAATGAGGAAATAATATGTGTGAGGGTACCCCAGGAGAGTTCCAAATGTGTGTGGGTAGAATATATATCCCACAGGGTTAAAATTGAAAAAAGTTGAAAAAAAATTTTTTTTTGGATTTAGTAATTTTTCCAGCTTTTATCAGACTTTCAGATAGGGGAAATGTCAGTGAGCTTTCCGATTTCAGTTCCAGAGCGATTCGCCCAATGAGTCCATGATATTTAGTCGTTTGCAGACAATTTAATGGATTTTTGAAAATTTAACTTTTTTGTGAAAATATCCACTAAATGAGGGAATAATATGTGTGAGGGTACCCCAGGAGAGTTCCAAATGTGTGTGGGTAGAATATATACCCCACGTGGGTAAAATTGAAAAAAGTTGAAAACATTTTTTTTTGGAATTAGTCATTTTTCCGGCATTTATCAGACTTTCAGATAGGGGAAATGTCAGTGAGCTTTCCGATTTCAGTTCCAGAGCGATTCGACCAATGAGTCCTTGATATTTAGTCGTTTTCAGCCAATTTTCTGGATTTTTGAAAATTTCACTTTTTTTGTGAAAATATCCACTAAATGAGGGAATAATATGTGTGAGGGTACCCCAGGAGAGTTCCAAATGTGTGTGGCTAGAATATATATCCCACAGGGTTAAAATTGAAAAAAGTTGAAAAAAATTTTTTTTTTATACTTAGTCATTTTTCCGGCGTTTATCAGACTTTCAGATAGGGGAAATGTCAGTGAGCGTTCCGATTTCAGTTAAAGAGCGATTCGCCCAATCAGTCCTTGATATTTAGTCGTTTTCAGCCAATTTTCTGGATTTTTGAAAATTTCACTTTTTTGTGAAAATATCCACTAAATGACGGAATAATATATGTGAGGGTACCCCAGGAGAGTTCCAAATGTGTGTGGGTAGAATATATACCCCACGTGGGTAAAATTGAAAAAAGTTGAACAAAATTTTTTTTTTGGACTTAGTCATTTTTCCGGCGTTTATCAGACTTTCAGATAGGGGAAAAGTCAGTGAGCGTTCCGATTTCAGTTCCAGAGCGATTCGCCCAATCAGTCCTTGATATTTAGTCGTTTTCAGCCAATTTTCTGGATTTTTGAAAATTTCACTTTTTTTGTGAAAATATCCACTAAATGAGGGAATAATATGTGTACCCCAGGAGAGTTCCAAATGTGTGTGGGTAGAATATATATCCCACAGGGTTAAAATTGAAAAAAGTTGAAAAAAATTTTTTTTTTGTTCTTAGTCATTTTTCCGGCGTTTATCAGACTTTCAGATAGGGGAAATGTCAGTGAGCTTTCCGATTTCAGTTCCAGAGCGATTCGCCCAATGAGTCCTTGATATTTAGTCGTTTTCAGCCAATTTTCTGGATTTTTGAAAATTTCACTTTTTTCTGAAAATATCCACTAAATGAGGGAATAATATGTGTGAGGGTACCCCAGGAGAGTTCCAAATGTGTGTGGGTAGAATATATATCCCACAGGGTTAAAATTGAAAAAAGTTGAAAAAAATTTTTTTTTGGACTTAGTCATTTTTTCCGGCGTTTATCAGACTTTCAGATAGGGGAAATGTCAGTGAGCTTTCCGATTTCAGTTCCAGAGCGATTCGCCCAATGAGTCCTTGATATTTAGTCGTTTTCAGCCAATTTTCTGGATTTTTGAAAATTTCACTTTTTTGTGAAAATATCCACTAAATGAGGGAATAATATGTGTGAGGGTACCCCAGGAGAGTTCCAAATGTGTGTGGGTAGAATATATATCCCACAGGGTTAAAATTGAAAAAAGTTGAAAAAAAATTATTTTTTGTACTTAGTCATTTTTCCGGCGTTTATCAGACTTTCAGATAGGGGAAATGTCAGTGAGCATTCCGATTTCAGTTCCAGAGCGATTTGCCCAATCAGTCCTTGATGTTTAGTCGTTTTCAGCCAATTTTCTGGATTTTTGAAAATTTCACTTTTTTGTGAAAATATCCACTAAATGAGGGAATAATATGTGTGATGGTACCCCAGGAGAGTTCCAAATGTGTGTGGGTAGAATATATATCCCACGGGGGTAAAATTGAAAAAAGTTTAAAAATTTTTTTTTTGGATTTAGTAATTTTTCCAGCTTTTATCAGACTTTCAGATAGGGGAAATGTCAGTGAGCTTTCCGATTTCAGTTCCAGAGCGATTCGCCCAATGAGTCCATGATATTTAGTCGTTTTCAGACAATTTAATGGATTTTTGAAAATTTAACTTTTTTGTGAAAATATCCACTAAATGAGGGAATAATATGTGTGAGGGTACCCCAGGAGAGTTCCAAATGTGTGTGGGTAGAATATATACCCCACGTGGGTAAAATTGAAAAAAGTTGAAAACATTTTTTTTTGGAATTAGTCATTTTTCCGGCATTTATCAGACTTTCAGATAGGGGAAATGTCAGTGAGCTTTCCGATTTCAGTTCCAGAGCGATTCGACCAATGAGTCCTTGATATTTAGTCGTTTTCAGCCAATTTTCTGGATTTTTGAAAATTTCACTTTTTTTGTGAAAATATCCACTAAATGAGGGAATAATATGTGTGAGGGTACCCCAGGAGAGTTCCAAATGTGTGTGGCTAGAATATATATCCCACAGGGTTAAAATTGAAAAAAGTTGAAAAAAATTTTTTTTTTGTACTTAGTCATTTTTCCGGCGTTTATCAGACTTTCAGATAGGGGAAATGTCAGTGAGCGTTCCGATTTCAGTTAAAGAGCGATTCGCCCAATCAGTCCTTGATATTTAGTCGTTTTCAGCCAATTTTCTGGATTTTTGAAAATTTCACTTTTTTGTGAAAATATCCACTAAATGAGGGAATAATATGTGTGAGGGTACCCCAGGAGAGTTCCAAATGTGTGTGGGTAGAATATATATCCCACAGGGTTAAAATTGAAAAAAGTTGAAAAAAAATTTTTTTTTGTACTTAGTCATTTTTCCGGCGTTTGTCAGACTTTCAGATAGGGGAAATGTCAGTGAGCTTTCCGATTTCAGTTCCAGAGCGATTCGCCCAATGAGTCCTTGATATTTAGTCGTTTTCAGCCAATTTTCGGGATTATTGAAAATTTCACTTTTTTGTGAAAATATCCACTAAATGAGGGAATAATATGTGTGAGGGTACCCCAGGAGAGTTCCAAATGTGTGTGGGTAGAATATATATCCCACAGGGTTAAAATTGAAAAAAGTTGAAAAAAATTTTTTTTTTGTACTTAGTCATTTTTCCGGCGTTTATCAGACTTTCAGATAGGGGAAATGTCAGTGAGCGTTCCGATTTCAGTTAAAGAGCGATTCGCCCAATGAGTCCTTGATATTTAGTCGTTTTCAGCCAATTTTCTGGATTTTTGAAAATTTCACTTTTTTGTGAAAATATCCACTAAATGACGGAATAATATATGTGAGGGTACCCCAGGAGAGTTCCAAATGTGTGTGGGTAGAAAATATATCCCACAGGGTTAAAATTAAAAAAAGTTGAAAAAAATTTTTTTTTGACTTAGTCATTTTTCCGGCGTTTATCAGACTTTCAGATAGGGGAAATGTCAGTGAGCTTTCCGATTTCAGTTCCAGAGCGATTCGCCCAATGAGTCCTTGATATTTAGTCGTTTTCAGCCAATTTTCTGGATTTTTGAAAATTTCACTTTTTTGTGAAAATATCCACTAAATGAGGGAATAATATGTGTGAGGGTACCCCAGGAGAGTTCCAAATGTGTGTGGGTAGAATATATATCCCACAGGGTTAAAATTGAAAAAAGTTGAAAAAAAATTTTTTTGGACTTAGTCATTTTTCCGGCGTTTATCAGACTTTCAGATAGGGGAAATGTCAGTGAGCATTCCGATTTCAGTTCCAGAGCGATTCGCCCAATGAGTCCTTGATATTTAGTCGTTTTCAGCCAATTTTCTGGATTTTTGAAAATTTCACTTTTTTGTGAAAATATCCACTAAATGAGGGAATAATATGTGTGAGGGTACCCCAGGAGAGTTCCAAATGTGTGTGGGTAGAATATATATCCCACAGGGTTAAAATTGAAAAAAGTTGAAAAAAAAATTTTTTTGGGATTTAGTAATTTTTCCAGCTTTTATCAGACTTTCAGATAGGGGAAATGTCAGTGAGCTTTCCGATTTCAGTTCCAGAGCAATTCGCCCAATGAGTCCATGATATTTAGTCGTTTTCAGCCAATTTTCTGGATTTTTGAAAATTTCACTTTTTTTGTGAAAATATCCACTAAATGAGGGAATAATATGTGTGAGGGTACCCCAGGAGAGTTCCAAATGTGTGTGTCTAGAATATATATCCCACAGGGTTAAAATTGAAAAAAGTTGAAAAAAATTTTTTTTTTGTACTTAGTCATTTTTCCGGCGTTTATCAGACTTTCAGATAGGGGAAATGTCAGTGAGCGTTCCGATTTCAGTTAAAGAGCGATTCGCCCAATTAGTCCTTGATATTTAGTCGTTTTCAGCCAATTTTCTGGATTTTTGAAAATTTCACTTTTTTGTGAAAATATCCACTAAATGAGGGAATAATATGTGTGAGGGTACCCCAGGAGAGTTCCAAATGTGTGTGGGTAGAATATATATCCCACAGGGTTAAAATTGAAAAAAGTTGAAAAAAAATTTTTTTTTGTACTTAGTCATTTTTCCGGCGTTTGTCAGACTTTCAGATAGGGGAAATGTCAGTGAGCTTTCCGATTTCAGTTCCAGAGCGATTCGCCCAATGAGTCCTTGATATTTAGTCGTTTTCAGCCAATTTTCGGGATTTTTGAAAATTTCACTTTTTTGTGAAAATATCCACTAAATGACGGAATAATATATGTGAGGGTACCCCAGGAGAGTTCCAAATGTGTGTGGGTAGAATATATACCCCACGTGGGTAAAATTGAAAAAAGTTGAACAAAATTTTTTTTTTGGACTTAGTCATTTTTCCGGCGTTTATCAGACTTTCAGATAGGGGAAAAGTCAGTGAGCGTTCCGATTTCAGTTCCAGAGCGATTCGCCCAATCAGTCGTTTTCAGCCAATTTTCTGGATTTTTGAAAATTTCACTTTTTTTGTGAAAACATCCACTAAATGAGGGAATAATATGTGTGAGGGTACCCCAGGAGAGTTCCAAATGTGTGTGGGTAGAATATATATCCCACAGGGTTAAAATTGAAAAAAGTTGAAAAAAAATTTTTTTTTGTACTTAGTCATTTTTCCGGCGTTTGTCAGACTTTCAGATAGGGGAAATGTCAGTGAGCTTTCCGATTTCAGTTCCAGAGCGATTCGCCCAATGAGTCCTTGATATTTAGTCGTTTTCAGCCAATTTTCGGGATTATTGAAAATTTCACTTTTTTGTGAAAATATCCACTAAATGAGGGAATAATATGTGTGAGGGTACCCCAGGAGAGTTCCAAATGTGTGTGGGTAGAATATATACCCCACGTGGGTAAAATTGAAAAAAGTTGAAAACATTTTTTTTTGGAATTAGTCATTTTTCCGGCATTTATCAGACTTTCAGATAGGGGAAATGTCAGTGAGCTTTCCGATTTCAGTTCCAGAGCGATTCGACCAATGAGTCCTTGATATTTAGTCGTTTTCAGCCAATTTTCTGGATTTTTGAAAATTTCACTTTTTTTGTGAAAATATCCACTAAATGAGGGAATAATATGTGTGAGGGTACCCCAGGAGAGTTCCAAATGTGTGTGGCTAGAATATATATCCCACAGGGTTAAAATTGAAAAAAGTTGAAAAAAATTTTTTTTTTGTACTTATTCATTTTTCCGGCGTTTATCAGACTTTCAGATAGGGGAAATGTCAGTGAGCGTTCCGATTTCAGTTAAAGAGCGATTCGCCCAATCAGTCCTTGATATTTAGTCGTTTTCAGCCAATTTTCTGGATATTTGAAAATTTCACTTTTTTGTGAAAATATCCACTAAATGAGGGAATAATATGTGTGAGGGTACCCCAGGAGAGTTCCAAATGTGTGGGGGTAGAATATATATCCCACAGGGTTAAAATTGAAAAAAGTTGAAAAAAAATTTTTTTTTGTACTTAGTCATTTTTCCGGCGTTTATCAGACTTTCAGATAGGGGAAATGTCAGTGAGCGTTCCGATTTCAGTTAAAGAGCGATTCGCCCAATGAGTCCTTGATATTTAGTCGTTTTCAGCCAATTTTCTGGATTTTTGAAAATTTCACTTTTTTGTGAAAATATCCACTAAATGACGGAATAATATATGTGAGGGTACCCCAGGAGAGTTCCAAATGTGTGTGGGTAGAAAATATATCCCACAGGGTTAAAATTGAAAAAAGTTGAAAAAAAATTTTTTTGGACTTAGTCATTTTTCCGGCGTTTATCAGACTTTCAGATAGGGGAAATGTCAGTGAGCTTTCCGATTTCAGTTCCAGAGCGATTCGCCCAATGAGTCCTTGATATTTAGTCGTTTTCAGCCAATTCTCTGGATTTTTGAAAATTTCACTTTTTTGTGAAAATATCCACTAAATGAGGGAATAATATGTGTGAGGGTACCCCAGGAGAGTTCCAAATGTGTGTGGGTAGAATATATATCCCACAGGGTTAAAATTGAAAAAAGTTGAAAAAAAATTTTTTTGGACTTAGTCATTTTTCCGGCGTTTATCAGACTTTCAGATAGGGGAAATGTCAGTGAGCATTCCGATTTCAGTTCCAGAGCGATTCGCCCAATGAGTCCTTGATATTTAGTCGTTTTCAGCCAATTTTCTGGATTTTTGAAAATTTCACTTTTTTGTGAAAATATCCACTAAATGAGGAAATAATATGTGTGAGGGTACCCCAGGAGAGTTCCAAATGTGTGTGGGTAGAATATATATCCCACAGGGTTAAAATTGAAAAAAGTTGAAAAAAAATTTTTTTTTGGATTTAGTAATTTTTCCAGCTTTTATCAGACTTTCAGATAGGGGAAATGTCAGTGAGCTTTCCGATTTCAGTTCCAGAGCGATTCGCCCAATGAGTCCATGATATTTAGTCGTTTTCAGACAATTTAATGGATTTTTGAAAATTTAACTTTTTTGTGAAAATATCCACTAAATGAGGGAATAATATGTGTGAGGGTACCCCAGGAGAGTTCCAAATGTGTGTGGGTAGAATATATACCCCACGTGGGTAAAATTGAAAAAAGTTGAAAACATTTTTTTTTGGAATTAGTCATTTTTCCGGCATTTATCAGACTTTCAGATAGGGGAAATGTCAGTGAGCTT
The DNA here is from genome assembly GCF_046119375.1 of Phyllobates terribilis. Lineage (NCBI taxonomy): Eukaryota > Metazoa > Chordata > Amphibia > Anura > Dendrobatidae > Phyllobates > Phyllobates terribilis. The sequence goes on from NW_027363294.1 coordinate 1,049,810, forward strand.
TCCGATTTCAGTTCCAGAGCGATTCGACCAATGAGTCCTTGATATTTAGTCGTTTTCAGCCAATTTTCTGGATTTTTGAAAATTTCACTTTTTTTGTGAAAATATCCACTAAATGAGGGAATAATATGTGTGAGGGTACCCCAGGAGAGTTCCAAATGTGTGTGGCTAGAATATATATCCCACAGGGTTAAAATTGAAAAAAGTTGAAAAAAATTTTTTTTTTATACTTAGTCATTTTTCCGGCGTTTATCAGACTTTCAGATAGGGGAAATGTCAGTGAGCGTTCCGATTTCAGTTAAAGAGCGATTCGCCCAATCAGTCCTTGATATTTAGTCGTTTTCAGCCAATTTTCTGGATTTTTGAAAATTTCACTTTTTTGTGAAAATATCCACTAAATGACGGAATAATATATGTGAGGGTACCCCAGGAGAGTTCCAAATGTGTGTGGGTAGAATATATACCCCACGTGGGTAAAATTGAAAAAAGTTGAACAAAATTTTTTTTTTGGACTTAGTCATTTTTCCGGCGTTTATCAGACTTTCAGATAGGGGAAAAGTCAGTGAGCGTTCCGATTTCAGTTCCAGAGCGATTCGCCCAATCAGTCCTTGATATTTAGTCGTTTTCAGCCAATTTTCTGGATTTTTGAAAATTTCACTTTTTTTGTGAAAATATCCACTAAATGAGGGAATAATATGTGTACCCCAGGAGAGTTCCAAATGTGTGTGGGTAGAATATATATCCCACAGGGTTAAAATTGAAAAAAGTTGAAAAAAATTTTTTTTTTGTTCTTAGTCATTTTTCCGGCGTTTATCAGACTTTCAGATAGGGGAAATGTCAGTGAGCTTTCCGATTTCAGTTCCAGAGCGATTCGCCCAATGAGTCCTTGATATTTAGTCGTTTTCAGCCAATTTTCTGGATTTTTGAAAATTTCACTTTTTTCTGAAAATATCCACTAAATGAGGGAATAATATGTGTGAGGGTACCCCAGGAGAGTTCCAAATGTGTGTGGGTAGAATATATATCCCACAGGGTTAAAATTGAAAAAAGTTGAAAAAAATTTTTTTTTGGACTTAGTCATTTTTTCCGGCGTTTATCAGACTTTCAGATAGGGGAAATGTCAGTGAGCTTTCCGATTTCAGTTCCAGAGCGATTCGCCCAATGAGTCCTTGATATTTAGTCGTTTTCAGCCAATTTTCTGGATTTTTGAAAATTTCACTTTTTTGTGAAAATATCCACTAAATGAGGGAATAATATGTGTGAGGGTACCCCAGGAGAGTTCCAAATGTGTGTGGGTAGAATATATATCCCACAGGGTTAAAATTGAAAAAAGTTGAAAAAAAATTATTTTTTGTACTTAGTCATTTTTCCGGCGTTTATCAGACTTTCAGATAGGGGAAATGTCAGTGAGCATTCCGATTTCAGTTCCAGAGCGATTTGCCCAATCAGTCCTTGATGTTTAGTCGTTTTCAGCCAATTTTCTGGATTTTTGAAAATTTCACTTTTTTGTGAAAATATCCACTAAATGAGGGAATAATATGTGTGATGGTACCCCAGGAGAGTTCCAAATGTGTGTGGGTAGAATATATATCCCACGGGGGTAAAATTGAAAAAAGTTTAAAAATTTTTTTTTTGGATTTAGTAATTTTTCCAGCTTTTATCAGACTTTCAGATAGGGGAAATGTCAGTGAGCTTTCCGATTTCAGTTCCAGAGCGATTCGCCCAATGAGTCCATGATATTTAGTCGTTTTCAGACAATTTAATGGATTTTTGAAAATTTAACTTTTTTGTGAAAATATCCACTAAATGAGGGAATAATATGTGTGAGGGTACCCCAGGAGAGTTCCAAATGTGTGTGGGTAGAATATATACCCCACGTGGGTAAAATTGAAAAAAGTTGAAAACATTTTTTTTTGGAATTAGTCATTTTTCCGGCATTTATCAGACTTTCAGATAGGGGAAATGTCAGTGAGCTTTCCGATTTCAGTTCCAGAGCGATTCGACCAATGAGTCCTTGATATTTAGTCGTTTTCAGCCAATTTTCTGGATTTTTGAAAATTTCACTTTTTTTGTGAAAATATCCACTAAATGAGGGAATAATATGTGTGAGGGTACCCCAGGAGAGTTCCAAATGTGTGTGGCTAGAATATATATCCCACAGGGTTAAAATTGAAAAAAGTTGAAAAAAATTTTTTTTTTGTACTTAGTCATTTTTCCGGCGTTTATCAGACTTTCAGATAGGGGAAATGTCAGTGAGCGTTCCGATTTCAGTTAAAGAGCGATTCGCCCAATCAGTCCTTGATATTTAGTCGTTTTCAGCCAATTTTCTGGATTTTTGAAAATTTCACTTTTTTGTGAAAATATCCACTAAATGAGGGAATAATATGTGTGAGGGTACCCCAGGAGAGTTCCAAATGTGTGTGGGTAGAATATATATCCCACAGGGTTAAAATTGAAAAAAGTTGAAAAAAAATTTTTTTTTGTACTTAGTCATTTTTCCGGCGTTTGTCAGACTTTCAGATAGGGGAAATGTCAGTGAGCTTTCCGATTTCAGTTCCAGAGCGATTCGCCCAATGAGTCCTTGATATTTAGTCGTTTTCAGCCAATTTTCGGGATTATTGAAAATTTCACTTTTTTGTGAAAATATCCACTAAATGAGGGAATAATATGTGTGAGGGTACCCCAGGAGAGTTCCAAATGTGTGTGGGTAGAATATATATCCCACAGGGTTAAAATTGAAAAAAGTTGAAAAAAATTTTTTTTTTGTACTTAGTCATTTTTCCGGCGTTTATCAGACTTTCAGATAGGGGAAATGTCAGTGAGCGTTCCGATTTCAGTTAAAGAGCGATTCGCCCAATGAGTCCTTGATATTTAGTCGTTTTCAGCCAATTTTCTGGATTTTTGAAAATTTCACTTTTTTGTGAAAATATCCACTAAATGACGGAATAATATATGTGAGGGTACCCCAGGAGAGTTCCAAATGTGTGTGGGTAGAAAATATATCCCACAGGGTTAAAATTGAAAAAAGTTGAAAAAAATTTTTTTTTGACTTAGTCATTTTTCCGGCGTTTATCAGACTTTCAGATAGGGGAAGTGTCAGTGAGCTTTCCGATTTCAGTTCCAGAGTGATTCGCCCAATGAGTCCTTGATATTTAGTCGTTTTCAGCCAATTTTCTGGATTTTTGAAAATTTCACTTTTTTGTGAAAATATCCACTAAATGAGGGAATAATATGTGTGAGGGTACCCCAGGAGAGTTCCAAATGTGTGTGGGTAGAATATATATCCCACAGGGTTAAAATTGAAAAAAGTTGAAAAAAAATTTTTTTGGACTTAGTCATTTTTCCGGCGTTTATCAGACTTTCAGATAGGGGAAATGTCAGTGAGCATTCCGATTTCAGTTCCAGAGCGATTCGCCCAATGAGTCCTTGATATTTAGTCGTTTTCAGCCAATTTTCTGGATTTTTGAAAATTTCACTTTTTTGTGAAAATATCCACTAAATGAGGGAATAATATGTGTGAGGGTACCCCAGGAGAGTTCCAAATGTGTGTGGGTAGAATATATATCCCACAGGGTTAAAATTGAAAAAAGTTGAAAAAAAAATTTTTTTTGGATTTAGTAATTTTTCCAGCTTTTATCAGACTTTCAGATAGGGGAAATGTCAGTGAGCTTTCCGATTTCAGTTCCAGAGCAATTCGCCCAATGAGTCCATGATATTTAGTCGTTTTCAGCCAATTTTCTGGATTTTTGAAAATTTCACTTTTTTTGTGAAAATATCCACTAAATGAGGGAATAATATGTGTGAGGGTACCCCAGGAGAGTTCCAAATGTGTGTGTCTAGAATATATATCCCACAGGGTTAAAATTGAAAAAAGTTGAAAAAAATTTTTTTTTTGTACTTAGTCATTTTTCCGGCGTTTATCAGACTTTCAGATAGGGGAAATGTCAGTGAGCGTTCCGATTTCAGTTAAAGAGCGATTCGCCCAATTAGTCCTTGATATTTAGTCGTTTTCAGCCAATTTTCTGGATTTTTGAAAATTTCACTTTTTTGTGAAAATATCCACTAAATGAGGGAATAATATGTGTACCCCAGGAGAGTTCCAAATGTGTGTGGGTAGAATATATATCCCACAGGGTTAAAATTGAAAAAAGTTGAAAAAAATTTTTTTTTTGTTCTTAGTCATTTTTCCGGCGTTTATCAGACTTTCAGATAGGGGAAATGTCAGTGAGCTTTCCGATTTCAGTTCCAGAGCGATTCGCCCAATGAGTCCTTGATATTTAGTCGTTTTCAGCCAATTTCCTGGATTTTTGAAAATTTCACTTTTTTGTGAAAATATCCACTAAATGAGGGAATAATATGTGTGAGGGTACCCCAGGAGAGTTCCAAATGTGTGTGGGTAGAATATATATCCCACAGGGTTAAAATTGAAAAAAGTTGAAAAAAATTTTTTTTTGGACTTAGTCATTTTTTCCGGCGTTTATCAGACTTTCAGATAGGGGAAATGTCAGTGAGCTTTCCGATTTCAGTTCCAGAGCGATTCGCCCAATGAGTCCTTGATATTTAGTCGTTTTCAGCCAATTTTCTGGATTTTTGAAAATTTCACTTTTTTGTGAAAATGTCCACTAAATGAGGGAATAATATGTGTGAGGGTACCCCAGGAGAGTTCCAAATGTGTGTGGGTAGAATATATATCCCACAGGGTTAAAATTGAAAAAAGTTGAAAAAAAAATTTTTTTTGTACTTAGTCATTTTTCCGTCGTTTATCAGACTTTCAGATAGGGGAAATGTCAGTGAGCATTCGGATTTCAGTTCCAGAGCGATTTGCCCAATGAGTCCTTGATATTTAGTCGTTTTCAGCCAATTTTCTGGATTTTTGAAAATTTCACTTTTTTGTGAAAATATCCACTAAATGAGGGAATAATATGTGTGAGGGTACCCCAGGAGAGTTCCAAATGTGTGTGGGTAGAATATATATCCCACAGGGTTAAAATTGAAAAAAGTTGAAAAAAAATTTTTTTTTGTACTTAGTCATTTTTCCGGCGTTTATCAGACTTTCAGATAGGGGAAATGTCAGTGAGCATTCCGATTTCAGTTCCAGAGCGATTCGCCCAATCAGTCCTTGATGTTTAGTCGTTTTCAGCCAATTTTCTGGATTTTTGAAAATTTCACTTTTTTGTGAAAATATCCACTAAATGAGGGAATAATATGTGTGAGGGTACCCCAGCAGAGTTCCAAATGTGTGTGGGTAGAATTTATATCCCACAGGGTTAAAATTGAAAAAAGTTGAAAAAAATTTTTTTTGGACTTACTCATTTTTCCGGCATTTATCAGACTTTCAGATAGGGGAAATGTCAGTGAGCTTTCCGATTTCAGTTCCAGAGTGATTCGCCCAATGAGTCCTTGATATTTAGTCGTTTTCAGCCAATTTAATGGATTTTTGAAAATTTAACTTTTTTGTGAAAATATCCACTAAATGAGGGAATAATATGTGTGAGGGTACCCCAGGAGAGTTCCAAATGTGTGTGGGTAGAATATATACCCCACGTGGGTAAAATTGAAAAAAGTTGAAAACATTTTTTTTTGGAATTAGTCATTTTTCCGGCATTTATCAGACTTTCAGATAGGGGAAAGGTCAGTGAGCTTTCCGATTTCAGTTCCAGAGCGATTCGCCCAATGAGTCCTTGATATTTAGTCGTTTTCAGCCAATTTTCTGCATTTTTGAAAATTTCACTTTTTTGTGAAAATATCCACTAAATGAGGGAATAATATGTGTGAGGGTACCCCAGGAGAGTTCCAAATGTGTGTGGGTAGAATATATATCCCACGGGGTTAAAATTGAAAAAAGTTGAAAAAAATTTTTTTTTGGACTTAGTAATTTTTCCGGCGTTTATCAGACTTTCAGATAGGGGAAATGTCAGTGAGCTTTCCGATTTCAGTTCCAGAGCGATTCGCCCAATGAGTCCTTGATATTTAGTCGTTTTCAGCCAATTTTCTGGATTTTTGAAAATTTCACTTTTTTGTGAAAATATCCACTAAATGAGGGAATAATATGTGTGAGGGTACCCCAGGAGAGTTCCAAATGTGTGTGGGTAGAATATATATCCCACAGGGTTAAAATTGAAAAAAGTTGAAAAATATTTTTTTTTGTACTTAGTCATTTTTCCGGCGTTTATCAGACTTTCAGATAGGGGAAATGTCAGTGAGCGTTCCGATTTCAGTTCCAGAGCGATTCGCCCAATCAGTCCTTGATGTTTAGTCGTTTTCAGCCAATTTTCTGGATTTTTGAAAATTTCACTTTTTTGTGAAAATATCCACTAAATGAGGGAATAATATGTGTGAGGGTACCCCAGCAGAGTTCCAAATGTGTGTGGGTAGAATTTATATCCCACAGGGTTAAAATTGAAAAAAGTTGAAAAAAATTTTTTTTGGACTTACTCATTTTTCCGGCGTTTATCAGTCTTTCAGATAGGGGAAATGTCAGTGAGCTTTCCGATTTCAGTTCCAGAGTGATTCGCCCAATGAGTCCTTGATATTTAGTCGTTTTCAGCCAATTTAATGGATTTTTGAAAATTTAACTTTTTTGTGAAAATATCCACTAAATGAGGGAATAATATGTGTGAGGGTACCCCAGGAGAGTTCCAAATGTGTGTGGGTAGAATATATACCCCACGTGGGTAAAATTGAAAAAAGTTGAAAACATTTTTTTTTGGAATTAGTCATTTTTCCGGCATTTATCAGACTTTCAGATAGGGGAAAGGTCAGTGAGCTTTCCGATTTCAGTTCCAGAGCGATTCGCCCAATGAGTCCTTGATATTTAGTCGTTTTCAGCCAATTTTCTGCATTTTTGAAAATTTCACTTTTTTGTGAAAATATCCACTAAATGAGGGAATAATATGTGTGAGGGTACCCCAGGAGAGTTCCAAATGTGTGTGGGTAGAATATATATCCCACGGGGTTAAAATTGAAAAAAGTTGAAAAAAATTTTTTTTTGGACTTAGTAATTTTTCCGGCGTTTATCAGACTTTCAGATAGGGGAAATGTCAGTGAGCTTTCCGATTTCAGTTCCAGAGCGATTCGCCCAATGAGTCCTTGATATTTAGTCGTTTTCAGCCAATTTTCTGGATTTTTGAAAATTTCACTTTTTTGTGAAAATATCCACTAAATGAGGGAATAATATGTGTGAGGGTACCCCAGGAGAGTTCCAAATGTGTGTGGGTAGAATATATATCCCACAGGGTTAAAATTGAAAAAAGTTGAAAAATATTTTTTTTTGTACTTAGTCATTTTTCCGGCGTTTATCAGACTTTCAGATAGGGGAAATGTCAGTGAGCGTTCCGATTTCAGTTCCAGAGCGATTCGCTCAATGAGTCCTTGATATTTAGTCGTCTTCAGCCAATTTTCTGGATTTTTGAAAATTTCACTTTTTTGTGAAAATATCCACTAAATGAGGGAATAATATGTGTGAGGGTACCCCAGGAGAGTTCCAATTGTGTGTGGGTAGAATATATATCCCACGGGGGTAAAATTGAAAAAAGTTTAAAAATTTTTTTTTTTGGATTTAGTAATTTTTCCAGCTTTTATCAGACTTTCAGATAGGGGAAATGTCAGTGAGCGTTCCGATTTCAGTTCCAAAGTGATTCGCCCACTGAGTCCTTGATATTTAGTCGTTTTCAGCCAATTTAATGGATTTTTGAAAATTTCACTTTTTTGTGAAAATATCCACTAAATGAGGGAATAATATGTGTGAGGGTACCCCAGGAGAGTTCCAAATGTGTGTGGGTAGAAAATATATCCCACAGGGTTAAAATTGAAAAAAGTTGAAAAAAATTTTTTTTTGACTTAGTCATTTTTCCGGCGTTTATCAGACTTTCAGATAGGGGAAATGTCAGTGAGCTTTCCGATTTCAGTTACAGAGCGATTCGCCCAATGAGTCCTTGATATTTAGTCGTTTTCAGCCAATTTAATGGATTTTTGAAAATTTCACTTTTTGTGAAAATATCCACTAAATGAGGGAATAATATGTGTGAGGGTACCCCATTAGAGTTCCAAATGTGTTTGAGTAGAATATATATCCCACAGGGTTAAAATTGAAAAAAGTTGAAAAAAAATTTTTTTTTGTAGTTAGACATTTTCCCGGCGTTTATCAGACTTTCAGATAGGGGAAATGTCAGTAAGCATTCCGATTTCAGTTCCAGAGCGATTCGCCCAATGAGTCCTTGATATTTAGTCGTTTTCAGCCAATTTCTGAATTTTTGAAAATTTCACTTTGTTGTGAAAATATCCACTAAATAAGGGAATAATATGTGTGAGGGTACCCCAAGAGAGTTCCAAATGTGTGTGGGTAGAATATATATCCCACAGGGTTAAAATTGAAAAAAGTTGAAAAAAATTTTTTTTGGACTTAGTCATTTTTCCGGCGTTTATCAGGCTTTCAGATAGGGGAAATGTCAGTGAGCTTTCCGATTTCAGTTCCAGAGCGATTCGCCCAATGAGTCCTTGATATTTAGTCGTTTTCAGCCAATTTTCTGGATTTTTGAAAATTTCACTTTTTTGTGAAAATATCCACTAAATGAGGGAATAATATGTGTGAGGGTACCCCAGGAGAGTTCCAAATGTGTGTGGCTAGAATATATATTCCACGGGGGTTAAAATTGAAAAAAGTTGAAAAAAATTTTTTTTTGGACTTAGTAATTTTTCCGGCGTTTATCAGACTTTCAGATAGGGGAAATGTCAGTGAGCTTTCCGATTTCAGTTCCAGAGCGATTCGCCCAATGAGTCCTTGATATTTAGTCGTCTTCAGCCAATTTTCTGGATTTTTGAAAATGTCACTTTTTTGTGAAAATATCCACTAAATGAGGGAATAATATGTGTGAGGGTACCCCAGAAGAGTTCCAAATGTGTGTGGGTAGAATATATACCCCACGTGGGTAAAATTGAAAAAAGTTGAACAAAATTTTTTTTTTGGACTTAGTCATTTTTCCGGCGTTTATCAGACTTTCAGATAGGGGAAATGTCAGTGAGCTTTCCGATTTCAGTTCCAGAGCGATTCGCCCAATGAGTCCTTGATATTTAGTCGTTTTCAGCCAATTTTCTGGATTTTTGAAAATTTCACTTTTTTGTGAAAATATCCACTAAATGAGGGAATAATATGTGTGAGGGTACCCCAGAAGAGTTCCAAATGTGTGTGGGTAGAATATATACCCCACGTGGGTAAAATTGAAAAAAGTTTAACAAAATTTTTTTTTGGACTTAGTCATTTTTCCAGCGTTTATCAGACTTTCAGATAGGGGAGATGTCAGTGAGCTTTCCGATTTCAGTTCCAGAGCGATTCGCCCAATGAGTCCTTGATATTTAGTCGTTTTCAGCCAATTTTCGGGATTATTGAAAATTTCACTTTTTTGTGAAAATATCCACTAAATGAGGGAATAATATGTGTGAGGGTACCCCAGGAGAGTTCCAAATGTGTGTGGGTAGAATATATGTCCCACGGGGGTAAAATTGAAAAAAGTTTAAAAATTTTTTTTTTGGATTTAGTAATTTTTCCAGCTTTTATCAGACTTTCAGATAGGGGAAATGTCAGTGAGCGTTCCGATTTCAGTTCCAAAGCGATTCGCCCACTGAGTCCTTGATATTTAGTCTTTTTCAGCCAATTTAATGGATTTTTGAAAATTTAACTTTTTTGTGAAAATATCCTCTAAATGAGGGAATAATATGTGTGAGGGTACCCCAGAAGAGTTCCAAATGTGTGTGGGTAGAATATATACCCCACGCGGGTAAAATTGAAAAAAGTTGAACAAAATTTTTTTTTTGGATTTAGTAATTTTTCCAGCTTTTATCAGACTTTCAGACAGGGGAAATGTCAGTGAGCGTTCCGATTTCAGTTCCAAAGCGATTCGCCCACTGAGTCCTTGATATTTAGTCTTTTTCAGCCAATTTAATGGATTTTTGAAAATTTAACTTTTTTGTGAAAATATCCTCTAAATGAGGGAATAATATGTGTGAGGGTACCCCAGAAGAGTTCCAAATGTGTGTGGGTAGAATATATATCCCACAGGGGTAAAATTGAAAAGAGTTGAAAAAAATTTTTTTTGGACTTAGTCATTTTTCCAGCTTTTATCAGACTTTCAGATAGGGGAAATGTCAATGAGCGTTCCGATTTCAGTTCCAAAGCAATTCGCCCACTGAGTCCTTGATATTTAGTCGTTTTCAGCCATTTTAATGGATTTTTGAAAATGTAACTTTTTTGTGAAAATATCCACTAAATGAGGGAATAATATGTGTGAGGGTACACCAGGAGAGTTCCAAATGTGTTTGGGTAGAATATATATCCCACAGGGTTAAAATTGAAAAAAGTTGAAAAAAAATTTTTTTTTGTAGTTAGACATTTTTCCGGCGTTTATCAGACTTTCAGATAGGGGAAATGTCAGTAAGCATTCCGATTTCAGTTCCAGAGCGATTCGCCCAATGAGTCCTTGATATTTAGTCGTTTTCAGCCAATTTCTGAATTTTTGAAAATTTCACTTTTTTGTGAAAATATCCACTAAATGAGGGAATAATATGTGTGAGGGTACCCCAGGAGAGTTCCAAATGTGTGTGGGTAGAATATATATCCCACGGGGTTAAAATTGAAAAAAGTTGAAAAAAATTTTTTTTTGGACTTAGTAATTTTTCCGGCGTTTATCAGACTTTCAGATAGGGGAAAGGTCAGTGAGCTTTCCGATTTCAGTTCCAGAGCGATTCGCCCAATGAGTCCTTGATATTTAGTCGTTTTCAGCCAATTTTCTGGATTTTTGAAAATTTCACTTTTTTGTGAAAATATCCACTAAATGAGGGAATAATATGTGTGAGGGTACCCCAGGAGAGTTCCAAATGTGTGTGGGTAGAATATATATCCCACGGGGTTAAAATTGAAAAAAGTTGAAAAAAATTTTTTTTTGGACTTAGTAATTTTTCCAGCGTTTATCAGACTTTCAGATAGGGGAAATGTCAGTGAGCTTTCCGATTTCAGTTCCAGAGCGATTCGCCCAATGAGTCCTTGATATTTAGTCGTTTTCAGCCAATTTTCTGGATTTTTGAAAATTTCACTTTTTTGTGAAAATATCCACTAAATGAGGGAATAATATGTGTGAGGGTACCCCAGAAGAGTTCCAAATGTGTGTGGGTAGAATATATACCCCACGTGGGTAAAATTGAAAAAAGTTGAACAAAATTTTTTTTTGGACTTAGTAATTTTTCCAGCGTTTATCAGACTTTCAGATAGGGGAAAAGGCAGTGAGCGTTCCGATTTCAGTTCCAGAGCGATTCGCCCAATCAGTCCTTGATATTTAGTCGTTTTCAGACAATTTTCTGGATTTTTGAAAATTTCACTTTTTTTGTGAAAATATCCACTAAATGAGGGAATAATATGTGTGAGGGTACCCCAGGAGAGTTCCAAATGTGTGTGGGTAGAATATATATCCCACGGGGTTAAAATTGAAAAAAGTTGAAAAAAATTTTTTTTTGGACTTAGTAATTTTTCCGGCGTTTATCAGACTTTCAGATAGGGGAAATGTCAGTGAGCTTTCCGATTTCAGTTCCAGAGCGATTCGCCCAATGAGTCCTTGATATTTAGTCGTTTTCAGCCAATTTTCTGGATTTTTGAAAATTTCACTTTTTTGTGAAAATATCCACTAAATGAGGGAATAATATGTGTGAGGGTACCCCAGGAGAGTTCCAAATGTGTGTGGGTAGAATATATATCCCACAGGGTTAAAATTGAAAAAAGTTGAAAAATATTTTTTTTTTGTACTTAGTCATTTTTCCGGCGTTTATCACACTTTCAGATAGGGGAAATGTCAGTGAGCGTTCCGATTTCAGTTCCAGAGCGATTCGCTCAATGAGTCCTTGATATTTAGTCGTCTTCAGCCAATTTTCTGGATTTTTGAAAATTTCACTTTTTTGTGAAAATATCCACTAAATGAGGGAATAATATGTGTGAGGGTACCCCAGGAGAGTTCCAATTGTGTGTGGGTAGAATATATATCCCACGGGGGTAAAATTGAAAAAAGTTTAAAAATTTTTTTTTTGGATTTAGTAATTTTTCCAGCTTTTATCAGACTTTCAGATAGGGGAAATGTCAGTGAGCGTTCCGATTTCAGTTCCAAAGTGATTCGCCCACTGAGTCCTTGATATTTAGTCGTTTTCAGCCAATTTAATGGATTTTTGAAAATTTCACTTTTTTGTGAAAATATCCACTAAATGAGGGAATAATATGTGTGAGGGTACCCCAGGAGAGTTCCAAATGTGTGTGGGTAGAATATATATCCCACAGGGTTAAAATTGAAAAAAGTTGAAAAAAAATTTTTTTTTGTAGTTAGACATTTTTCCGGCGTTTATCAGACTTTCAGATAGGGGAAATGTCAGTAAGCATTCCGATTTCAGTTCCAGAGCGATTCGCCCAATGAGTCCTTGATATTTAGTCGTTTTCAGCCAATTTCTGAATTTTTGAAAATTTCACTTTTTTGTGAAAATATCCACTAAATAAGGGAATAATATGTGTGAGGGTACCCCAAGAGAGTTCCAAATGTGTGTGGGTAGAATATATATCCCACAGGGTTAAAATTGAAAAAAGTTGAAAAAAATTTTTTTTGGACTTAGTCATTTTTCCGGCGTTTATCAGACTTTCAGATAGGGGAAATGTCAGTGAGCTTTCCGATTTCAGTTCCAGAGCGATTCGCCCAATGAGTCCTTGATATTTAGTCGTTTTCAGCCAATTTTCTGGATTTTTGAAAATTTCACTTTTTTGTGAAAATATCCACTAAATGAGGGAATAATATGTGTGAGGGTACCCCAGGAGAGTTCCAAATGTGTGTGGCTAGAATATATATCCCACGGGGTTAAAATTGAAAAAAGTTGAAAAAAATTTTTTTTTGGACTTAGTAATTTTTCCGGCGTTTATCAGACTTTCAGATAGGGGAAATGTCAGTGAGCTTTCCGATTTCAGTTCCAGAGCGATTCGCCCAATGAGTCCTTGATATTTAGTCGTTTTCAGCCAATTTTCTGGATTTTTGAAAATTTCACTTTTTTGTGAAAATATCCACTAAATGAGGAAATAATATGTGTGAGTGTACCCCAGGAGAGTTCCAAATGTGTTTGGGTAGAATATGTATCCCACGGGTGTAAAATTGAAAAAAGTTTAAAAATTTTTTTTGGACTTAGTCATTTTTCCAGCTTTTATCAGACTTTCAGATAGGGGAAAAGGCAGTGAGCGTTCCGATTTCAGTTCCAGAGCGATTCGCCCAATCAGTCCTTGATATTTAGTCGTTTTCAGACAATTTTCTGGATTTTTGAAAATTTCACTTTTTTTGTGAAAATATCCACTAAATGAGGGAATAATATGTGTGAGGGTACCCCAGGAGAGTTCCAAATGTGTGTGGGTAGAATAAATATCCCACAGGGTTAAAATTGAAAAAAGTTGAAAAAAATTTTTTTTTGGACTTAGTCATTTTTCCGGCGTTTATCAGACTTTCAGATAGGGGAAATGTCAGTGAGCTTTCCGATTTCAGTTCCAGAGCGATTCGACAATGAGTCCTTGATATTTAGTCCTTTTCAGCCAATTTTCTGGATTTTTGAAAATTTCACTTTTTTGTGAAAATATCCACTAAATGAGGGAATAATACGTGTGAGGGTACCCCAGGAGAGTTCCAAATGTGTGTGGGTAGAATATATATCCCACAGGGTTAAAATTGAAAAAAGTTGAAAAAAATTTTTTTTTGTACTTAGTCATTTTTCCGGCGTTTATCAGACTTTCAGATAGGGGAAATGTCAGTGAGCGTTCTGATTTCAGTTCCAGAGCGATTCGCTCAATGAGTCCTTGATATTTAGTCGTCTTCAGCCAATTTTCTGGATTTTTGAAAATGTCACTTTTTTGTGAAAATATCCACTAAATGAGGGAATAATATGTGTGAGGGTACCCCAGAAGAGTTCCAAATGTGTGTGGGTAGAATATATACCCCACGTGGGTAAAATTGAAAAAAGTTGAACAAAATTTTTTTTTTGGACTTAGTCATTTTTCCGGCGTTTATCAGACTTTCAGATAGGGGAAATGTCAGTGAGCTTTCCGATTTCAGTTCCAGAGCGATTCGCCCAATGAGTCCTTGATATTTAGTCGTTTTCAGCCAATTTTCTGGATTTTTGAAAATTTCACTTTTTTGTGAAAATATCCACTAAATGAGGGAATAATATGTGTGAGGGTACCCCAGAAGAGTTCCAAATGTGTGTGGGTAGAATATATACCCCACGTGGGTAAAATTGAACAAAGTTTAACAAAATTTTTTTTTGGACTTAGTCATTTTTCCAGCGTTTATCAGACTTTCAGATAGGGGAGATGTCAGTGAGCTTTCCGATTTCAGTTCCAGAGCGATTCGCCCAATGAGTCCTTGATATTTAGTCGTTTTCAGCCAATTTTCGGGATTATTGAAAATTTCACTTTTTTGTGAAAATATCCACTAAATGAGGGAATAATATGTGTGAGGGTACCCCAGGAGAGTTCCAAATGTGTGTGGGTAGAATATATATCCCACAGGGTTAAAATTGAAAAAAGTTGAAAAAAATTTTTTTTGGACTTAGTCATTTTTCCAGCTTTTATCAGACTTTCAGATAGGGGAAATGTCAATGAGCGTTCCGATTTCAGTTCCAAAGCAATTCGCCCACTGAGTCCTTGATATTTAGTCGTTTTCAGCCAATTTAATGGATTTTTGAAAATTTCACTTTTTTGTGAAAATATCCACTAAATGAGGGAATAATATGTGTGAGGGTACCCCAGGAGAGTTCCAAATGTGTGTGGGTAGAATATATGTCCCACGGGGGTAAAATTGAAAAAAGTTTAAAAATTTTTTTTTTGGATTTAGTAATTTTTCCAGCTTTTATCAGACTTTCAGATAGGGGAAATGTCAGTGAGCGTTCCGATTTCAGTTCCAAAGCGATTCGCCCACTGAGTCCTTGATATTTAGTCTTTTTCAGCCAATTTAATGGATTTTTGAAAATTTAACTTTTTTGTGAAAATATCCTCTAAATGAGGGAATAATATGTGTGAGGGTACCCCAGAAGAGTTCCAAATGTGTGTGGGTAGAATATATACCCCACGTGGGTAAAATTGAAAAAAGTTGAACAAAATTTTTTTTTTGGACTTAGTCATTTTTCCGGCGTTTATCAGACTTTCAGATAGGGGAAAAGGCAGTGAGCGTTCCGATTTCAGTTCCAGAGCGATTCGCCCAATGAGTCCTTGATATTTAGTCGTTTTCAGCCAATTTTCGGGATTATTGAAAATTTCACTTTTTTGTGAAAATATCCACTAAATGAGGGAATAATATGTGTGAGGGTACCCCAGGAGAGTTCCAAATGTGTGTGGGTAGAATATATATCCCACAGGGTTAAAATTGAAAAAAGTTGAAAAAAATTTTTTTTGGACTTAGTCATTTTTCCAGCTTTTATCAGACTTTCAGATAGGGGAAATGTCAATGAGCGTTCCGATTTCAGTTCCAAAGCAATTCACCCACTGAGTCCTTGATATTTAGTCGTTTTCAGCCATTTTAATGGATTTTTGAAAATGTAACTTTTTTGTGAAAATATCCACTAAATGAGGGAATAATATGTGTGAGGGTACCCCAGGAGAGTTCCAAATGTGTTTGGGTAGAATATATATCCCACAGGGTTAAAATTGAAAAAAGTTGAAAAAAAATTTTTTTTTGTAGTTAGACATTTTTCCGGCGTTTATCAGACTTTCAGATAGGGGAAATGTCAGTAAGCATTCCGATTTCAGTTCCAGAGCGATTCGCCCAATGAGTCCTTGATATTTAGTCGTTTTCAGCCAATTTCTGAATTTTTGAAAATTTCACTTTTTTGTGAAAATATCCACTAAATGAGGGAATAATATGTGTGAGGGTACCCCAGGAGAGTTCCAAATGTGTGTGGGTAGAATATATATCCCACGGGGTTAAAATTGAAAAAAGTTGAAAAAAAATTTTTTTTGGACTTAGTAATTTTTCCGGCGTTTATCAGACTTTCAGATAGGGGAAATGTCAGTGAGCTTTCCGATTTCAGTTCCAGAGCGATTCGCCCAATGAGTCCTTGATATTTAGTCGTTTTCAGCCAATTTTCTGGATTTTTGAAAATTTCACTTTTTTGTGAAAATATCCACTAAATGAGGGAATAATATGTGTGAGGGTACCCCAGGAGAGTTCCAAATGTGTGTGGGTAGAATATATATCCCACGGGGTTAAAATTGAAAAAAGTTGAAAAAAATTTTTTTTTGGACTTAGTAATTTTTCCAGCGTTTATCAGACTTTCAGATAGGGGAAATGTCAGTTAGCTTTCCGATTTCAGTTCCAGAGCGATTCGCCCAATGAGTCCTTGATATTTAGTCGTTTTCAGCCAATTTTCTGGATTTTTGAAAATTTCACTTTTTTGTGAAAATATCCACTAAATGAGGGAATAATATGTGTGAGGGTACCCCAGAAGAGTTCCAAATGTGTGTGGGTAGAATATATACCCCACGTGGGTAAAATTGAAAAAAGTTGAACAAAATTTTTTTTTGGACTTAGTAATTTTTCCAGCGTTTATCAGACTTTCAGATAGGGGAAAAGGCAGTGAGCGTTCCGATTTCAGTTCCAGAGCGATTCGCCCAATCAGTCCTTGATATTTAGTCGTTTTCAGCCAATTTTCTGGATTTTTGAAATTTCACTTTTTTTGTGAAAATATCCACTAAATGAGGGAATAATATGTGTGAGGGTACCCCAGGAGAGTTCCAAATGTGTGTGGGTAGAATATATATCCCACAGGGTTAAAATTGAAAAAAGTTGAAAAAAATTTTTTTTTTGTAGTTAGACATTTTTCCGGCGTTTATCAGACTTTCAGATAGGGGAAATGTCAGTAAGCATTCCGATTTCAGTTCCAGAGCGATTCGCCCAATGAGTCCTTGATATTTAGTCGTTTTCAGCCAATTTCTGAATTTTTGAAAATTTCACTTTTTTGTGAAAATATCCACTAAATGAGGGAATAATATGTGTGAGGGTACCCCAAGAGAGTTCCAAATGTGTGTGGGTAGAATATATATCCCACAGGGTTAAAATTGAAAAAAGTTGAAAAAATTTTTTTTTGGATTTAGTAATTTTTCCAGCTTTTATCAGACTTTCAGATAGG
This sequence comes from Phyllobates terribilis, assembly GCF_046119375.1. Taxonomy (NCBI): domain Eukaryota; kingdom Metazoa; phylum Chordata; class Amphibia; order Anura; family Dendrobatidae; genus Phyllobates; species Phyllobates terribilis. Next base: position 1,066,985 of record NW_027363294.1, read on the forward strand.
GGAAATGTCAGTGAGCGTTCCGATTTCAGTTCCAAAGCGATTCGCCCACTGAGTCCTTGATATTTAGTCTTTTTCAGCCAATTTAATGGATTTTTGAAAATTTAACTTTTTTGTGAAAATATCCTCTAAATGAGGGAATAATATGTGTGAGGGTACCCCAGAAGAGTTCCAAATGTGTGTGGGTAGAATATATACCCCACGTGGGTAAAATTGAAAAAAGTTGAACAAAATTTTTTTTTTGGACTTAGTCATTTTTCCGGCGTTTATCAGACTTTCAGATAGGGGAAATGCCAGTGAGCTTTCCGATTTCAGTTCCAGAGCGATTCGTCCAATGAGTCCTTGATATTTAGTCGTTTTCAGCCAATTTTCTGGATTTTTGAAAATTTCACTTTTTTGTGAAAATATCCACTAAATGAGGGAATAATATGTGTGAGGGTACCCCAGGAGAGTTCCAAATGTGTGTGGGTAGAATATATATCCCACAGGGTTAAAATTGAAAAAAGTTGAAAAAAATTTTTTTTTGGACTTAGTCATTTTTCCGGCGTTTATCAGACTTTCAGATAGGGGAAATGTCAGTGAGCTTTCCGATTTCAGTTCCAGAGCGATTCGCCCAATGAGTCCTTGATATTTAGTCGTTTTCAGCCAATTTTCTGGATTTTTGAAAATTTCACTTTTTTGTGAAAATATCCACTAAATGAGGGAATAATATGTGTGAGGGTACCCCAGGAGAGTTCCAAATGTGTGTGGGTAGAATATATATCCCACGGGGGTAAAATTGAAAAAAGTTTAAAAATTTTTTTTTTGGATTTAGTAATTTTTCCAGCTTTTATCAGACTTTCAGATAGGGGAAATGTCAGTGAGCGTTCCGATTTCAGTTCCAAAGCGATTCGCCCACTGAGTCCTTGATATTTAGTCGTTTTCAGCAAATTTAATGGATTTTTGAAAATTTAACTTTTTTGTGAAAATATCCACTAAATGAGGGAATAATATGTGTGAGGGTACCCCAGAAGAGTTCCAAATGTGTGTGGGTAGAATATATATCCCACAGGGTTAAAATTGAAAAAAGTTTAAAAAAATTTTTTTTGGACTTAGTCATTTTTCCGGCGTTTATCATACTTTCAGATAGGGGAAATGTCAGTGAGCGTTCCGATTTCAGTTCCAGAGCGATTCGCCCAATCAGTCCTTGATATTTAGTCGTTTTCAGCCAATTTTCTGGATTTTTGAAAATTTCACTTTTTTTGTGAAAATATCCACTAAATGAGGGAATAATATGTGTGAGGGTACCCCAGGAGAGTTCCAAATGTGTGTGGGTAGAATATTAATCCCACGGGGGTAAAATTGAAAAAAAAATTTTTTTGGACTTATTCATTTTTCCAGCGTTTATCAGACTTTCAAATAGGGGAAATGTCAGTGAGCATTCCGATTTCAGTTCCAGAGCGATTCGCCCAATGAGTCCTTGATATTTATTCGTTTTCAGCCTATTTTCTGGATTTTTGAAAATTTCATTTTTTTTGTGAAAATATTCACTAAATGAGGGAATAATATGTGTGAGGGTACCCCAAGAGAGTTCCAAATGTGTGTGGTTAGAATATATATCTAACGGGGGTAAAATTGAAAAAAGTTGAAAACATTTTTTTTTGGACTTAGTCATTTTTCCGGCGTTTATCATACTTTCAGATAGGGGAAATGTCAGTGAGCGTTCCGATTTCAGTTCCAGAGCGATTCGTCCAATCAGTCCTTGATATTTAGTCGTTTTCAGCCAATTTTCTGGATTTTTGAAAATTTCACTTTTTTTGTGAAAATATCCACTAAATGAGGGAATAATATGTGTGAGGGTACCCCAGGAGAGTTCCAAATGTGTGTGGGTAGAATATTAATCCCACGGGGGTAAAATTGAAAAAAAAATTTTTTTGGACTTATTCATTTTTCCAGCGTTTATCAGACTTTCAAATAGGGGAAATGTCAGTGAGCATTCCGATTTCAGTTCCAGAGCGATTCGCCCAATGAGTCCTTGATATTTATTCGTTTTCAGCCTATTTTCTGGATTTTTGAAAATTTCATTTTTTTTGTGAAAATATTCACTAAATGAGGGAATAATATGTGTGAGGGTACCCCAAGAGAGTTCCAAATGTGTGTGGTTAGAATATATATCTAACGGGGGTAAAATTGAAAAAAGTTGAAAACATTTTTTTTTGGACTTAGTCATTTTTCCGGCGTTTATCAGACTTTCAGATAGTGGAAATGTCAGTGAGCGTTCCGATTTCAGTTCCAGAGCGATTCGCCCAATCAGTCCTTGATATTTAGTCGTTTTCAGCCAATTTTCTGGATTTTTGAAAATTTCACTTTTTTTGTGAAAATATCCACTAAATGAGGGAATAATATGTGTGAGGGTACCCCAGGAGAGTTCCAAATGTGTGTGGGTAGAATATTAATCCCACGGGGGTAAAATTGAAAAAAAAAATTTTTTTGGACTTATTCATTTTTCCGGCGTTTATCAGACTTTCAGATAGGGGAAATGTCAGTGAGCTTTCCGATTTCAGTTCCAGAGCAATTCGCCCAATGAGTCCTTGATATTTAGTCGTTTTCAGTCAATTTTCTGGATTTTTGAAAATTTCACTTTTTTGTGAAAATATCCACTAATTGAGGGAATAATATGTGTGAGGGTACCCCAGGAGAGTTCCAAATGTGTGTGGGTAGAATAAATATCCCACAGGGTTAAAATTGAAAAAAGTTGAAAAAAAAATTTTTTTGGACTTAGTCATTTTTCCGGCGTTTATCAGACTTTCAGATAGGGGAAATGCCAGTGAGCTTTCCGATTTCAGTTCCAGAGCGATTCGTCCAATGAGTCCTTGATATTTAGTCGTTTTCAGCCAATTTTCTGGATTTTTGAAAATTTCACTTTTTTGTGAAAATATCCACTAAATGAGGGAATAATATGTGTGAGGGTACCCCAGGAGAGTTCCAAATGTGTGTGGGTAGAATATATATCCCACAGGGTTAAAATTGAAAAAAGTTGAAAAAAATTTTTTTTTGGACTTAGTCATTTTTCCGGCGTTTATCAGACTTTCAGATAGGGGAAATGTCAGTGAGCTTTCCGATTTCAGTTCCAGAGCGATTCGCCCAATGAGTCCTTGATATTTAGTCGTTTTCAGCCAATTTTCTGGATTTTTGAAAATTTCACTTTTTTGTGAAAATATCCACTAAATGAGGGAATAATATGTGTGAGGGTACCCCAGGAGAGTTCCAAATGTGTGTGGGTAGAATATATATCCCACGGGGGTAAAATTGAAAAAAGTTTAAAAATTTTTTTTTTGGATTTAGTAATTTTTCCAGCTTTTATCAGACTTTCAGATAGGGGAAATGTCAGTGAGCGTTCCGATTTCAGTTCCAAAGCGATTCGCCCACTGAGTCCTTGATATTTAGTCGTTTTCAGCAAATTTAATGGATTTTTGAAAATTTAACTTTTTTGTGAAAATATCCACTAAATGAGGGAATAATATGTGTGAGGGTACCCCAGAAGAGTTCCAAATGTGTGTGGGTAGAATATATATCCCACAGGGTTAAAATTGAAAAAAGTTTAAAAAAAATTTTTTTGGACTTAGTCATTTTTCCGGCGTTTATCAGACTTTCAGATAGGGGAAATGTCAGTGAGCTTTCCGATTTCAGTTCCAGAGCGATTCGCCCAATGAGTCCTTGATATTTATTTGTTTTCAGCCAATTTTCTGGATTTTTGAATTTCACTTTTTTGTGAAAATATCCACTAAATGAGGTTATAATATGTGTGAGGGTACCCCAGGAGAGTTCCAAATGTGTGTGGGTAGAATATATATCCCACAGGCTTAAAATTGAAAAAAGTTGAAAAAAATTTTTTTTTTGTACTTAGTCATTTTTCCGGCGTTTATCATACTTTCAGATAGGGGAAATGTCAGTGAGCGTTCCGATTTCAGTTCCAGAGCGATTCGCCCAATCAGTCCTTGATATTTAGTCGTTTTCAGCCAATTTTCTGGATTTTTGAAAATTTCACTTTTTTTGTGAAAATATCCACTAAATGAGGGAATAATATGTGTGAGGGTACCCCAGGAGAGTTCCAAATGTGTGTGGGTAGAATATTAATCCCACGGGGGTAAAATTGAAAAAAAAAATTTTTTGGACTTATTCATTTTTCCAGCGTTTATCAGACTTTCAAATAGGGGAAATGTCAGTGAGCATTCCGATTTCAGTTCCAGAGCGATTCGCCCAATGAGTCCTTGATATTTATTCGTTTTCAGCCTATTTTCTGGATTTTTGAAAATTTCATTTTTTTTGTGAAAATATTCACTAAATGAGGGAATAATATGTGTGAGGGTACCCCAAGAGAGTTCCAAATGTGTGTGGTTAGAATATATATCTAACGGGGGTAAAATTGAAAAAAGTTGAAAACATTTTTTTTTGGACTTAGTCATTTTTCCGGCGTTTATCAGACTTTCAGATAGTGGAAATGTCAGTGAGCGTTCCGATTTCAGTTCCAGAGCGATTCGCCCAATCAGTCCTTGATATTTAGTCGTTTTCAGCCAATTTTCTGGATTTTTGAAAATTTCACTTTTTTTGTGAAAATATCCACTAAATGAGGGAATAATATGTGTGAGGGTACCCCAGGAGAGTTCCAAATGTGTGTGGGTAGAATATTAATCCCACGGGGGTAAAATTGAAAAAAAAAATTTTTTGGACTTATTCATTTTTCCAGCGTTTATCAGACTTTCAAATAGGGGAAATGTCAGTGAGCATTCCGATTTCAGTTCCAGAGCGATTCGCCCAATGAGTCCTTGATATTTATTCGTTTTCAGCCTATTTTCTGGATTTTTGAAAATTTCATTTTTTTTGTGAAAATATTCACTAAATGAGGGAATAATATGTGTGAGGGTACCCCAAGAGAGTTCCAAATGTGTGTGGTTAGAATATATATCTAACGGGGGTAAAATTGAAAAAAGTTGAAAACATTTTTTTTTTGGACTTAGTCATTTTTCCGGCGTTTATCAGACTTTCAGATAGTGGAAATGTCAGTGAGCGTTCCGATTTCAGTTCCAGAGCGATTCGCCCAATCAGTCCTTGATATTTAGTCGTTTTCAGCCAATTTTCTGGATTTTTGAAAATTTCACTTTTTTTGTGAAAATATCCACTAAATGAGGGAATAATATGTGTGAGGGTACCCCAGGAGAGTTCCAAATGTGTGTGGGTAGAATATTAATCCCACGGGGGTAAAATTGAAAAAAAAATTTTTTTGGACTTATTCATTTTTCCGGCGTTTATCAGACTTTCAGATAGGGGAAATGTCAGTGAGCTTTCCGATTTCAGTTCCAGAGCGATTCGCCCAATGAGTCCTTGATATTTAGTCGTTTTCAGCCAATTTTCTGGATTTTTGAAAATTTCACTTTTTTGTGAAAATATCCACTAAATGAGGGAATAATATGTGTGAGGGTACCCCAGGAGAGTTCCAAATGTGTGTGGGTAGAATATATATCCCACAGGGTTAAAATTGAAAAAAGTTGAAAAAAATTTTTTTTTGGACTTAGTCATTTTTCCGGCGTTTATCAGACTTTCAGATAGGGGAAATGTCAGTGAGCTTTCCGATTTCAGTTCCAGAGCGATTCGCCCAATGAGTCCTTGATATTTAGTCGTTTTCAGCCAATTTTCTGGATTTTTGAAAATTTCACTTTTTTGTGAAAATATCCACTAAATGAGGGAATAATATGTGTGAGGGTACCCCAGGAGAGTTCCAAATGTGTGTGGGTAGAATATATATCCCACGGGGGTAAAATTGAAAAAAGTTTAAAAATTTTTTTTTTGGATTTAGTAATTTTTCCAGCTTTTATCAGACTTTCAGATAGGGGAAATGTCAGTGAGCGTTCCGATTTCAGTTCCAAAGCGATTCGCCCACTGAGTCCTTGATATTTAGTCGTTTTCAGCAAATTTAATGGATTTTTGAAAATTTAACTTTTTTGTGAAAATATCCACTAAATGAGGGAATAATATGTGTGAGGGTACCCCAGAAGAGTTCCAAATGTGTGTGGGTAGAATATATATCCCACAGGGTTAAAATTGAAAAAAGTTTAAAAAAATTTTTTTTGGACTTAGTCATTTTTCCGGCGTTTATCAGACTTTCAGATAGGGGAAATGTCAGTGAGCTTTCCGATTTCAGTTCCAGAGCGATTCGCCCAATGAGTCCTTGATATTTATTTGTTTTCAGCCAATTTTCTGGATTTTTGAATTTCACTTTTTTGTGAAAATATCCACTAAATGAGGTTATAATATGTGTGAGGGTACCCCAGGAGAGTTCCAAATGTGTGTGGGTAGAATATATATCCCACAGGCTTAAAATTGAAAAAAGTTGAAAAAAATTTTTTTTTTGTACTTAGTCATTTTTCCGGCGTTTATCATACTTTCAGATAGGGGAAATGTCAGTGAGCGTTCCGATTTCAGTTCCAGAGCGATTCGCCCAATCAGTCCTTGATATTTAGTCGTTTTCAGCCAATTTTCTGGATTTTTGAAAATTTCACTTTTTTTGTGAAAATATCCACTAAATGAGGGAATAATATGTGTGAGGGTACCCCAGGAGAGTTCCAAATGTGTGTGGGTAGAATATTAATCCCACGGGGGTAAAATTGAAAAAAAAAATTTTTTGGACTTATTCATTTTTCCAGCGTTTATCAGACTTTCAAATAGGGGAAATGTCAGTGAGCATTCCGATTTCAGTTCCAGAGCGATTCGCCCAATGAGTCCTTGATATTTATTCGTTTTCAGCCTATTTTCTGGATTTTTGAAAATTTCATTTTTTTTGTGAAAATATTCACTAAATGAGGGAATAATATGTGTGAGGGTACCCCAAGAGAGTTCCAAATGTGTGTGGTTAGAATATATATCTAACGGGGGTAAAATTGAAAAAAGTTGAAAACATTTTTTTTTTGGACTTAGTCATTTTTCCGGCGTTTATCAGACTTTCAGATAGTGGAAATGTCAGTGAGCGTTCCGATTTCAGTTCCAGAGCGATTCGCCCAATGAGTCCTTGATATTTAGTCGTTTTCAGCCAATTTTCTGGATTTTTGAAAATTTCACTTTTTTTGTGAAAATATCCACTAAATGAGGGAATAATATGTGTGAGGGTACCCCAGGAGAGTTCCAAATGTGTGTGGGTAGAATATTAATCCCACGGGGGTAAAATTGAAAAAAAAATTTTTTTGGACTTATTCATTTTTCCGGCGTTTATCAGACTTTCAGATAGGGGAAATGTCAGTGAGCTTTCCGATTTCAGTTCCAGAGCGATTCGCCCAATGAGTCCTTGATATTTAGTCGTTTTCAGCCAATTTTCTGGATTTTTGAAAATTTCACTTTTTTGTGAAAATATCCACTAAATGAGGGAATAATATGTGTGAGGGTACCCCAGGAGAGTTCCAAATGTGTGTGGGTAGAATATATATCCCACAGGGTTAAAATTGAAAAAAGTTGAAAAAAATTTTTTTTTGGACTTAGTCATTTTTCCGGCGTTTATCAGAATTTCAGATAGGGGAAATGTCAGTGAGCTTTCCGATTTCAGTTCCAGAGCGATTCGCCCAATGAGTCCTTGATATTTAGTCGTTTTCAGCCAATTTTCTGGATTTTTGAAAATTTCACTTTTTTGTGAAAATATCCACTAAATGAGGGAATAATATGTGTGAGGGTACCCCAGGAGAGTTCCAAATGTGTGTGGGTAGAATATATATCCCACGGGGGTAAAATTGAAAAAAGTTTAAAAATTTTTTTTTTGGATTTAGTAATTTTTCCAGCTTTTATCAGACTTTCAGATAGGGGAAATGTCAGTGAGCGTTCCGATTTCAGTTCCAAAGCGATTCGCCCACTGAGTCCTTGATATTTAGTCGTTTTCAGCAAATTTAATGGATTTTTGAAAATTTAACTTTTTTGTGAAAATATCCACTAAATGAGGGAATAATATGTGTGAGGGTACCCCAGAAGAGTTCCAAATGTGTGTGGGTAGAATATATATCCCACAGGGTTAAAATTGAAAAAAGTTTAAAAAAATTTTTTTTGGACTTAGTCATTTTTCCGGCGTTTATCAGACTTTCAGATAGGGGAAATGTCAGTGAGCTTTCCGATTTCAGTTCCAGAGCGATTCGCCCAATGAGTCCTTGATATTTATTTGTTTTCAGCCAATTTTCTGGATTTTTGAATTTCACTTTTTTGTGAAAATATCCACTAAATGAGGTTATAATATGTGTGAGGGTACCCCAGGAGAGTTCCAAATGTGTGTGGGTAGAATATATATCCCACAGGCTTAAAATTGAAAAAAGTTGAAAAAAATTTTTTTTTTGTACTTAGTCATTTTTCCGGCGTTTATCATACTTTCAGATAGGGGAAATGTCAGTGAGCGTTCCGATTTCAGTTCCAGAGCGATTCGCCCAATCAGTCCTTGATATTTAGTCGTTTTCAGCCAATTTTCTGGATTTTTGAAAATTTCACTTTTTTGTGAAAATATCCACTAAATGAGGGAATAATATGTGTGAGGGTACCCCAGGAGAGTTCCAAATGTGTGTGGGTAGAATATATATCCCACAGGGTTAAAATTGAAAAAAGTTGAAAAAATTTTTTTTTTGTACTTAGTCATTTTTCCGGCGTTTATCAGACTTTCAGATAGGGGAAATGTCAGTGAGCGTTCCGATTTCAGTTCCAGAGCGATTCGCTCAATGAGTCCTTGATATTTAGTAGTCTTCAGCCAATTTTCTGGATTTTTGAAAATTTCACTTTTTTAAAAAAATATCCACTAAATGAGGGAATAATATGTGTGAGGGTACCCCAGGAGAGTTCCAAATGTGTGTTGGTAGAATATATATCCCACAGGGTTAAAATTGAAAAAAGTTGAAGAAATTTTTTTTTTGTGCTTAGTCATTTTTCCGGCTTTTATCAGACTTTCAGATAGGGGAAAAGTCAGTGAGCATTCCGATTTCAGTTCCAGAGCGATTCGCCCAATCAGTCCGTGATATTTAGTCGTTTTCAGCCAATTTTCTGGATTTTTGAAATTTCACTTTTTTGTGAAAATATCCACTAAATGAGGGAATAATATGTGTGAGGGTTCCCCAGGAGAGTTCCAAATGTGTGTGGGTAGAATATATATCCCACAGGGTTAAAATTGAAAAAAGTGGAAAAAAAATTTTTTTTGGACTTAGTCATTTTTCCGGCGTTTATCAGACTTTCAGATAGGGGAAATGTTAGTGAGCTTTCCGATTTCAGTTCCAGAGCGATTCGCCCAATGAGTCCTTGATATTTAGTCGTTTTCAGCCAATTTTCTGGATTTTTGAAAATTTAACTTTTTTGTGAAAATATCCACTAAATGAGGGAATAATATATGTGAGGGTACCCCAGGAGAGTTCCAAATGTGTGTGGGTAGAATATATATCCCACAGGGTTAAAATTGAAAAAAGTTAAAAAAAATTTTTTTTGGACTTAGTCATTTTTCCGGCGTTTATCAGACTTTCAGATAGGGGAAATGTCAGTGAGCTTTCCGATTTCAGTTCCAGAGCGATTCGCCCAATGAGTCCTTGATATTTAGTCGTTTTCAGCCAATTTTCTGGATTTTTGAAAATTTCACTTTTTTGTGAAAATATCCACTAAATGAGAGAATAATATGTGTGAGGGTACCCCAGTAGAGTTCCAAATGTGTGTGGGTAGAATATTAATCCCACGGGGGTAAAATTGCAAAAAAATTTTTTTGGACTTATTCATTTTTCCAGCGTTTATCAGACTTTCAATTAGGGGAAATGTCAGTGAGCATTACGATTTCAGTTCCAGAGCGATTCACCCAATGAGTCCTTGATATTTAGTCGTTTTCAGCCAATTTTCTGGATTTTTGAAAATTTCACTTATTTGTGAAAATATCCACTAAATGAGGGAATAATATGTGTGAGGGTACCCCAGGAGAGTTCCAAATGTGTGTGGGTAGAATATATATCCCACAGGGTTAAAATTGAAAAAAGTTGAAAAAAATTTTTTTTTTGTACTTAGTCATTTTTCCGGCGTTTATCAGACTTTCAGATAGGGGAAATGTCAGTGAGCGTTCCGATTTCAGTTCCAAAGCGATTCGCCCACAGAGTCCTTGATATTTAGTCGTTTTCAGCCAATTTAATGGATTTTTGAAAATTTAACTTTTTTGTGAAAATATCCACTAAATGAGGGAATAATATGTGTGAGGGTACCCCAGGAGAGTTCCAAATGTGTGTGGGTAGAATATATATCCCACAGGGTTAAAATTGAAAAAAGTGGAAAAAAATTTTTTTTTGGACTTAGTCATTTTTCCGGCGTTTATCAGACTTTCAGATAGGGGAAATGTTAGTGAGCTTTCCGATTTCAGTTCCAGAGCGATTCGCCCAATGAGTCCTTGATATTTAGTCGTTTTCAGCCAATTTTCTGGATTTTTGAAAATTTAACTTTTTTGTGAAAATATCCACTAAATGAGGGAATAATATGTGTGAGGGTACCCCAGGAGAGTTCCAAATGTGTGTGGGTAGAATATATATCCCACAGGGTTAAAATTGGAAAAAGTTGAAAAAAAATTTTTTTTGGACTTAGTCATTTTTCCGGCGTTTATCAGACTTTCAGATAGGGGAAATGTCAGTGAGCTTTCCGATTTCAGTTCCAGAGCGATTCGCCCAATGAGTCCTTGATATTTAGTCGTTTTCAGCCAATTTTCTGGATTTTTGAAAATTTCACTTTTTTGTGAAAATATCCACTAAATGAGAGAATAATATGTGTGAGGGTACCCCAGGAGAGTTCCAAATGTGTGTGGGTAGAATATTAATCCCACGGGGGTAAAATTGCAAAAAAAATTTTTTTGGACTTATTCATTTTTCCAGCGTTTATCAGACTTTCAATTAGGGGAAATGTCAGTGAGCATTACGATTTCAGTTCCAGAGCGATTCACCCAATGAGTCCTTGATATTTAGTCGTTTTCAGCCAATTTTCTGGATTTTTGAAAATTTCACTTATTTGTGAAAATATCCACTAAATGAGGGAATAATATGTGTGAGGGTACCCCAGGAGAGTTCCAAATGTGTGTGGGTAGAATATATATCCCACAGGGTTAAAATTGAAAAAAGTTGAAAAAAATTTTTTTTTTGTACTTAGTCATTTTTCCGGCGTTTATCAGACTTTCAGATAGGGGAAATGTCAGTGAGCGTTCCGATTTCAGTTCCAAAGCGATTCGCCCACAGAGTCCTTGATATTTAGTCGTTTTCAGCCAATTTAATGGATTTTTGGAAATTTAACTTTTTTGTGAAAATATCCACTAAATGAGGGAATAATATGTGTGAGGGTACCCCAGGAGAGTTCCAAATGTGTGTGGGTAGAATATATACCCCACGTGGGTAAAATTGAAAAAAGTTGAACAAAATTTTTTTTTTGTACTTAGTCATTTTTCCGGCGTTTATCAGACTTTCAGATAGGGGAAATGTCAGTGAGCTTTCCGATTTCAGTTCCAGAGCGATTCGCCCAATAAGTCCTTGATATTTAGTCGTTTTCAGCCAATTTTCTGGATTTTTGAAAATTTCACTTTTTTCTGAAAATATCCACTAAATGAGGGAATAATATGTGTGAGTGTACCCCAGGAGAGTTCCAAATGTGTTTGGTTAGAATATGTATCCCACGGGTGTAAAATTTAAAAAAGTTTAAAAAAATTTTTTTTGGACTTAGTCATTTTTCCAGCTTTTATCAGACTTTCAGATAGGGGAAATGTCAATGAGCGTTCCGATTTCAGTTCCAAAGCGATTCGCCCACTGAGTCCTTGATATTGAGTCGTTTTCAGCCAATTTAATGGATTTTTGAAAATTTCACTTTTTGTGAAAATATCCACTAAATGAGGGAATAATATGTGTGAGGGTACCCCAGGAGAGCTCCAAATGTGTTTGGGTAGAATATATATCCCACAGGGTTAAAATTGAAAAGAGTTGAAAACATTTTTATTTGGACTTAGTCATTTTTCCGGCGTTTATCAGACTTTCAGATAGTGGAAATGTCAGTGAGCGTTCCGATTTCAGTTCCAGAGCGATTCGCCCAATCAGTCCTTGATATTTAGTCGTTTTCAGCCAATTTTCTGGATTTTTGAAAATTTCACTTTTTTTGTGAAAATATCCACTAAATGAGGGAATAATATGTGTGAGGGTACCCCAGGAGAGTTCCAAATGTGTGTGGGTAGAATATTAATCCCACGGGGGTAAAATTGAAAAAAAAATTTTTTTGGACTTATTCATTTTTCCGGCGTTTATCAGACTTTCAGATAGGGGAAATGTCAGTGAGCTTTCCGATTTCAGTTCCAGAGCGATTCGCCCAATGAGTCCTTGATATTTAGTCGTTTTCAGCCAATTTTCTGGATTTTTGAAAATTTCACTTTTTTGTGAAAATATCCACTAAATGAGGGAATAATATGTGTGAGGTTACCCCAGGAGAGTTCCAAATGTGTGTGGGTAGAATATATATCCCACAGGGTTAAAATTGAAAAAAGTTGAAAAAAATTTTTTTTTGGACTTAGTCATTTTTCCGGCTTTTATCAGACTTTCAGATAGGGGAAAAGTCAGTGAGCATTCCGATTTCAGTTCCAGAGCGATTCGCTCAATGAGTCCTTGATATTTAGTCGTCTTCAGCCAATTTTCTGGATTTTTGAAAATTTCACTTTTTTTAAAAAAAAAACACTAAATGACGGAATAATATGTGTGAGGGTACCCCAGGAGAGTTCCAAATGTGTGTTGGTAGAATATATATCCCACAGGGTTAAAATTGAAAAAAGTGGAAAAAAAATTTTTTTTGGACTTAGTCATTTTTCCGGCGTTTATCAGACTTTCAGATAGGGGAAATGTCAGTGAGCTTTCCGATTTCAGTTCCAGAGCGATTCGCCCAATGAGTCCTTGATATTTAGTCGTTTTCAGCCAATTTTCTGGATTTTTGAAAATTTAACTTCTTTGTGAAAATATCCACTAAATGAGGGAATAATATGTGTGAGGGTACCCCAGGAGAGTTCCAAATGTGTGTGGGTAGAATATATATCCCACAGGGTTAAAATTGAAAAAAGTTGAAAAAAAATTTTTTTTGGACTTAGTCATTTTTCCGGCGTTTATCAGACTTACAGATAGGGGAAATGTCAGTGAGCTTTCCGATTTCAGTTCCAGAGCGATTCGCCCAATGAGTCCTTGATATTTAGTCGTTTTCAGCCAATTTTCTGGATTTTTGAAAATTTCACTTTTTTGTGAAAATATCCACTAAATGAGAGAATAATATGTGTGAGGGTACCCCAGGAGAGTTCCAAATGTGTGTGGGTAGAATATATATCCCACGGGGGTAAAATTGAAAGAAATTTTTTTTTGGACTTACTCATTTTTCCGGCTTTTATCAGACTTTCAGATAGGGGAAATGTCAGTGAGCTTTCAATTTCAGTTCCAGAGCGATTCGCCCAATGAGTCCTTGATATTTAGTCGTTTTCAGCCAATTTTCTGGATTTTTGAAAATTTCACTTTTTTGTGAAAATATCCACTAAATGAGGGAATAAAATGTGTGAGGGTACCCCAGGAGAGTTCCAAATGTGTGTGGGTAGAATATATATCCCACGGGGGTAAAATTGAAAGAAATTTTTTTTTGGACTTACTCATTTTTCCGGCGTTTATCAGACTTTCAGATAGGGGAAATGTCAGTGAGCTTAAGATTTCAGTTCCAGAGCGATTCACCCAATGAGTCCTTGATATTTAGTCATTTTCAGCCAATTTTCTGGATTTTTGAAAATTTCACTTTTTTGTGAAAATATCCACTAAATGAGGGAATAATATGTGTGAGGGTACCCCAGGAGAGTTCCAAATTTGTGTGGGTAGAATATATTTCCCACAGGGTTAAAATTGAAAAAAGTTGAAAAAATTTTTTTTTTCTACTTAGTCATTTTTCGGCGTTTATCAGACTTTCAGATAGGGGAAATGTCAGTGAGCTCTCCGATTTCAGTTCCAGAGCGATTCGCCCAATGAGTCCTTGATATTTAGTCGTTTTCAGCCAATTTTCAGAATTTTTTAAAATTTCACTTTTTTGTGAAAATATCCACTAAATGAGGGAATAATATGTGTGAGGGTACCCCAGGAGAGTTCCAAATGTGTGTGGGTAGAATATATATCCCACGGGGGTAAAATTGAAAAAAGTTTAAAAATTTTTTTTTTGGATTTAGTAATTTTTCCAGCTTTTATCAGACTTTCAGATAGGGGAAATGTCAGTGAGCGTTCCAATTTCAGTTCCAAAGCAATTCGCCCACTGAGTCCTTGATATTTAGTCGTTTTCAGCCAATTTTCTGGATTTTTGAAAATTTCACTTTTTTGTGAAAATATCCACTAAATGAGGGAATAATATGTGTGAGGGTACCCCAGGAGAGTTCCAAATGTGTGTGGGTAGAATATATATCCCACAGGGTTAAAATTGAAAAAAGTTGAAAAAAAATTTTTTTGGACTTAGTCATTTTTCCGGCGTTTATCAGACTTTCAGATAGGGGAAATGTCAATGAGCTTTCCGATTTCAGTTCCAGAGCGATTCGCCCAATGAGTCCTTGATATTTAGTCGTTTTCAGCCAATTTTCTGGATTTTTGAAAATTTCACTTTTTTGTGAAAATATCCACTAAATGAGGGAATAATATGTGTGAGGGTACCCCAGGAGAGTTCCAAATGTGTGTGGGTAGAATATATATCACACAGGGTTAAAATTGAAAAAAGTTGAAAAAAATTTTTTTTTGGACTTAGTCATTTTTCCGGCGTTTATAAGACTTTCAGATAGGGGAAATGTCAGTGAGCTTTCCGATTTCAGTTCCAGAGCGATTCGCCCAATGAGTCCTTGATATTTAGTCGTTTTCAGCCAATTTTCTGGATTTTTGAAAATTTCACTTTTTTGTGAAAATATCCACTAAATGAGGGAATAATATGTGTGAGGGTACCCCAGGAGAGTTCCAAATGTGTGTGGGTAGAATATATATCCCACAGGGTTAAAATTGAAAAAAGTTGAAAAAAAATTTTTTTTTGTACTTAGTCATTTTTCCGGCGTTTATCAGACTTTCAGATAGGGGAAATGTCAGTGAGCGTTCCGATTTCAGTTCCAGAGCGATTCGCCCAATCAGTCCTTCATATTTAGTTGTTTTCAGCCAATTTTCTGGATTTTTGAAAATTTCACTTTTTTGTGAAAATATCCACTAAATGAGGGAATAATATGTGTGAGGGTACCCCAGGAGAGATCCAAATGTGTGTGGGTAGAATATATATCCCACGGGGGTAAAATTGAAAAAAGTTTAAATATTTTTTTTTGGATTTAGTAATTTTTCCAGCTTTTATCAGACTTTCAGATAGGGGAAATGTCAGTGAGCGTTCCGATTTCAGTTCCAAAGCGATTCGCCCACTGAGTCCTTGATATTTAGACGTTTTCAGCCAATTTAATGGATTTTTGAAAATTTAACTTTTTTGTGAAAATATCCACTAAATGAGGGAATAATATGTGTGAGGGTACCCCAGGAGAGTTCCAAATGTGTTTGGGTAGAATATATACCCCACGTGGGTAAAATTGAAAAAAGTTGAACAAAATTTTTTTTTTGGACTTAGTCATTTTTCCGGCGTTTATCAGACTTTCAGATAGGGGAAAAGTCAGTGAGCGTTCCGATTTCAGTTCCAGAGCGATTCGCCCAATCAGTCCTTGATATTTAGTCGTTTTCAGCCAATTTTCTGGATTTTTGAAAATGTCACTATTTTGTGAAAATATCCACTAAATGAGGGAATAATATGTGTGAGGGTACCCCAGGAGAGTTCCAAATGTGTGTGGGTAGAATATATATCCCACAGGGTTAAAATTGAAAAAAGTTGAAAAAAAATTTTTTTTTGTACTTAGTCATTTTTCCGGCGTTTATCAGACTTTCAGATAGGGGAAATGTCAGTGAGCGTTCCGATTTCAGTTCCAGAGTGATTCGCTCAATGAGTCCTTGATATTTAGTCGTCTTCAGCCAATTTTCTGGATTTTTGAAAATTTCACTTTTTTGTGAAAATATCCACTAAATGAGGGAATAATATGTGTGAAGGTACCCCAGGAGAGTTCCAAATGTGTGTGGGTAGAATATATATCCCACAGGGTTAAAATTGAAAAAAGTTGAAAAAAAATTTTTTTTGGACTTAGTCATTTTTCCGGCGTTTATCAGACTTTCAGATAGGGGAAATGTCAGTGAGCTTTCCGATTTCAGTTCCAGAGCGATTCGCCCAATGAGTCC
Source organism: Phyllobates terribilis (assembly GCF_046119375.1). Classification (NCBI taxonomy): domain Eukaryota; kingdom Metazoa; phylum Chordata; class Amphibia; order Anura; family Dendrobatidae; genus Phyllobates; species Phyllobates terribilis. The sequence goes on from NW_027363294.1 coordinate 1,083,262, forward strand.
TTGATATTTAGTCGTTTTCAGCCAATTTTCTGGATTTTTGAAAATTTCACTTTTTTGTGAAAATATCCACTAAATGAGGGAATAATATGTGTGAGGGTACCCCAGGAGAGTTCCAAATGTGTGTGGGTAGAATATATATCCCACGGGGGTAAAATTGAAAAAAGTTGAAAAAAATTTTTTTTGGGACTTAGTCATTTTTCCTGCGTTTATCAGACTTTCAGTTAGGGCAAATGTCAGTGAGCATTCCGATTTCAGTTCCAGAGCGATTCGCCCAATGAGTCCTTGATATTTAATTGTTTTCAGCCAATTTTCTGGATTTTTGAAAATGTCACTTTTTTGTGAAAATATCCACTAAATGAGGGAATAATAAGTGTGAGGGTACCCCAGGAGAGTTCCAAATGTGTGTGGGTAGAATATATATCCCACGGGGGTAAAATTGAAAAAAGTTGAAAAATTTTTTTTTTTTGGACTTAGTCATTTTTCCTGCGTTTATCAGACTTTCAGATAGGGCAAATGTCAGTGAGCATTCCGATTTCAGTTCCAGAGCGATTCGCCCAATGAGTCCTTGATATTTAGTCATTTTCAGCCAATTTTCTGGATTTTTGAAAATTTCACTTTTTTGTGAAAATATCCACTAAATGAGGGAATAATATGTGTGAGGGTACCTCATGAGAGTTCCAAATGTGTGTGGGTAGAATATATATCCCACAGGGTTAAAATTGAAAAAAGTTGAAAAAAAATTTTTTTTTGTACTTAGTCATTTTTCCGGCGTTTATCAGACTTTCAGATAGGGGAAATGTCAGTAAGCATTCCGAATTCAGTTCCAGAGCGATTCGCCCAATCAGTCCTTCATATTTAGTCGTTTTCAGCAAATTTTCTGGATTTTTGAAAATTTCACTTTTTTGTGAAAATATCCACTAAATGAGGGAATAATATGTGTGAGGGTACCCCAGGAGAGTTCCAAATGTGTGTGGGTAGAATATATATCCCACAGGGTTAAAATTGAAAAAAGTTGAAAAAAATTTTTTTTGGATTTAGTAATTTTTCCAGCTTTTATCAGACTTTCAGATAGGGGAAATGTCAGTGAGCGTTCCGATTTCAGTTCCAAAGCGATTCGCCCACTGAGTCCTTGATATTTAGTCGTTTTCAGCCAATTTAATGGATTTTTGAAAATTTAACTTTTTTTGTGAAAATATCCACTAAATGAGGGAATAATATGTGTGAGGGTACCCCAGGAGAGTTCCAAATGTGTGTGGGTAGAATATATACCCCACGTTGGTAAAATTGAAAAAAGTTGAACAAAATTTTTTTTTTGGACTTAGTCATTTTTCCGGCGTTTATCAGACTTTCAGATAGGGGAAAGGTCAGTGAGCGTTCCGATTTCAGTTCCAGAGCGATTCGCCCAATCAGTCCTTGATATTTAGTCGTTTTCAGCCAATTTTCTGGATTTTTGAAAACTTCACTTTTTTTATGAAAATATCCACTAAATGAGGGAATAATATGTGTGAGGGTACACCAGGAGAGTTCCAAATGTGTGTGGGTAGAATATATATCCCACAGGGTTAAAATTGAAAAAAGTTGAAAAAATTTTTTTTTTGTACTTAGTCATTTTTCCGGCGTTTATCAGACTTTCAGATAGGGGAAATGTCAGTGAGCTTTCCGATTTCAGTTCCAGAGCGATTCGCCCAATGAGACCTTGATATTTAGTCGTTTTCAGCCAATTTTCTGGATTTTTGAAAATTTCACTTTTTTGTGAAAATATCCACTAAATGAGGGAATAATATGTGTGAGGGTACCCCAGGAGAGTTCCAAATGTGTGTGGGTAGAATATATATCCCACAGGGTTAAAATTGAAAAAAGTTTTAAAAAATTTTTTTTGGACTTAGTCATTTTTCCGGCGTTTATCAGACTTTCAGATATTGGAAATGTCAGTGAGCTTTCCGATTTCAGTTCCAGAGCGATTCGCCCAATGAGTCCTTGATATTTAGTCGTTTTCAGCCAATTTTCTGGATTTTTGAAAATTTCACTTTTTTGTGAAAATATCCACTAAATGAGGGAATAATATGTGTGAGGGTACCCCAGGAGAGTTCCAAATGTGTGTCGGTAGAATATATATCCCACGGGGGAAATTTGAAACAAGTTGAAAAAATTTATTTTTTGGACTTAGTCATTTTTCCTGCGTTTATCAGACTTTCAGATAGGGAAAATGTCAGTGAGCATTCTGATTTCAGTTCCAGAGCGATTCGCCCAATGAGTCCTTGATATTTAGTCGTTTTCAGCCAATTTTCTGGATTTTTGAAAATTTCACTTTTTTGTGAAAATATCCACTAAATGAGGGAATAATAAGTGTGAAGGTACCCCAGGAGAGTTCCAAATGTGTGTGGGTAGAATATATATCCCACGGGGGTAAAATTGAAAAAAGTTGAAAAATTTTTTTTTTTGGACTTAGTCATTTTTCCTGCGTTTATCAGACTTTCAGATAGGGCAAATGTCAGTGAGCATTCCGATTTCAGTTCCAGAGCGATTCGCCCAATGAGTCCTTGATATTTAGTCATTTTCAGCCAGTATTTTGGATTTTTGAAAATTTCACTTTTTTGTAAAAATATCCACTAAATGAGGGAAAAATATGTGTGAGGGTACCCCAGGAGAGTTCCAAATGTGTGTGGGTAGAATATATATCCCACGGGGGCAAATTTGAAACAAGTTGAAAAAATTTATTTTTTGGACTTAGTCATTTTTCCTGCGTTTATCAGACTTTCAGATAGGGCAAATGTCAGTGAGCATACCGATTTCAGTTCCAAAGCGATTCGCCCACTGAGTCCTTGATATTTAGTCGTTTTCAGCCAATTTAATTGATTTTTGAAAATTTAACTTTTTTTGTGAAAATATCCACTAAATGAGGGAATAATATGTGTGAGGGTACCCCAGGAGAGTTCCAAATGTGTGTGGGTAGAATATATATCCCACGGGGGCAAATTTGAAACAAGTTGAAAAAATTTATTTTTTGGACTTAGTCATTTTTCCTGCGTTTATCAGACTTTCAGATAGGGCAAATGTCAGTGAGCGTTCCGATTTCAGTTCCAGAGCGATTCGCCCAATCAGTCCTTGATATTTAGTCGTTTTCAGCCAATTTTCTGGATTTTTGAAAATTTCACTTTTTTTGTGAAAATATCCACTAAATGAGGGAATAATATGTGTGAGGGTACCCCAGGAGAGTTCCAAATGTGTGTGGGTAGAATATATATCCCACAGGGTTAAAATTGAAAAAAAAAATTTTTTTGTACTTAGTCATTTTTCCGGCGTTTATCAGACTTTCAGATAGGGGAAATGTCAGTGAGCATTCCGATTTCAGTTCCAGAGCGATTTGCCCAATCAGTCCTTGATATTTAGTCGTTTTCAGCCAATTTTCTGGATTTTTGAAAATTTCACTTTTTTGTGAAAATATCCACTAAATGAGGGAATAATATGTGTGAGGGTACCCCAGGAGAGTTCCAAATGTGTGTGGGTAGAATATATATCCCACAGGGTTAAAATTGAAAAAAGTTGAAAAAAATTTTTTTTGGACTTAGTCATTTTTCCGGCGTTTATCAGACTTTCAGATAGGGGAAATGTCAGTGAGCTTTCCGATTTCAGTTCCAGAGCGATTCGCCCAATGAGTCCTTGATATTTAGTCGTTTTCAGCCAATTTTCTGGATTTTTGAAAATTTCACTTTTTTGTGAAAATATCCACTAAATGAGGGAATAATATGTGTGAGGGTACCCCAGGAGAGTTCCAAATGTGTGTGGGTAGAATATATATCCCACAGGGTTAAAATTGAAAAAAGTTTAAAAAAATTTTTTTTGGACTTAGTCATTTTTCCGGCGTTTATCAGACTTTCAGATAGGGGAAATGTCAGTGAGCTTTCCGATTTCAGTTCCAGAGCGATTCGCCCAATGAGTCCATGATATTTAGTCGTTTTCAGCCAATTTTCTGGATTTTTGAAAATTTCACTTTTTTGTGAAAATATCCACTAAATGAGGGAATAATATGTGTGAGGGTACCCCAGGAGAGTTCCAAATGTGTGTGGGTAGAATATATATCCCACAGGGTTAAAATTGAAAAAAGTTGAAAAAAATTTTTTTTTGGACTTAGTCATTTTTCCGGCGTTTATCAGACTTTCAGATAGGGGAAATGTCAGTGAGCTTTCCGATTTCAGTTCCAGAGCGATTCGCCCAATGAGTCCTTGATATTTAGTCGTTTTCAGCCAATTTTCTGGATTTTTGAAAATTTCACTTTTTTGTGAAAATATCCACTAAATGAGGGAATAATATGTGTGAGGGTACCCCAGGAGAGTTCCAAATGTGTGTGGGTAGAATATATATCCCACAGGGTTAAAATTGAAAAAAGTTGAAAAAAATTTTTTTTTTGTTCTTAGTCATTTTTCCGGCGTTTATCAGACTTTCAGATAGGGGAAATGTCAGTGAGCTTTCCGATTTCAGTTCCAGAGCGATTCGCCCAATGAGTCCTTGATATTTAGTCGTTTTCAGCCAATTTTCTGGATTTTTGAAAATTTCACTTTTTTGTGAAAATATCCACTAAATGAGGGAATAATATGTGTGAGGGTACCCCAGGAGAGTTCCAAATGTGTGTGGGTAGAATATATATCCCACAGGGTTAAAATTGAAAAAAGTTGAAAAAAATTTTTTTTTTGTACTTAGTCATTTTTCCGGCGTTTATCAGACTTTCAGATAGGGGAAATGTCAGTGAGCATTCCGATTTCAGTTCCAGAGCGATTTGCCCAATCAGTACTTGATATTTAGTCGTTTTCAGCCAATTTTCTGGATTTTTGAAAATGTCACTTTTTTGTGAAAATATCCACTAAATGAGGGAATAATATGTGTGAGGGTACCCCAGGAGAGTTCCAAATGTGTGCTGGTAGAATATATATCCCACGGGGGTAAAATTGAAAAAAGTTTAAAAATTTTTTTTTTGGATTTAGTAATTTTTCCAGCTTTTATCAGACTTTCAGATAGGGGAAATGTCAGTGAGCGTTCCGATTTCAGTTCCAAAGCGATTCGCCCACCGAGTCCTTGATATTTAGTTGTTTTCAGCCAATTTTCTGGATTTTTGAAAATTTAACTTTTTTGTGAAAATATCCACTAAATGAGGGAATAATATGTGTGAGGGTACCGCAGGAGAGTTCCAAATGTGTGTGGGTAGAATATATATCCCACAGGGTTAAAATAGAAAAAAGTTGAAAAAAAATTTTTTTGGACTTAGTCATTTTTCCGGCGTTTATCAGACTTTCAGATAGGGGAAATGTCAGTGAGCTTTCCGATTTCAGTTCCAGAGCGATTCGCCCAATGAGTCCTTGATATTTAGTCGTTTTCAGCCAATTTTCTGGATTTTTGAAAATTTCACTTTTTTGTGAAAATATCCACTAAATGAGGGAATAATATGTGTGAGGGTACCCCAGGAGAGTTCCAAATGTGTGTGGGTAGAATATATATCCCACAGGGTTAAAATTGAAAAAAGTTGAAAAAAATTTTTTTTTGGACTTAGTCATTTTTCCGGCGTTTATCAGACTTTCAGATAGGGCAAATGTCAGTGAGCGTTCCGATTTCAGTTCCAGAGCGATTCGCCCAATCAGTCCTTGATATTTAGTCGTTTTCAGCCAATTTTCTGGATTTTTGAAAATTTCACTTTTTTTGTGAAAATATCCACTAAATGAGGGAATAATATGTGTGAGGGTACCCCAGGAGAGTTCCAAATGTGTGTGGGTAGAATATATATCCCACAGGGTTAAAATTGAAAAAAGTTGAAAAAAAATTTTTTTTTGTACTTAGTCATTTTTCCGGCGTTTATCAGACTTTCAGATAGGGGAAATGTCAGTGAGCGTTCCGATTTCAGTTCCAGAGCGATTCGCCCAATCAGTCCTTCATATTTAGTTGTTTTCAGCCAATTTTCTGGATTTTTGAAAATTTCACTTTTTTGTGAAAATATCCACTAAATGAGGGAATAATATGTGTGAGGGTACCCCAGGAGAGTTCCAAATGTGTGTGGGTAGAATATATATCCCACGGGGGTAAAATTGAAAAAAGTTTAAACATTTTTTTTTGGATTTAGTAATTTTTCCAGCTTTTATCAGACTTTCAGATAGGGGAAATGTCAGTGAGCGTTCCGATTTCAGTTCCAAAGCGATTCGCCCACTGAGTCCTTGATATTTAGACGTTTTCAGCCAATTTAATGGATTTTTGAAAATTTAACTTTTTTGTGAAAATATCCACTAAATGAGGGAATAATATGTGTGAGGGTACCCCAGGAGAGTTCCAAATGTGTTTGGGTAGAATATATACCCCACGTGGGTAAAATTGAAAAAAGTTGAACAAAATTTTTTTTTTGGACTTAGTCATTTTTCCGGCGTTTATCAGACTTTCAGATAGGGGAAAAGTCAGTGAGCGTTCCGATTTCAGTTCCAGAGCGATTCGCCCAATCAGTCCTTGATATTTAGTCGTTTTCAGCCAATTTTCTGGATTTTTGAAAATGTCACTATTTTGTGAAAATATCCACTAAATGAGGGAATAATATGTGTGAGGGTACCCCAGGAGAGTTCCAAATGTGTGTGGGTAGAATATATATCCCACAGGGTTAAAATTGAAAAAAGTTGAAAAAAAATTTTTTTTTGTACTTAGTCATTTTTCCGGCGTTTATCAGACTTTCAGATAGGGGAAATGTCAGTGAGCGTTCCGATTTCAGTTCCAGAGCGATTCGCTCAATGAGTCCTTGATATTTAGTCGTCTTCAGCCAATTTTCTGGATTTTTGAAAATTTCACTTTTTTGTGAAAATATCCACTAAATGAGGGAATAATATGTGTGAAGGTACCCCAGGAGAGTTCCAAATGTGTGTGGGTAGAATATATATCCCACAGGGTTAAAATTGAAAAAAGTTGAAAAAAATTTTTTTTGGACTTAGTCATTTTTCCGGCGTTTATCAGACTTTCAGATAGGGGAAATGTCAGTGAGCTTTCCGATTTCAGTTCCAGAGCGATTCGCCCAATGAGTCCTTGATATTTAGTCGTTTTCAGCCAATTTTCTGGATTTTTGAAAATTTCACTTTTTTGTGAAAATATCCACTAAATGAGGGAATAATATGTGTGAGGGTACCCCAGGAGAGTTCCAAATGTGTGTGGGTAGAATATATATCCCACAGGGTTAAAATTGAAAAAGTTGAAAAAAATTTTTTTTTGGACTTAGTCATTTTTCCGGCATATATCAGACTTTCGGATAGGGGAAATGTCAGTGAGCTTTCCGATTTCAGTTCCAGAGCGATTCACCCAATGAGTCCTTGATATTTAGTCGTTTTCAGCCAATTTTCTGGATTTTTGAAAATTTCACTTTTTTGTGAAAATATCCACTAAATGAGGGAATAATATGTGTGAGGGTACCCCAGGAGAGTTCCAAATGTGTGTGGGTAGAATATATACCCCACGTGGGTAAAATTGAAAAAAGTTGAACAAAATTTTTTTTTTGGACTTAGTCATTTTTCCGGCGTTTATCAGACTTTCAGATAGGGGAAACGTCAGTGAGCGTTCCGATTTCAGTTCCAGAGCGATTCGCCCAATCAGTCCTTGATATTTAGTCGTTTTCAGCCAATTTTCTGGATTTTTGAAAATTTCACTTTTTTTATGAAAATATCCACTAAATGAGGGAATAATATGTGTGAGGGTACCCCAGGAGAGTTCCAAATGTGTGTGGGTAGAATATATATCCCACAGGGTTAAAATTGAAAAAAAAAATTTTTTTGTACTTAGTCATTTTTCCGGCGTTTATCAGACTTTCAGATAGGGGAAATGTCAGTGAGCATTCCGATTTCAGTTCCAGAGCGATTTGCCCAATCAGTCCTTGATATTTAGTCGTTTTCAGCCAATTTTCTGGATTTTTGAAAATTTCACTTTTTTGTGAAAATATCCACTAAATGAGGGAATAATATGTGTGAGGGTACCCCAGGAGAGTTCCAAATGTGTGTGGGTAGAATATATATCCCACAGGGTTAAAATTGAAAAAAGTTGAAAAAAATTTTTTTTGGACTTAGTCATTTTTCCGGCGTTTATCAGACTTTCAGATAGGGGAAATGTCAGTGAGCTTTCCGATTTCAGTTCCAGAGCGATTCGCCCAATGAGTCCTTGATATTTAGTCGTTTTCAGCCAATTTTCTGGATTTTTGAAAATTTCACTTTTTTGTGAAAATATCCACTAAATGAGGGAATAATATGTGTGAGGGTACCCCAGGAGAGTTCCAAATGTGTGTGGGTAGAATATATATCCCACAGGGTTAAAATTGAAAAAAGTTTAAAAAAATTTTTTTTGGACTTAGTCATTTTTCCGGCGTTTATCAGACTTTCAGATAGGGGAAATGTCAGTGAGCTTTCCGATTTCAGTTCCAGAGCGATTCGCCCAATGAGTCCATGATATTTAGTCGTTTTCAGCCAATTTTCTGGATTTTTGAAAATTTCACTTTTTTGTGAAAATATCCACTAAATGAGGGAATAATATGTGTGAGGGTACCCCAGGAGAGTTCCAAATGTGTGTGGGTAGAATATATATCCCACAGGGTTAAAATTGAAAAAAGTTGAAAAAAATTTTTTTTTGGACTTAGTCATTTTTCCGGCGTTTATCAGACTTTCAGATAGGGGAAATGTCAGTGAGCTTTCCGATTTCAGTTCCAGAGCGATTCGCCCAATGAGTCCTTGATATTTAGTCGTTTTCAGCCAATTTTCTGGATTTTTGAAAATTTCACTTTTTTGTGAAAATATCCACTAAATGAGGGAATAATATGTGTGAGGGTACCCCAGGAGAGTTCCAAATGTGTGTGGGTAGAATATATATCCCACAGGGTTAAAATTGAAAAAAGTTGAAAAAAATTTTTTTTTTGTTCTTAGTCATTTTTCCGGCGTTTATCAGACTTTCAGATAGGGGAAATGTCAGTGAGCTTTCCGATTTCAGTTCCAGAGCGATTCGCCCAATGAGTCCTTGATATTTAGTCGTTTTCAGCCAATTTTCTGGATTTTTGAAAATTTCACTTTTTTGTGAAAATATCCACTAAATGAGGGAATAATATGTGTGAGGGTACCCCAGGAGAGTTCCAAATGTGTGTGGGTAGAATATATATCCCACAGGGTTAAAATTGAAAAAAGTTGAAAAAAATTTTTTTTTTGTACTTAGTCATTTTTCCGGCGTTTATCAGACTTTCAGATAGGGGAAATGTCAGTGAGCATTCCGATTTCAGTTCCAGAGCGATTTGCCCAATCAGTACTTGATATTTAGTCGTTTTCAGCCAATTTTCTGGATTTTTGAAAATGTCACTTTTTTGTGAAAATATCCACTAAATGAGGGAATAATATGTGTGAGGGTACCCCAGGAGAGTTCCAAATGTGTGCTGGTAGAATATATATCCCACGGGGGTAAAATTGAAAAAAGTTTAAAAATTTTTTTTTTGGATTTAGTAATTTTTCCAGCTTTTATCAGACTTTCAGATAGGGGAAATGTCAGTGAGCGTTCCGATTTCAGTTCCAAAGCGATTCGCCCACCGAGTCCTTGATATTTAGTTGTTTTCAGCCAATTTTCTGGATTTTTGAAAATTTAACTTTTTTGTGAAAATATCCACTAAATGAGGGAATAATATGTGTGAGGGTACCCCAGGAGAGTTCCAAATGTGTGTGGGTAGAATATATATCCCACAGGGTTAAAATTGAAAAAAGTTGAAAAAAATTTTTTTTTGGACTTAGTCATTTTTCCGGCGTTTATCAGACTTTCAGATAGGGCAAATGTCAGTGAGCGTTCCGATTTCAGTTCCAGAGCGATTCGCCCAATCAGTCCTTGATATTTAGTCGTTTTCAGCCAATTTTCTGGATTTTTGAAAATTTCACTTTTTTTGTGAAAATATCCACTAAATGAGGGAATAATATGTGTGAGGGTACCCCAGGAGAGTTCCAAATGTGTGTGGGTAGAATATATATCCCACAGGGTTAAAATTGAAAAAAGTTGAAAAAAAATTTTTTTTTGTACTTAGTCATTTTTCCGGCGTTTATCAGACTTTCAGATAGGGGAAATGTCAGTGAGCGTTCCGATTTCAGTTCCAGAGCGATTCGCCCAATCAGTCCTTCATATTTAGTTGTTTTCAGCCAATTTTCTGGATTTTTGAAAATTTCACTTTTTTGTGAAAATATCCACTAAATGAGGGAATAATATGTGTGAGGGTACCCCAGGAGAGTTCCAAATGTGTGTGGGTAGAATATATATCCCACGGGGGTAAAATTGAAAAAAGTTTAAACATTTTTTTTTGGATTTAGTAATTTTTCCAGCTTTTATCAGACTTTCAGATAGGGGAAATGTCAGTGAGCGTTCCGATTTCAGTTCCAAAGCGATTCGCCCACTGAGTCCTTGATATTTAGACGTTTTCAGCCAATTTAATGGATTTTTGAAAATTTAACTTTTTTGTGAAAATATCCACTAAATGAGGGAATAATATGTGTGAGGGTACCCCAGGAGAGTTCCAAATGTGTTTGGGTAGAATATATACCCCACGTGGGTAAAATTGAAAAAAGTTGAACAAAATTTTTTTTTTGGACTTAGTCATTTTTCCGGCGTTTATCAGACTTTCAGATAGGGGAAAAGTCAGTGAGCGTTCCGATTTCAGTTCCAGAGCGATTCGCCCAATCAGTCCTTGATATTTAGTCGTTTTCAGCCAATTTTCTGGATTTTTGAAAATGTCACTATTTTGTGAAAATATCCACTAAATGAGGGAATAATATGTGTGAGGGTACCCCAGGAGAGTTCCAAATGTGTGTGGGTAGAATATATATCCCACAGGGTTAAAATTGAAAAAAGTTGAAAAAAAATTTTTTTTTGTACTTAGTCATTTTTCCGGCGTTTATCAGACTTTCAGATAGGGGAAATGTCAGTGAGCGTTCCGATTTCAGTTCCAGAGCGATTCGCTCAATGAGTCCTTGATATTTAGTCGTCTTCAGCCAATTTTCTGGATTTTTGAAAATTTCACTTTTTTGTGAAAATATCCACTAAATGAGGGAATAATATGTGTGAAGGTACCCCAGGAGAGTTCCAAATGTGTGTGGGTAGAATATATATCCCACAGGGTTAAAATTGAAAAAAGTTGAAAAAAATTTTTTTTGGACTTAGTCATTTTTCCGGCGTTTATCAGACTTTCAGATAGGGGAAATGTCAGTGAGCTTTCCGATTTCAGTTCCAGAGCGATTCGCCCAATGAGTCCTTGATATTTAGTCGTTTTCAGCCAATTTTCTGGATTTTTGAAAATTTCACTTTTTTGTGAAAATATCCACTAAATGAGGGAATAATATGTGTGAGGGTACCCCAGGAGAGTTCCAAATGTGTGTGGGTAGAATATATATCCCACAGGGTTAAAATTGAAAAAGTTGAAAAAAATTTTTTTTTGGACTTAGTCATTTTTCCGGCATATATCAGACTTTCGGATAGGGGAAATGTCAGTGAGCTTTCCGATTTCAGTTCCAGAGCGATTCACCCAATGAGTCCTTGATATTTAGTCGTTTTCAGCCAATTTTCTGGATTTTTGAAAATTTCACTTTTTTGTGAAAATATCCACTAAATGAGGGAATAATATGTGTGAGGGTACCCCAGGAGAGTTCCAAATGTGTGTGGGTAGAATATATACCCCACGTGGGTAAAATTGAAAAAAGTTGAACAAAATTTTTTTTTTGGACTTAGTCATTTTTCCGGCGTTTATCAGACTTTCAGATAGGGGAAACGTCAGTGAGCGTTCCGATTTCAGTTCCAGAGCGATTCGCCCAATCAGTCCTTGATATTTAGTCGTTTTCAGCCAATTTTCTGGATTTTTGAAAATTTCACTTTTTTTATGAAAATATCCACTAAATGAGGGAATAATATGTGTGAGGGTACACCAGGAGAGTTCCAAATGTGTGTGGGTAGAATATATATCCCACAGGGTTAAAATTGAAAAAAGTTGAAAAAAATTTTTTTTGGACTTAGTCATTTTTCCGGCGTTTATCAGACTTTCAGATATTGGAAATGTCAGTGAGCTTTCCGATTTCAGTTCCAGAGCGATTCGCCCAATGAGTCCTTGATATTTAGTCGTTTTCAGCCAATTTTCTGGATTTTTGAAAATTTCACTTTTTTGTGAAAATATCCACTAAATGAGGGAATAATATGTGTGAGGGTACCCCAGGAGAGTTCCAAATGTGTGTGGGTAGAATATATATCCCACGGGGGCAAATTTGAAACAAGTTGAAAAAATTTATTTTTTGAACTTAGTCATTTTTCCTGCGTTTATCAGACTTTCAGATAGGGCAAATGTCAGTGAGCATTCTGATTTCAGTTCCAGAGCGATTCGCCCAATGAGTCCTTGATATTTAGTCGTTTTCAGCCAATTTTCTGGATTTTTGAAAATTTCACTTTTTTGTGAAAATATCCACTAAATGAGGGAATAATAAGTGTGAGGGTACCCCAGGAGAGTTCCAAATGTGTGTGGGTAGAATATATATCCCACGGGGGTAAAATTGAAAAAAGTTGAAAAAAATTTTTTTTGGGACTTAGTCATTTTTCCTGCGTTTATCAGACTTTCAGTTAGGGCAAATGTCAGTGAGCATTCCGATTTCAGTTCCAGAGCGATTCGCCCAATGAGTCCTTGATATTTAGTTGTTTTCAGCCAATTTTCTGGATTTTTGAAAATGTCACTTTTTTGTGAAAATATCCACTAAATGAGGGAATAATAAGTGTGAGGGTACCCCAGGAGAGTTCCAAATGTGTGTGGGTAGAATATATATCCCACGGGGGTAAAATTGAAAAAAGTTGAAAAATTTTTTTTTTTTGGACTTAGTCATTTTTCCTGCGTTTATCAGACTTTCAGATAGGGCAAATGTCAGTGAGCATTCCGATTTCAGTTCCAGAGCGATTCGCCCAATGAGTCCTTGCTATTTTGTCATTTTCAGCCAATTTTCTGGATTTTTGAAAATTTCACTTTTTTGTGAAAATATCCACTAAATGAGGGAATAATATGTGTGAGGGTACCCCAGGAGAGTTCCAAATGTGTGTGGGTAGAATATATATCCCACAGGGTTAAAATTGAAAAAAGTTGAAAAAAAATTTTTTTTTGTACTTAGTCATTTTTCCGGCGTTTATCAGACTTTCAGATAGGGGAAATGTCAGTAAGCATTCCGAATTCAGTTCCAGAGCGATTCGCCCAATCAGTCCTTCATATTTTGTCGTTTTCAGCAAATTTTCTGGATTTTTGAAAATTTCACTTTTTTGTGAAAATATCCACTAAATGAGGGAATAATATGTGTGAGGGTACCCCAGGAGAGTTCCAAATGTGTGTGGGTAGAATATATATCCCACAGGGTTAAAATTGAAAAAAGTTGAAAAAAATTTTTTTTGGATTTAGTAATTTTTCCAGCTTTTATCAGACTTTCAGATAGGGGAAATGTCAGTGAGCGTTCCGATTTCAGTTCCAAAGCGATTCGCCTACTGAGTCCTTGATATTTAGTCGTTTTCAGCCAATTTAATGGATTTTTGAAAATTTAACTTTTTTTGTGAAAATATCCACTAAATGAGGGAATAATATGTGTGAGGGTACCCCAGGAGAGTTCCAAATGTGTGTGGGTAGAATATATACCCCACGTGGGTAAAATTGAAAAAAGTTGAACAAAATTTTTTTTTTGGACTTAGTCATTTTTCCGGCGTTTATCAGACTTTCAGATAGGGGAAAGGTCAGTGAGCGTTCCGATTTCAGTTCCAGAGCGATTCGCCCAATCAGTCCTTGATATTTAGTCGTTTTCAGCCAATTTTCTGGATTTTTGAAAACTTCACTTTTTTTATGAAAATATCCACTAAATGAGGGAATAATATGTGTGAGGGTACACCAGGAGAGTTCCAAATGTGTGTGGGTAGAATATATATCCCACAGGGTTAAAATTGAAAAAAGTTGAAAAAATTTTTTTTTTGTACTTAGTCATTTTTCCGGCGTTTATCAGACTTTCAGATAGGGGAAATGTCAGTGAGCTTTCCGATTTCAGTTCCAGAGCGATTCGCCCAATGAGACCTTGATATTTAGTCGTTTTCAGCCAATTTTCTGAATTTTTGAAAATTTCACTTTTTTGTGAAAATATCCACTAAATGAGGGAATAATATGTGTGAGGGTACCCCAGGAGAGTTCCAAATGTGTGTGGGTAGAATATATATCCCACAGGGTTAAAATTGAAAAAAGTTTTAAAAAATTTTTTTTGGACTTAGTCATTTTTCCGGCGTTTATCAGACTTTCAGATATTGGAAATGTCAGTGAGCTTTCCGATTTCAGTTCCAGAGCGATTCGCCCAATGAGTCCTTGATATTTAGTCGTTTTCAGCCAATTTTCTGGATTTTTGAAAATTTCACTTTTTTGTGAAAATATCCACTAAATGAGGGAATAATATGTGTGAGGGTACCCCAGGAGAGTTCCAAATGTGTGTCGGTAGAATATATATCCCACGGGGGAAATTTGAAACAAGTTGAAAAAATTTATTTTTTGGACTTAGTCATTTTTCCTGCGTTTATCAGACTTTCAGATAGGGCAAATGTCAGTGAGCATTCTGATTTCAGTTCCAGAGCGATTCGCCCAATGAGTCCTTGATATTTAGTCGTTTTCAGCCAATTTTCTGGATTTTTGAAAATTTCACTTTTTTGTGAAAATATCCACTAAATGAGGGAATAATAAGTGTGAAGGTACCCCAGGAGAGTTCCAAATGTGTGTGGGTAGAATATATATCCCACGGGGGTAAAATTGAAAAAAGTTGAAAAATTTTTTTTTTTGGACTTAGTCATTTTTCCTGCGTTTATCAGACTTTCAGATAGGGCAAATGTCAGTGAGCATTCCGATTTCAGTTCCAGAGCGATTCGCCCAATGAGTCCTTGATATTTAGTCATTTTCAGCCAGTATTTTGGATTTTTGAAAATTTCACTTTTTTGTAAAAATATCCACTAAATGAGGGAAAAATATGTGTGAGGGTACCCCAGGAGAGTTCCAAATTTGTGTGGGTAGAATATATATCCCACGGGGGCAAATTTGAAACAAGTTGAAAAAATTTATTTTTTGGACTTAGTCATTTTTCCTGCGTTTATCAGACTTTCAGATAGGGCAAATGTCAGTGAGCATACCGATTTCAGTTCCAAAGCGATTCGCCCACTGAGTCCTTGATATTTAGTCGTTTTCAGCCAATTTAATTGATTTTTGAAAATTTAACTTTTTTTGTGAAAATATCCACTAAATGAGGGAATAATATGTGTGAGGGTACCCCAGGAGAGTTCCAAATGTGTGTGGGTAGAATATATACCCCACGGGGGTAAAATTGAAAAAAGTTGAAAAAAATTTTTTTTGGGACTTAGTCATTTTTCCTGCGTTTATCAGACTTTCAGATAGGGCAAATGTCAGTGAGCATTCCGATTTCAGTTCCAGAGCGATTCGCCCAATGAGTCCTTGATATTTAGTCATTTTCAGCCAGTATTTTGGATTTTTGAAAATTTCACTTTTTTGTGAAAATATCCACTAAATGAGGGAAAAATATGTGTGAGGGTACCCCAGGAGAGTTCCCACTGTGTTGTGGTAGAATATATATCCCACGGGGGTAAAATTGCAAAAAGTTGAAAAAAATTTTTTTTTGGACTTAGTCATTTTTCCTGCGTTTATCAGACTTTCAGATAGGGCAAATGTCAGTGAGCATTCCCATTTCAGTTCCAGAGCGATTCGCCCAATGAGTCCTTGATATTTAGTCGTTCTCAGCCAATTTTCTGGATTTTTGAAAATGTCACTTTTTTGTGAAAATATCCACTAAATGAGGGAATAATAAGTGTGAGGGTACCCCAGGAGAGTTCCAAATGTATGTGGGTAGAATATATATCCCACGGGGGTAAAATTGAAAAAAGTTGAAAACATTTTTTTTTTGGACTTAGTCATTTTTTCGGCATTGATCAGACTTTCAAATAGGGCAAATGTCAGTGAGCGTTCCGATTTCAGTTCCAGAGCGATTCGCCCAATCAGTCCTTGATATTTAGTCGTTTTCAGCCAATTTTCTGGATTTTTGAAAATTTCACTTTTTTTGTGAAAATATCCACTAAATGAGGGAATAATATGTGTGAGGGTACCCCAGGAGAGTTCCAAATGTGTGTGGGTAGAATATATATCCCACAGGGTTAAAATTGAAAAAAAAATTTTTTTTGTACTTAGTCATTTTTCCGGCGTTTATCAGACTTTCAGATAGGGGAAATGTCAGTGAGCATTCCGATTTCAGTTCCAGAGCGATTTGCCCAATCAGTCCTTGATATTTAGTCGTTTTCAGCCAATTTTCTGGATTTTTGAAAATTTCACTTTTTTGTGAAAATATCCACTAAATGAGGGAATAATATGTGTGAGGGTACCCCAGGAGAGTTCCAAATGTGTGTGGGTAGAATATATATCCCACAGGGTTAAAATTGAAAAAAGTTGAAAAAAATTTTTTTTGGACTTAGTCATTTTTCCGGCGTTTATCAGACTTTCAGATAGGGGAAATGTCAGTGAGCTTTCCGATTTCAGTTCCAGAGCGATTCGCCCAATGAGTCCTTGATATTTAGTCGTTTTCAGCCAATTTTCTGGATTTTTGAAAATTTCACTTTTTTGTGAAAATATCCACTAAATGAGGGAATAATATGTGTGAGGGTACCCCAGGAGAGTTCCAAATGTGTGTGGGTAGAATATATATCCCACAGGGTTAAAATTGAAAAAAGTTGAAAAAAATTTTTTTTTTGTTCTTAGTCATTTTTCCGGCGTTTATCAGACTTTCAGATAGGGGAAATGTCAGTGAGCTTTCCGATTTCAGTTCCAGAGCGATTCGCCCAATGAGTCCTTGATATTTAGTCGTTTTCAGCCAATTTAATTGATTTTTGAAAATTTAACTTTTTTTGTGAAAATATCCACTAAATGAGGGAATAATATGTGTGAGGGTACCCCAGGAGAGTTCCAAATGTGTGTGGGTAGAATATATACCCCACGGGGGTAAAATTGAAAAAAGTTGAAAAAAATTTTTTTTGGGACTTAGTCATTTTTCCTGCGTTTATCAGACTTTCAGATAGGGCAAATGTCAGTGAGCATTCCGATTTCAGTTCCAGAGCGATTCGCCCAATGAGTCCTTGATATTTAGTCATTTTCAGCCAGTATTTTGGATTTTTGAAAATTTCACTTTTTTGTGAAAATATCCACTAAATGAGGGAAAAATATGTGTGAGGGTACCCCAGGAGAGTTCCCACTGTGTTGTGGTAGAATATATATCCCACGGGGGTAAAATTGCAAAAAGTTGAAAAAAATTTTTTTTTGGACTTAGTCATTTTTCCTGCGTTTATCAGACTTTCAGATAGGGCAAATGTCAGTGAGCATTCCCATTTCAGTTCCAGAGCGATTCGCCCAATGAGTCCTTGATATTTAGTCGTTCTCAGCCAATTTTCTGGATTTTTGAAAATGTCACTTTTTTGTGAAAATATCCACTAAATGAGGGAATAATAAGTGTGAGGGTACCCCAGGAGAGTTCCAAATGTATGTGGGTAGAATATATATCCCACGGGGGTAAAATTGAAAAAAGTTGAAAACATTTTTTTTTTGGACTTAGTCATTTTTTCGGCATTGATCAGACTTTCAAATAGGGCAAATGTCAGTGAGCGTTCCGATTTCAGTTCCAGAGCGATTCGCCCAATCAGTCCTTGATATTTAGTCGTTTTCAGCCAATTTTCTGGATTTTTGAAAATTTCACTTTTTTTGTGAAAATATCCACTAAATGAGGGAATAATATGTGTGAGGGTACCCCAGGAGAGTTCCAAATGTGTGTGGGTAGAATATATATCCCACAGGGTTAAAATTGAAAAAAAAATTTTTTTTGTACTTAGTCATTTTTCCGGCGTTTATCAGACTTTCAGATAGGGGAAATGTCAGTGAGCATTCCGATTTCAGTTCCAGAGCGATTTGCCCAATCAGTCCTTGATATTTAGTCATTTTCAGCCAATTTTCTGGATTTTTGAAAATTTCACTTTTTTGTGAAAATATCCACTAAATGAGGGAATAATATGTGTGAGGGTACCCCAGGAGAGTTCCAAATGTGTGTGGGTAGAATATATATCCCACAGGGTTAAAATTGAAAAAAGTTGAAAAAAATTTTTTTTGGACTTAGTCATTTTTCCGGCGTTTATCAGACTTTCAGATAGGGGAAATGTCAGTGAGCTTTCCGATTTCAGTTCCAGAGCGATTCGCCCAATGAGTCCTTGATATTTAGTCGTTTTCAGCCAATTTTCTGGATTTTTGAAAATTTCACTTTTTTGTGAAAATATCCACTAAATGAGGGAATAATATGTGTGAGGGTACCCCAGGAGAGTTCCAAATGTGTGTGGGTAGAATATATATCCCACAGGGTTAAAATTGAAAAAAGTTGAAAAAAATTTTTTTTTTGTTCTTAGTCATTTTTCCGGCGTTTATCAGACTTTCAGATAGGGGAAATGTCAGTGAGCTTTCCGATTTCAGTTCCAGAGCGATTCGCCCAATGAGTCCTTGATATTTAGGCGTTTTCAGCCAATTTTCTGGATTTTTGAAAATTTCACTTTTTTGTGAAAATATCCACTAAATGAGGGAATAATATGTGTGAGGGTACCCCAGGAGAGTTCCAAATGTGTGTGGGTAGAATATATATCCCACAGGGTTAAAATTGAAAAAAGTTGAAAAAAATTTTTTTTTTGTACTTAGTCATTTTTCCGGCGTTTATCAGACTTTCAGATAGGGGAAATGTCAGTGAGCATTCCGATTTCAGTTCCAGAGTGATTTGCCCAATCAGTACTTGATATTTAGTCGTTTTCAGCCAATTTTCTGGATTTTTGAAAATGTCACTTTTTTGTGAAAATATCCACTAAATGAGGGAATAATATGTGTGAGGGTACCCCAGGAGAGTTCCAAATGTGTGCTGGTAGAATATATATCCCACGGGGGTAAAATTGAAAAAAGTTTAAAAATTTTTTTTTTGGATTTAGTAATTTTTCCAGCTTTTATCAGACTTTCAGATAGGGGAAATGTCAGTGAGCGTTCCGATTTCAGTTCCAAAGCGATTCACCCACCGAGTCCTTGATATTTAGTTGTTTTCAGCCAATTTTCTGGATTTTTGAAAATTTAACTTTTTTGTGAAAATATCCACTAAATGAGGGAATAATATGTGTGAGGGTACCGCAGGAGAGTTCCAAATGTGTGTGGGTAGAATATATATCCCACAGGGTTAAAATTGAAAAAAGTTGAAAAAAATTTTTTTTGGACTTAGTCATTTTTCCGGCGTTTATCAGACTTTCAGATAGGGGAAATGTCAGTGAGCTTTCCGATTTCAGTTCCAGAGCGATTCGCCCAATGAGTCCTTGATATTTAGTCGTTTTCAGCCAATTTTCTGGATTTTTGAAAATTTCACTTTTTTGTGAAAATATCCACTAAATGAGGGAATAATATGTGTGAGGGTACCCCAGGAGAGTTCCAAATGTGTGTGGGTAGAATATATATCCCACAGGGTTAAAATTGAAAAAAGTTGAAAAAAATTTTTTTTTGGACTTAGTCATTTTTCCGGCGTTTATCAGACTTTCAGATAGGGGAAATGTCAGTGAGCTTTCCGATTTCAGTTCCAGAGCGATTCGCCCAATGAGTCCTTGATATTTAGTCGTTTTCAGCCAATTTTCTGGATTTTTGAAAATTTCACTTTTTTGTGAAAATATCCACTAAATGAGGGAATAATTTGTGTGAGGGTACCCCAGGAGAGTTCCAAATGCGTGTGGGTAGAATATATATCCCACAGGGTTAAAATTGAAAAAAGTTGAAAAAAATTTTTTTTTTGTTCTTAGTCATTTTTCCGGCGTTTATCAGACTTTCAGATTGGGGAAATGTCAGTGAGCTTTCCGATTTCAGTTCCAGAGCGATTCGCCCAATGAGTCCTTGATATTTAAGCGTTTTCAGCCAATTTTCTGGATTTTTGAAAATTTCTCTTTTTTGTGAAAATATCCACTAAATGAGGGAATAATATGTGTGAGGGTACCCCAGGAGAGTTCCAAATGTGTGTGGGTAGAATATATATCCCACGGGGGCAAATTTGAAACAAGTTGAAAAAATTTATTTTTTGGACTTAGTCATTTTTCCTGCGTTTATCAGACTTTCAGATAGGGCAAATGTCAGTGAGCGTTCCGATTTCAGTTCCAGAGCGATTCGCCCAATCAGTCCTTGATATTTAGTCGTTTTCAGCCAATTTTCTGGATTTTTGAAAATTTCACTTTTTTTGTGAAAATATCCACTAAATGAGGGAATAATATGTGTGAGGGTACCCCAGGAGAGTTCCAAATGTGTGTGGGTAGAATATATATCCCACAGGGTTAAAATTGAAAAAAAAATTTTTTTTGTACTTAGTCATTTTTCCGGCGTTTATCAGACTTTCAGATAGGGGAAATGTCAGTGAGCATTCCGATTTCAGTTCCAGAGCGATTTGCCCAATCAGTCCTTGATATTTAGTCGTTTTCAGCCAATTTTCTGGATTTTTGAAAATTTCACTTTTTTGTGAAAATATCCACTAAATGAGGGAATAATATGTGTGAGGGTACCCCAGGAGAGTTCCAAATGTGTGTGGGTAGAATATATATCCCACAGGGTTAAAATTGAAAAAAGTTGAAAAAAATTTTTTTTGGACTTAGTCATTTTTCCGGCGTTTATCACACTTTCAGATAGGGGAAATGTCAGTGAGCTTTCCGATTTCAGTTCCAGAGCGATTCGCCCAATGAGTCCATGATATTTAGTCGTTTTCAGCCAATTTTCTGGATTTTTGAAAATTTCACTTTTTTGTGAAAATATCCACTAAATGAGGGAATAATATGTGTGAGGGTACCCCAGGAGAGTTCCAAATGTGTGTGGGTAGAATATATATCCCACAGGGTTAAAATTGAAAAAAGTTGAAAAAAATTTTTTTTTGTTCTTAGTCATTTTTCCGGCGTTTATCAGACTTTCAGATAGGGGAAATGTCAGTGAGCTTTCCGATTTCAGTTCCAGAGCGATTCGCCCAATGAGTCCTTGATATTTAGTCGTTTTCAGCCAATTTTCTGGATTTTTGAAAATTTCACTTTTTTGTGAAAATATCCACTAAATGAGGGAATAATATGTGTGAGGGTACCCCAGGAGAGTTCCAAATGTGTGTGGGTAGAATATATATCCCACAGGGTTAAAATTGAAAAAAGTTGAAAAAAATTTTTTTTTTGTACTTAGTCATTTTTCCGGCGTTTATCAGACTTTCAGATAGGGGAAATGTCAGTGAGCATTCCGATTTCAGTTCCAGAGCGATTTGCCCAATCAGTACTTGATATTTAGTCGTTTTCAGCCAATTTTCTGGATTTTTGAAAATGTCACTTTTTTGTGAAAATATCCACTAAATGAGGGAATAATATGTGTGAGGGTACCCCAGGAGAGTTCCAAATGTGTGCTGGTAGAATATATATCCCACGGGGGTAAAATTGAAAAAAGTTTAAAAATTTTTTTTTTGGATTTAGTAATTTTTCCAGCTTTTATCAGACTTTCAGATAGGGGAAATGTCAGTGAGCGTTCCGATTTCAGTTCCAAAGCGATTCACCCACCGAGTCCTTGATATTTAGTTGTTTTCAGCCAATTTTCTGGATTTTTGAAAATTTAACTTTTTTGTGAAAATATCCACTAAATGAGGGAATAATATGTGTGAGGGTACCGCAGGAGAGTTCCAAATGTGTGTGGGTAGAATATATATCCCACAGGGTTAAAATTGAAAAAAGTTGAAAAAAATTTTTTTTGGACTTAGTCATTTTTCCGGCGTTTATCAGACTTTCAGATAGGGGAAATGTCAGTGAGCTTTCCGATTTCAGTTCCAGAGCGATTCGCCCAATGAGTCCTTGATATTTAGTCGTTTTCAGCCAATTTTCTGGATTTTTGAAAATTTCACTTTTTTGTGAAAATATCCACTAAATGAGGGAATAATATGTGTGAGGGTACCCCAGGAGAGTTCCAAATGTGTGTGGGTAGAATATATATCCCACAGGGTTAAAATTGAAAAAAGTTGAAAAAAATTTTTTTTTGGACTTAGTCATTTTTCCGGCGTTTATCAGACTTTCAGATAGGGGAAATGTCAGTGAGCTTTCCGATTTCAGTTCCAGAGCGATTCGCCCAATGAGTCCTTGATATTTAGTCGTTTTCAGCCAATTTTCTGGATTTTTGAAAATTTCACTTTTTTGTGAAAATATCCACTAAATGAGGGAATAATTTGTGTGAGGGTACCCCAGGAGAGTTCCAAATGCGTGTGGGTAGAATATATATCCCACAGGGTTAAAATTGAAAAAAGTTGAAAAAAATTTTTTTTTTGTTCTTAGTCATTTTTCCGGCGTTTATCAGACTTTCAGATAGGGGAAATGTCAGTGAGCTTTCCGATTTCAGTTCCAGAGCGATTCGCCCAATGAGTCCTTGATATTTAAGCGTTTTCAGCCAATTTTCTGGATTTTTGAAAATTTCTCTTTTTTGTGAAAATATCCACTAAATGAGGGAATAATATGTGTGAGGGTACCCCAGGAGAGTTCCAAATGTGTGTGGGTAGAATATATATCCCACGGGGGCAAATTTGAAACAAGTTGAAAAAATTTATTTTTTGGACTTAGTCATTTTTCCTGCGTTTATCAGACTTTCAGATAGGGCAAATGTCAGTGAGCGTTCCGATTTCAGTTCCAGAGCGATTCGCCCAATCAGTCCTTGATATTTAGTCGTTTTCAGCCAATTTTCTGGATTTTTGAAAATTTCACTTTTTTTGTGAAAATATCCACTAAATGAGGGAATAATATGTGTGAGGGTACCCCAGGAGAGTTCCAAATGTGTGTGGGTAGAATATATATCCCACAGGGTTAAAATTGAAAAAAAAATTTTTTTTGTACTTAGTCATTTTTCCGGCGTTTATCAGACTTTCAGATAGGGGAAATGTCAGTGAGCATTCCGATTTCAGTTCCAGAGCGATTTGCCCAATCAGTCCTTGATATTTAGTCGTTTTCAGCCAATTTTCTGGATTTTTGAAAATTTCACTTTTTTGTGAAAATATCCACTAAATGAGGGAATAATATGTGTGAGGGTACCCCAGGAGAGTTCCAAATGTGTGTGGGTAGAATATATATCCCACAGGGTTAAAATTGAAAAAAGTTGAAAAAAATTTTTTTTGGACTTAGTCATTTTTCCGGCGTTTATCACACTTTCAGATAGGGGAAATGTCAGTGAGCTTTCCGATTTCAGTTCCAGAGCGATTCGCCCAATGAGTCCATGATATTTAGTCGTTTTCAGCCAATTTTCTGGATTTTTGAAAATTTCACTTTTTTGTGAAAATATCCACTAAATGAGGGAATAATATGTGTGAGGGTACCCCAGGAGAGTTCCAAATGTGTGTGGGTAGAATATATATCCCACAGGGTTAAAATTGAAAAAAGTTGAAAAAAATTTTTTTTTGTTCTTAGTCATTTTTCCGGCGTTTATCAGACTTTCAGATAGGGGAAATGTCAGTGAGCTTTCCGATTTCAGTTCCAGAGCGATTCGCCCAATGAGTCCTTGATATTTAGTCGTTTTCAGCCAATTTTCTGGATTTTTGAAAATTTCACTTTTTTGTGAAAATATCCACTAAATGAGGGAATAATATGTGTGAGGGTACCCCAGGAGAGTTCCAAATGTGTGTGGGTAGAATATATATCCCACAGGGTTAAAATTGAAAAAAGTTGAAAAAAATTTTTTTTTTGTACTTAGTCATTTTTCCGGCGTTTATCAGACTTTCAGATAGGGGAAATGTCAGTGAGCATTCCGATTTCAGTTCCAGAGCGATTTGCCCAATCAGTACTTGATATTTAGTCGTTTTCAGCCAATTTTCTGGATTTTTGAAAATGTCACTTTTTTGTGAAAATATCCACTAAATGAGGGAATAATATGTGTGAGGGTACCCCAGGAGAGTTCCAAATGTGTGCTGGTAGAATATATATCCCACGGGGGTAAAATTGAAAAAAGTTTAAAAATTTTTTTTTTGGATTTAGTAATTTTTCCAGCTTTTATCAGACTTTCAGATAGGGGAAATGTCAGTGAGCGTTCCGATTTCAGTTCCAAAGCGATTCACCCACCGAGTCCTTGATATTTAGTTGTTTTCAGCCAATTTTCTGGATTTTTGAAAATTTAACTTTTTTGTGAAAATATCCACTAAATGAGGGAATAATATGTGTGAGGGTACCGCAGGAGAGTTCCAAATGTGTGTGGGTAGAATATATATCCCACAGGGTTAAAATTGAAAAAAGTTGAAAAAAATTTTTTTTTGGACTTAGTCATTTTTCCGGCGTTTATCAGACTTTCAGATAGGGGAAATGTCAGTGAGCTTTCCGATTTCAGTTCCAGAGCGATTCGCCCAATGAGTCCTTGATATTTAGTCGTTTTCAGCCAATTTTCTGGATTTTTGAAAATTTCACTTTTTTGTGAAAATATCCACTAAATGAGGGAATAATATGTGTGAGGGTACCCCAGGAGAGTTCCAAATGTGTGTGGGTAGAATATATATCCCACAGGGTTAAAATTGAAAAAAGTTGAAAAAAATTTTTTTTTGGACTTAGTCATTTTTCCGGCGTTTATCAGACTTTCAGATAGGGGAAATGTCAGTGAGCTTTCCGATTTCAGTTCCAGAGCGATTCGCCCAATGAGTCCTTGATATTTAGTCGTTTTCAGCCAATTTTCTGGATTTTTGAAAATTTCACTTTTTTGTGAAAATATCCACTAAATGAGGGAATAATATGTGTGAGGGTACCCCAGGAGAGTTCCAAATGCGTGTGGGTAGAATATATATCCCACAGGGTTAAAATTGAAAAAAGTTGAAAAAAATTTTTTTTTTGTTCTTAGTCATTTTTCCGGCGTTTATCAGACTTTCAGATAGGGGAAATGTCAGTGAGCTTTCCGATTTCAGTTCCAGAGCGATTCGCCCAATGAGTCCTTGATATTTAAGCGTTTTCAGCCAATTTTCTGGATTTTTGAAAATTTCTCTTTTTTGTGAAAATATCCACTAAATGAGGGAATAATATGTGTGAGGGTACCCCAGGAGAGTTCCAAATGTGTGTGGGTAGAATATATATCCCACGGGGGCAAATTTGAAACAAGTTGAAAAAATTTATTTTTTGGACTTAGTCATTTTTCCTGCGTTTATCAGACTTTCAGATAGGGCAAATGTCAGTGAGCGTTCCGATTTCAGTTCCAGAGCGATTCGCCCAATCAGTCCTTGATATTTAGTCGTTTTCAGCCAATTTTCTGGATTTTTGAAAATTTCACTTTTTTTGTGAAAATATCCACTAAATGAGGGAATAATATGTGTGAGGGTACCCCAGGAGAGTTCCAAATGTGTGTGGGTAGAATATATATCCCACAGGGTTAAAATTGAAAAAAAAATTTTTTTTGTACTTAGTCATTTTTCCGGCGTTTATCAGACTTTCAGATAGGGGAAATGTCAGTGAGCATTCCGATTTCAGTTCCAGAGCGATTTGCCCAATCAGTCCTTGATATTTAGTCGTTTTCAGCCAATTTTCTGGATTTTTGAAAATTTCACTTTTTTGTGAAAATATCCACTAAATGAGGGAATAATATGTGTGAGGGTACCCCAGGAGAGTTCCAAATGTGTGTGGGTAGAATATATATCCCACAGGGTTAAAATTGAAAAAAGTTGAAAAAAATTTTTTTTGGACTTAGTCATTTTTCCGGCGTTTATCAGACTTTCAGATAGGGGAAATGTCAGTGAGCTTTCCGATTTCAGTTCCAGAGCGATTCGCCCAATGAGTCCTTGATATTTAGTCGTTTTCAGCCAATTTTCTGGATTTTTGAAAATTTCACTTTTTTGTGAAAATATCCACTAAATGAGGGAATAATATGTGTGAGGGTACCCCAGGAGAGTTCCAAATGTGTGTGGGTAGAATATATATCCCACAGGGTTAAAATTGAAAAAAGTTTAAAAAAATTTTTTTTGGACTTAGTCATTTTTCCGGCGTTTATCAGACTTTCAGATAGGGGAAATGTCAGTGAGCTTTCCGATTTCAGTTCCAGAGCGATTCGCCCAATGAGTCCATGATATTTAGTCGTTTTCAGCCAATTTTCTGGATTTTTGAAAATTTCACTTTTTTGTGAAAATATCCACTAAATGAGGGAATAATATGTGTGAGGGTACCCCAGGAGAGTTCCAAATGTGTGTGGGTAGAATATATATCCCACAGGGTTAAAATTGAAAAAAGTTGAAAAAAATTTTTTTTTGGACTTAGTCATTTTTCCGGCGTTTATCAGACTTTCAGATAGGGGAAATGTCAGTGAGCTTTCCGATTTCAGTTCCAGAGCGATTCGCCCAATGAGTCCATGATATTTAGTCGTTTTCAGCCAATTTTCTGGATTTTTGAAAATTTCACTTTTTTGTGAAAATATCCACTAAATGAGGGAATAATATGTGTGAGGGTACCCCAGGAGAGTTCCAAATGTGTGTGGGTAGAATATATATCCCACAGGGTTAAAATTGAAAAAAGTTGAAAAAAATTTTTTTTTTGTTCTTAGTCATTTTTCCGGCGTTTATCAGACTTTCAGATAGGGGAAATGTCAGTGAGCTTTCCGATTTCAGTTCCAGAGCGATTCGCCCAATGAGTCCTTGATATTTAGTCGTTTTCAGCCAATTTTCTGGATTTTTGAAAATTTCACTTTTTTGTGAAAATATCCACTAAATGAGGGAATAATATGTGTGAGGGTACCCCAGGAGAGTTCCAAATGTGTGTGGGTAGAATATATATCCCACAGGGTTAAAATTGAAAAAAGTTGAAAAAAATTTTTTTTTTGTACTTAGTCATTTTTCCGGCGTTTATCAGACTTTCAGATAGGGGAAATGTCAGTGAGCATTCCGATTTCAGTTCCAGAGCGATTTGCCCAATCAGTACTTGATATTTAGTCGTTTTCAGCCAATTTTCTGGATTTTTGAAAATGTCACTTTTTTGTGAAAATATCCACTAAATGAGGGAATAATATGTGTGAGGGTACCCCAGGAGAGTTCCAAATGTGTGTGGGTAGAATATATATCCCACGGGGGTAAAATTGAAAAAAGTTTAAAAATTTTTTTTTGGGATTTAGTAATTTTTCCAGCTTTTATCAGACTTTCAGATAGGGGAAATGTCAGTGAGCGTTCCGATTTCAGTTCCAAAGCAATTCGCCCAATGAGTCCTTGATATTTAGTCGTTTTCAGCCAATTTTCTGGATTTTTGAAAATTTCACTTTTTTGTGAAAATATCCACTAAATGAGGGAATAATATGTGTGAGGGTACCCCAGGAGAGTTCCAAATGTGTGTGGGTAGAATATATATCCCACAGGGTTAAAATTGAAAAAAGTTGAAAAAAAATTTTTTTGGACTTAGTCATTTTTCCGGCGTTTATCAGACTTTCAGATAGGGGAAATGTCAGTGAGCTTTCCGATTTCAGTTCCAGAGCGATTCGCCCAATGAGTCCTTGATATTTAGTCGTTTTCAGCCAATTTTCTGGATTTTTGAAAATTTCACTTTTTTGTGAAAATATCCACTAAATGAGGGAATAATATGTGTGAGGGTACCCCAGGAGAGTTCCAAATGTGTGTGGGTAGAATATATATCACACAGGGTTAAAATTGAAAAAAGTTGAAAAAAATTTTTTTTTGGACTTAGTCATTTTTCCGGCGTTTATAAGACTTTCAGATAGGGGAAATGTCAGTGAGCTTTCCGATTTCAGTTCCAGAGCGATTCGCCCAATGAGTCCTTGATATTTAGTCGTTTTCAGCCAATTTTCTGGATTTTTTAAAATTTCAATGTTTTGTGAAAATATCCACTAAATGAGGGAATAATATGTGTGAGGGTACCCCAGGAGAGTTCCAAATGTGTGTGGGTAGAATATATATCCCACGGGGGTAAAATTTAAAAAAGGTAAAAAATTTTTTTTTTGGATTTAGTAATTTTTCCAGCTTTTATCAGACTTTCAGATAGGGGAAATGTCAGTGAGCGTTCCGATTTCAGTTCCAAAGCGATTCGCCCACTGAGTCCTTGATATTTAGTCGTTTTCAGCCAATTTAATGGATTTTTGAAAATTTCACTTTTTTGTGAAAATATCCACTAAATGAGGGAATAATATGTG
Organism: Phyllobates terribilis; assembly: GCF_046119375.1. NCBI lineage: Eukaryota > Metazoa > Chordata > Amphibia > Anura > Dendrobatidae > Phyllobates > Phyllobates terribilis. The sequence goes on from NW_027363294.1 coordinate 1,111,499, forward strand.
TGAGGGTACCCCAGGAGAGTTCCAAATGTGTGTGGGTAGAATATATATCCCACAGGGTTAAAATTGAAAAAAGTTTAAAAAAATTTTTTTTGGACTTAGTCATTTTTCCGGCGTTTATCAGACTTTCAGATAGGGGAAATGTCAGTGAGCTTTCCGATTTCAGTTCCAGAGCGATTCGCCCAATGAGTCCATGATATTTAGTCGTTTTCAGCCAATTTTCTGGATTTTTGAAAATTTCACTTTTATGTGAAAATATCCACTAAATGAGGGAATAATATGTGTGAGGGTACCCCAGGAGAGTTCCAAATGTGTGTGGGTAGAATATATATCCCACAGGGTTAAAATTGAAAAAAGTTGAAAAAAATTTTTTTTTGGACTTAGTCATTTTTCCGGCGTTTATCAGACTTTCAGATAGGGGAAATGTCAGTGAGCTTTCCGATTTCAGTTCCAGAGCGATTCGCCCAATGAGTCCTTGATATTTAGTCGTTTTCAGCCAATTTTCTGGATTTTTGAAAATTTCACTTTTTTGTGAAAATATCCACTAAATGAGGGAATAATATGTGTGAGGGTACCCCAGGAGAGTTCCAAATGCGTGTGGGTAGAATATATATCCCACAGGGTTAAAATTGAAAAAAGTTGAAAAAAATTTTTTTTTTGTTCTTAGTCATTTTTCCGGCGTTTATCAGACTTTCAGATAGGGGAAATGTCAGTGAGCTTTCCGATTTCAGTTCCAGAGCGATTCGCCCAATGAGTCCTTGATATTTAGTCGTTTTCAGCCAATTTTCTGGATTTTTGAAAATTTCACTTTTTTGTGAAAATATCCACTAAATGAGGGAATAATATGTGTGAGGGTACCCCAGGAGAGTTCCAAATGTGTGTGGGTAGAATATATATCCCACGGGGGTAAAATTGAAAAAAGTTTAAAAATTTTTTTTTGGGATTTAGTAATTTTTCCAGCTTTTATCAGACTTTCAGATAGGGGAAATGTCAGTGAGCGTTCCGATTTCAGTTCCAAAGCAATTCGCCCAATGAGTCCTTGATATTTAGTCGTTTTCAGCCAATTTTCTGGATTTTTGAAAATTTCACTTTTTTGTGAAAATATCCACTAAATGAGGGAATAATATGTGTGAGGGTACCCCAGGAGAGTTCCAAATGTGTGTGGGTAGAATATATATCCCACAGGGTTAAAATTGAAAAAAGTTGAAAAAAAATTTTTTTGGACTTAGTCATTTTTCCGGCGTTTATCAGACTTTCAGATAGGGGAAATGTCAGTGAGCTTTCCGATTTCAGTTCCAGAGCGATTCGCCCAATGAGTCCTTGATATTTAGTCGTTTTCAGCCAATTTTCTGGATTTTTGAAAATTTCACTTTTTTGTGAAAATATCCACTAAATGAGGGAATAATATGTGTGAGGGTACCCCAGGAGAGTTCCAAATGTGTGTGGGTAGAATATATATCACACAGGGTTAAAATTGAAAAAAGTTGAAAAAAATTTTTTTTTGGACTTAGTCATTTTTCCGGCGTTTATAAGACTTTCAGATAGGGGAAATGTCAGTGAGCTTTCCGATTTCAGTTCCAGAGCGATTCGCCCAATGAGTCCTTGATATTTAGTCGTTTTCAGCCAATTTTCTGGATTTTTTAAAATTTCACTGTTTTGTGAAAATATCCACTAAATGAGGGAATAATATGTGTGAGGGTACCCCAGGAGAGTTCCAAATGTGTGTGGGTAGAATATATATCCCACGGGGGTAAAATTTAAAAAAGGTAAAAAATTTTTTTTTTGGATTTAGTAATTTTTCCAGCTTTTATCAGACTTTCAGATAGGGGAAATGTCAGTGAGCGTTCCGATTTCAGTTCCAAAGCGATTCGCCCACTGAGTCCTTGATATTTAGTCGTTTTCAGCCAATTTAATGGATTTTTGAAAATTTAACTTTTTTGTGAAAATATCCACTAAATGAGGGAATAATATGTGTGAGGGTACCCCAGGAGAGTTCCAAATGTGTGTGGGTAGAATATATATCCCACAGGGTTAAAATTGAAAGAAGTTGAAAAAAAATTTTTTTTTTGTACTTAGTCATTTTTCCGGCGTTTATCAGACTTTCAGATAGAGGAAATGTCAGTGAGCATTCCGATTTCAGTTCCAGAGCGATTCGCCCAATCAGTCCTTGATATTTAGTCGTTTTCAGCCAATTTTCTGGATTTTTGAAAATTTCACTTTTTTGTGAAAATATCCACTAAATGAGGGAATAATATGTGTGAGGGTACCACAGGAGAGTTCCAAATGTGTGTGGGTAGAATATATATCCCACAGGGTTAAAATTGAAAAAAGTTGAAAAAAATTTTTTTTTTGTACTTAGTCATTTTTCCGGCGTTTATCAAACTTTCAGATAGGGGAAATGTCAGTGAGCATTCCGATTTCAGTTCCAGAGCGATTCGCCCAATGAGTCCTTGATATTTAGTCGTTTTCAGCCAATTTTCTGGATTTTTGAAAATTTCACTTTTTTGTGAAAATATCCACTAAATGAGGGAATAATATGTGTGAGGGTACCCCAGGAGAGTTCCAAATGTGTGTGGGTAGAATATATATCCCACAGGGTTAAAATTGAAAAAAGTTGAAAAAAATTTTTTGTTTGTTCTTAGTCATTTTTCCGGCGTTTATCAGACTTTCAGATAGGGGAAATGTCAGTGAGCTTTCCGATTTCAGTTCCAGAGCGATTCGCCCAATGAGTCCTTGATATTTAGTCGTTTTCAGCCAATTTTCTGGATTTTTGAAAATTTCACTTTTTTGTGAAAATATCCACTAAATGAGGGAATAATATGTGTGAGGGTACCCCAGGAGAGTTCCAAATGTGTGTGGGTAGAATATATATCCCACAGGGTTAAAATTGAAAAAAGTTGAAAAAAATTTTTTTTTGGACTTAGTCATTTTTCCGGCGTTTATCAGACTTTCAGATAGGGGAAATGTCAGTGAGCTTTCCGATTTCAGTTCCAGAGCGATTCGCCCAATGAGTCCTTGATATTTAGTCGTTTTCAGCCAATTTTCTGGATTTTTGAAAATTTCACTTTTTTGTGAAAATATCCACTAAATGAGGGAATAATATGTGTGAGGGTACCCCAGGAGAGTTCCAAATGTGTGTGGGTAGAATATATATCCCACGGGGGTAAAATTGAAAAAAGTTAAAAAATTTTTTTTTGGGATTTAGTAATTTTTCCAGCTTTTATCAGACTTTCAGATAGGGGAAATGTCAGTGAGCTTTCCGATTTCAGTTCCAGAGCGATTCGCCGAATGAGTCCTTGATATTTAGTCGTTTTCAGCCAATTTTCTGGATTTTTGAAAATTTCACTTTTTTGTGAAAATATCCACTAAATGAGGGAATAATATGTGTGAGGGTACCCCAGGAGAGTTCCAAATGTGTGTGGGTAGAATATATATCACACAGGGTTAAAATTGAAAAAAGTTGAAAAAAATTTTTTTTTGGACTTAGTCATTTTTCCGGCGTTTATAAGACTTTCAGATAGGGAAAATGTCAGTGAGCTTTCCGATTTCAGTTCCAGAGCGATTCGCCCAATGAGTCCTTGATATTTAGTCGTTTTCAGCCAATTTTCTGGATTTTTTAAAATTTCACTGTTTTGTGAAAATATCCACTAAATGAGGGAATAATATGTGTGAGGGTACCCCAGGAGAGTTCCAAATGTGTGTGGGTAGAATATATATCCCACGGGGGTAAAATTTAAAAAAGGTAAAAAATTTTTTTTTTGGATTTAGTAATTTTTCCAGCTTTTATCAGACTTTCAGATAGGGGAAATGTCAGTGAGCGTTCCGATTTCAGTTCCAAAGCGATTCGCCCACTGAGTCCTTGATATTTAGTCGTTTTCAGCCAATTTAATGGATTTTTGAAAATTTAACTTTTTTGTGAAAATATCCACTAAATGAGGGAATAATATGTGTGAGGGTACCCCAGGAGAGTTCCAAATGTGTGTGGGTAGAATATATATCCCACAGGGTTAAAATTGAAAGAAGTTGAAAAAAAATTTTTTTTTTGTACTTAGTCATTTTTCCGGCGTTTATCAGACTTTCAGATAGAGGAAATGTCAGTGAGCATTCCGATTTCAGTTCCAGAGCGATTCGCCCAATCAGTCCTTGATATTTAGTCGTTTTCAGCCAATTTTCTGGATTTTTGAAAATTTCACTTTTTTGTGAAAATATCCACTAAATGAGGGAATAATATGTGTGAGGGTACCACAGGAGAGTTCCAAATGTGTGTGGGTAGAATATATATCCCACAGGGTTAAAATTGAAAAAAGTTGAAAAAAATTTTTTTTTTGTACTTAGTCATTTTTCCGGCGTTTATCAGACTTTCAGATAGGGGAAATGTCAGTGAGCATTCCGATTTCAGTTCCAGAGCGATTCGCCCAATGAGTCCTTGATATTTAGTCGTTTTCAGCCAATTTTCTGGATTTTTGAAAATTTCACTTTTTTGTGAAAATATCCACTAAATGAGGGAATAATATGTGTGAGGGTACCCCAGGAGAGTTCCAAATGTGTGTGGGTAGAATATATATCCCACAGGGTTAAAATTGAAAAAAGTTGAAAAAAATTTTTTGTTTGTTCTTAGTCATTTTTCCGGCGTTTATCAGACTTTCAGATAGGGGAAATGTCAGTGAGCTTTCCGATTTCAGTTCCAGAGCGATTCGCCCAATGAGTCCTTGATATTTAGTCGTTTTCAGCCAATTTTCTGGATTTTTGAAAATTTCACTTTTTTGTGAAAATATCCACTAAATGAGGGAATAATATGTGTGAGGGTACCCCAGGAGAGTTCCAAATGTGTGTGGGTAGAATATATATCCCACAGGGTTAAAATTGAAAAAAGTTGAAAAAAATTTTTTTTTGGACTTAGTCATTTTTCCGGCGTTTATCAGACTTTCAGATAGGGGAAATGTCAGTGAGCTTTCCGATTTCAGTTCCAGAGCGATTCGCCCAATGAGTCCTTGATATTTAGTCGTTTTCAGCCAATTTTCTGGATTTTTGAAAATTTCACTTTTTTGTGAAAATATCCACTAAATGAGGGAATAATATGTGTGAGGGTACCCCAGGAGAGTTCCAAATGCGTGTGGGTAGAATATATATCCCACAGGGTTAAAATTGAAAAAAGTTGAAAAAAATTTTTTTTTTGTTCTTAGTCATTTTTCCGGCGTTTATCAGACTTTCAGATAGGGGAAATGTCATTGAGCTTTCCGATTTCAGTTCCAGAGCGATTCGCCCAATGAGTCCTTGATATTTAGTCGTTTTCAGCCAATTTTCTGGATTTTTGAAAATTTCACTTTTTTGTGAAAATATCCACTAAATGAGGGAATAATATGTGTGAGGGTACCCCAGGAGAGTTCCAAATGTGTGTGGGTAGAATATATATCCCACGGGGGTAAAATTGAAAAAAGTTTAAAAATTTTTTTTTGGGATTTGGTAATTTTTCCAGCTTTTATCAGACTTTCAGATAGGGGAAATGTCAGTGAGCGTTCCGATTTCAGTTCCAAAGCAATTCGCCCACTGAGTCCTTGATATTTAGTCGTTTTCAGCCAATTTTCTGGATTTTTGAAAATTTCACTTTTTTGTGAAAATATCCACTAAATGAGGGAATAATATGTGTGAGGGTACCCCAGGAGAGTTCCAAATGTGTGTGGGTAGAATATATATCACACAGGGTTAAAATTGAAAAAAGTTGAAAAAAATTTTTTTTTGGACTTAGTCATTTTTCCGGCGTTTATAAGACTTTCAGATAGGGGAAATGTCAGTGAGCTTTCCGATTTCAGTTCCAGAGCGATTCGCCCAATGAGTCCTTGATATTTAGTCGTTTTCAGCCAATTTTCTGGATTTTTTAAAATTTCACTGTTTTGTGAAAATATCCACTAAATGAGGGAATAATATGTGTGAGGGTACCCCAGGAGAGTTCCAAATGTGTGTGGGTAGAATATATATCCCACGGGGGTAAAATTTAAAAAAGGTAAAAAATTTTTTTTTTGGATTTAGTAATTTTTCCAGCTTTTATCAGACTTTCAGATAGGGGAAATGTCAGTGAGCATTCCGATTTCAGTTCCAGAGCGATTCGCCCAATCAGTCCTTGATATTTAGTCGTTTTCAGCCAATTTTCTGGATTTTTGAAAATTTCACTTTTTTGTGAAAATATCCACTAAATGAGGGAATAATATGTGTGAGGGTACCCCAGGAGAGCTCCAAATGTGTGTGGGTAGAATATATATCCCACAGGGTTAAAATTGAAAAAAGTTGAAAAAAATTTTTTGTTTGTTCTTAGTCATTTTTCCGGCGTTTATCAGACTTTCAGATAGGGGAAATGTCAGTGAGCTTTCCGATTTCAGTTCCAGAGCGATTCGCCCAATGAGTCCTTGATATTTAGTCGTTTTCAGCCAATTTTCTGGATTTTTGAAAATTTCACTTTTTTGTGAAAATATCCACTAAATGAGGGAATAATATGTGTGAGGGTACCCCAGGAGAGTTCCAAATGTGTGTGGGTAGAATATATATCCCACGGGGGTAAAATTGAAAAAAGTTTAAAAATTTTTTTTTGGGATTTAGTAATTTTTCCAGCTTTTATCAGACTTTCAGATAGGGGAAATGTCAGTGAGCGTTCCGATTTCAGTTCCAAAGCAATTCGCCCACTGAGTCCTTGATATTTAGTTGTTTTCAGCCAATTTTCTGGATTTTTGAAAATTTCACTTTTTTGTGAAAATATCCACTAAATGAGGGAATAATATGTGTGAGGGTACCCCAGGAGAGTTCCAAATGTGTGTGGGTAGAATATATATCCCACAGGGTTAAAATTGAAAAAAGTTTAAAAAAAAAAATTTTTTGACTTAGTCATTTTTCCGGCGTTTATCAGACTTTCAGATAGGGGAAATGTCGGTGAGCTTTCCGATTTCAGTTCCAGAGCGATTCGCCCAATGAGTCCTTGATATTTAGTCGTTTTCAGCCAATTTTCTGGATTTTTGAAAATTTCACTTTTTTGTGAAAATATCCACTAAATGAGGGAATAATATGTGTGAGGGTACCCCAGGAGATTTCCAAATGTGTGTGGGTAGAATATATATCCCACAGGGTTAAAATTGAAAAAAGTTTAAAAAATTTTTTTTTGGACTTAGTCATTTTTCCGGCGTTTATCAGACTTTCAGATAGGGGAAATGTCAGTGAGCGTTCCGATTTCAGTTCCAGAGCGATTCGCCCAATGAGTCCTTGATATTTAGTCGTTTTCAGGTAATTTTCTGGATTTTTTAAAATTTCACTGTTTTGTGAAAATATCCACTAAATGAGGGAATAATATGTGTGAGGGTACCCCAGGAGAGTTCCAAATGTGTGTGGGTAGAATATATATCCCACGGGGGTAAAATTTAAAAAAGGTAAAAAATTTTTTTTTTGGATTTAGTAATTTTTCCAGCTTTTATCAGACTTTCAGATAGGGGAAATGTCAGTGAGCGTTCCGATTTCAGTTCCAAAGCGATTCGCCCACTGAGTCCTTGATATTTAGTCGTTTTCAGCCAATTTAATGGATTTTTGAAAATTTAACTTTTTTGTGAAAATATCCACTAAATGAGGGAATAATATGTGTGAGGGTACCCCAGGAGAGTTCCAAATGTGTGTGGGTAGAATATATATCCCACAGGGTTAAAATTGAAAAAAGTTGAAAAAAATTTTTTTTTTGTACTTAGTCATTTTTCCGGCGTTTATCAGACTTTCAGATAGGGGAAATGTCAGTGAGCATTCCGATTTCAGTTCCAGAGCGATTCGCCCAATGAGTCCTTGATATTTAGTCGTTTTCAGCCAATTTTCTGGATTTTTGAAAATTTCACTTTTTTGTGAAAATATCCACTAAATGAGGGAATAATATGTGTGAGGGTACCCCAGGAGAGTTCCAAATGTGTGTGGGTAGAATATATATCCCACAGGGTTAAAATTGAAAGAAGTTGAAAAAAAATTTTTTTTTTGTACTTAGTCATTTTTCTGGCGTTTATCAGACTTTCAGATAGAGGAAATGTCAGTGAGCATTCCGATTTCAGTTCCAGAGCGATTCGCCCAATCAGTCCTTGATATTTAGTCGTTTTCAGCCAATTTTCTGGATTTTTGAAAATTTCACTTTTTTGTGAAAATATCCACTAAATGAGGGAATAATATGTGTGAGGGTACCACAGGAGAGTTCCAAATGTGTGTGGGTAGAATATATATCCCACAGGGTTAAAATTGAAAAAAGTTGAAAAAAATTTTTTTTTTGTACTTAGTCATTTTTCCGGCGTTTATCAGACTTTCAGATAGGGGAAATGTCAGTGAGCATTCCGATTTCAGTTCCAGAGCGATTCGCCCAATGAGTCCTTGATATTTAGTCGTTTTCAGCCAATTTTCTGGATTTTTGAAAATTTCACTTTTTTGTGAAAATATCCACTAAATGAGGGAATAATATGTGTGAGGGTACCCCAGGAGAGTTCCAAATGTGTGTGGGTAGAATATATATCCCACAGGGTTAAAATTGAAAAAAGTTGAAAAAAATTTTTTTTGGACTTAGTCATTTTTCCGGCGTTTATCAGACTTTCAGATAGGGGAAATGTCAGTGAGCTTTCCGATTTCAGTTCCAGAGCGATTCGCCCAATGAGTCCATGATATTTAGTCGTTTTCAGCCAATTTTCTGGATTTTTGAAAATTTCACTTTTTTGTGAAAATATCCACTAAATGAGGGAATAATATGTGTGAGGGTACCCCAGGAGAGTTCCAAATGTGTGTGGGTAGAATATATATCCCACAGGGTTAAAATTGAAAAAAGTTGAAAAAAATTTTTTTTTGGACTTAGTCATTTTTCCGGCGTTTATCAGACTTTCAGATAGGGGAAATGTCAGTGAGCTTTCTGATTTCAGTTCCAGAGCGATTCGCCCAATGAGTCCTTGATATTTAGTCGTTTTCAGCCAATTTTCTGGATTTTTGAAAATTTCACTTTTTTGTGAAAATATCCACTAAATGAGGGAATAATATGTGTGAGGGTACCCCAGGAGAGTTCCAAATGTGTGTGGGTAGAATATATATCCCACAGGGTTAAAATTGAAAAAAGTTGAAAAAAATTTTTTGTTTGTTCTTAGTCATTTTTCCGGCGTTTATCAGACTTTCAGATAGGGGAAATGTCAGTGAGCTTTCCGATTTCAGTTCCAGAGCGATTCGCCCAATGAGTCCTTGATATTTAGTCGTTTTCAGCCAATTTTCTGGATTTTTGAAAATTTCACTTTTTTGTGAAAATATCCACTAAATGAGGGAATAATATGTGTGAGGGTACCCCAGGAGAGTTCCAAATGTGTGTGGGTAGAATATATATCCCACGGGGGTAAAATTGAAAAAAGTTTAAAAATTTTTTTTTGGGATTTAGTAATTTTTCCAGCTTTTATCAGACTTTCAGATAGGGGAAATGTCAGTGAGCGTTCCGATTTCAGTTCCAAAGCAATTCGCCCACTGAGTCCTTGATATTTAGTTGTTTTCAGCCAATTTTCTGGATTTTTGAAAATTTCACTTTTTTGTGAAAATATCCACTAAATGAGGGAATAATATGTGTGAGGGTACCCCAGGAGAGTTCCAAATGTGTGTGGGTAGAATATATATCCCACAGGGTTAAAATTGAAAAAAGTTGAAAAAAAATTTTTTTTTGTACTTAGTCATTTTTCCGGCGTTTATCAGACTTTCAGATAGGGGAAATGTCAGTGAGCATTCCGATTTCAGTTCCAGAGCGATTCGCCCAATCAGTCCTTCATATTTAGTTGTTTTCAGCCAATTTTCTGGATTTTTGAAAATTTCACTTTTTTGTGAAAATATCCACTAAATGAGGGAATAATATGTGTGAGGGTACCCCAGGAGAGTTCCAAATGTGTGTGGGTAGAATATATATCCCACAGGGTTAAAATTGAAAAAAGTTTAAAAAAAAAATTTTTTTGACTTAGTCATTTTTCCGGCGTTTATCAGACTTTCAGATAGGGGAAATGTCAGTGAGCTTTCCGATTTCAGTTCCAGAGCGATTCGCCCAATGAGTCCTTGATATTTAGTCGTTTTCAGCCAATTTTCTGGATTTTTGAAAATTTCACTTTTTTGTGAAAATATCCACTAAATGAGGGAATAATATGTGTGAGGGTACCCCAGGAGAGTTCCAAATGTGTGTGGGTAGAATATATATCCCACAGGGTTAAAATTGAAAGAAGTTGAAAAAAAATTTTTTTTTTGTACTTAGTCATTTTTCCGGCGTTTATCAGACTTTCAGATAGAGGAAATGTCAGTGAGCATTCCGATTTCAGTTCCAGAGCGATTCGCCCAATCAGTCCTTGATATTTAGTCGTTTTCAGCCAATTTTCTGGATTTTTGAAAATTTCACTTTTTTGTGAAAATATCCACTAAATGAGGGAATAATATGTGTGAGGGTACCACAGGAGAGTTCCAAATGTGTGTGGGTAGAATATATATCCCACAGGGTTAAAATTGAAAAAAGTTGAAAAAAATTTTTTTTTTGTACTTAGTCATTTTTCCGGCGTTTATCAGACTTTCAGATAGGGGAAATGTCAGTGAGCATTCCGATTTCAGTTCCAGAGCGATTCGCCCAATGAGTCCTTGATATTTAGTCGTTTTCAGCCAATTTTCTGGATTTTTGAAAATTTCACTTTTTTGTGAAAATATCCACTAAATGAGGGAATAATATGTGTGAGGGTACCCCAGGAGAGTTCCAAATGTGTGTGGGTAGAATATATATCCCACAGGGTTAAAATTGAAAAAAGTTGAAAAAAATTTTTTTTGGACTTAGTCATTTTTCCGGCGTTTATCAGACTTTCAGATAGGGGAAATGTCAGTGAGCTTTCCGATTTCAGTTCCAGAGCGATTCTCCCAATGAGTCCATGATATTTAGTCGTTTTCAGCCAATTTTCTGGATTTTTGAAAATTTCACTTTTTTGTGAAAATATCCACTAAATGAGGGAATAATATGTGTGAGGGTACCCCAGGAGAGTTCCAAATGTGTGTGGGTAGAATATATATCCCACAGGGTTAAAATTGAAAAAAGTTTAAAAAAATTTTTTTTTGGACTTAGTCATTTTTCCGGCGTTTATCAGACTTTCAGATAGGGGAAATGTCAGTGAGCTTTCTGATTTCAGTTCCAGAGCGATTCGCCCAATGAGTCCTTGATATTTAGTCGTTTTCAGCCAATTTTCTGGATTTTTGAAAATTTCACTTTTTTGTGAAAATATCCACTAAATGAGGGAATAATATGTGTGAGGGTACCCCAGGAGAGTTCCAAATGTGTGTGGGTAGAATATATATCCCACAGGGTTAAAATTGAAAAAAGTTGAAAAAAATTTTTTGTTTGTTCTTAGTCATTTTTCCGGCGTTTATCAGACTTTCAGATAGGGGAAATGTCAGTGAGCTTTCCGATTTCAGTTCCAGAGCGATTCGCCCAATGAGTCCTTGATATTTAGTCGTTTTCAGCCAATTTTCTGGATTTTTGAAAATTTCACTTTTTTGTGAAAATATCCACTAAATGAGGGAATAATATGTGTGAGGGTACCCCAGGAGAGTTCCAAATGTGTGTGGGTAGAATATATATCCCACGGGGGTAAAATTGAAAAAAGTTTCAAAATTTTTTTTTGGGATTTAGTAATTTTTCCAGCTTTTATCAGACTTTCAGATAGGGGAAATGTCAGTGAGCGTTCCGATTTCAGTTCCAAAGCAATTCGCCCACTGAGTCCTTGATATTTAGTTGTTTTCAGCCAATTTTCTGGATTTTTGAAAATTTCACTTTTTTGTGAAAATATCCACTAAATGAGGGAATAATATGTGTGAGGGTACCCCAGGAGAGTTCCAAATGTGTGTGGGTAGAATATATATCCCACAGGGTTAAAATTGAAAAAAGTTGAAAAAAATTTTTTTTTTGTACTTAGTCATTTTTCCGGCGTTTATCAGACTTTCAGATAGAGGAAATGTCAGTGAGCATTCCGATTTCAGTTCCAGAGCGATTCGCCCAATCAGTCCTTGATATTTAGTCGTTTTCAGCCAATTTTCTGGATTTTTGAAAATTTCACTTTTTTGTGAAAATATCCACTAAATGAGGGAATAATATGTGTGAGGGTACCACAGGAGAGTTCCAAATGTGTGTGGGTAGAATATATATCCCACAGGGTTAAAATTGAAAAAAGTTGAAAAAAATTTTTTTTTTGTACTTAGTCATTTTTCCGGCGTTTATCAGACTTTCAGATAGGGGAAATGTCAGTGAGCATTCCGATTTCAGTTCCAGAGCGATTCGCCCAATGAGTCCTTGATATTTAGTCGTTTTCAGCCAATTTTCTGGATTTTTGAAAATTTCACTTTTTTGTGAAAATATCCACTAAATGAGGGAATAATATGTGTGAGGGTACCCCAGGAGAGTTCCAAATGTGTGTGGGTAGAATATATATCCCACAGGGTTAAAATTGAAAAAAGTTGAAAAAAATTTTTTTTGGACTTAGTCATTTTTCCGGCGTTTATCAGACTTTCAGATAGGGGAAATGTCAGTGAGCTTTCCGATTTCAGTTCCAGAGCGATTCTCCCAATGAGTCCATGATATTTAGTCGTTTTCAGCCAATTTTCTGGATTTTTGAAAATTTCACTTTTTTGTGAAAATATCCACTAAATGAGGGAATAATATGTGTGAGGGTACCCCAGGAGAGTTCCAAATGTGTGTGGGTAGAATATATATCCCACAGGGTTAAAATTGAAAAAAGTTTAAAAAAATTTTTTTTTGGACTTAGTCATTTTTCCGGCGTTTATCAGACTTTCAGATAGGGGAAATGTCAGTGAGCTTTCTGATTTCAGTTCCAGAGCGATTCGCCCAATGAGTCCTTGATATTTAGTCGTTTTCAGCCAATTTTCTGGATTTTTGAAAATTTCACTTTTTTGTGAAAATATCCACTAAATGAGGGAATAATATGTGTGAGGGTACCCCAGGAGAGTTCCAAATGTGTGTGGGTAGAATATATATCCCACAGGGTTAAAATTGAAAAAAGTTGAAAAAAATTTTTTGTTTGTTCTTAGTCATTTTTCCGGCGTTTATCAGACTTTCAGATAGGGGAAATGTCAGTGAGCTTTCCGATTTCAGTTCCAGAGCGATTCGCCCAATGAGTCCTTGATATTTAGTCGTTTTCAGCCAATTTTCTGGATTTTTGAAAATTTCACTTTTTTGTGAAAATATCCACTAAATGAGGGAATAATATGTGTGAGGGTACCCCAGGAGAGTTCCAAATGTGTGTGGGTAGAATATATATCCCACGGGGGTAAAATTGAAAAAAGTTTAAAAATTTTTTTTTGGGATTTAGTAATTTTTCCAGCTTTTATCAGACTTTCAGATAGGGGAAATGTCAGTGAGCGTTCCGATTTCAGTTCCAAAGCAATTCGCCCACTGAGTCCTTGATATTTAGTTGTTTTCAGCCAATTTTCTGGATTTTTGAAAATTTCACTTTTTTGTGAAAATATCCACTAAATGAGGGAATAATATGTGTGAGGGTACCCCAGGAGAGTTCCAAATGTGTGTGGGTAGAATATATATCCCACAGGGTTAAAATTGAAAAAAGTTGAAAAAAAATTTTTTTTTGTACTTAGTCATTTTTCCGGCGTTTATCAGACTTTCAGATAGGGGAAATGTCAGTGAGCATTCCGATTTCAGTTCCAGAGCGATTCGCCCAATCAGTCCTTCATATTTAGTTGTTTTCAGCCAATTTTCTGGATTTTTGAAAATTTCACTTTTTTGTGAAAATATCCACTAAATGAGGGAATAATATGTGTGAGGGTACCCCAGGAGAGTTCCAAATGTGTGTGGGTAGAATATATATCCCACAGGGTTAAAATTGAAAAAAGTTTAAAAAAAAAAATTTTTTGACTTAGTCATTTTTCCGGCGTTTATCAGACTTTCAGATAGGGGAAATGTCAGTGAGCTTTCCGATTTCAGTTCCAGAGCGATTCGCCCAATGAGTCCTTGATATTTAGTCGTTTTCAGCCAATTTTCTGGATTTTTGAAAATTTCACTTTTTTGTGAAAATATCCACTAAATGAGGGAATAATATGTGTGAGGGTACCCCAGGAGATTTCCAAATGTGTGTGGGTAGAATATATATCCCACAGGGTTAAAATTGAAAAAAGTTTAAAAAATTTTTTTTTGGACTTAGTCATTTTTCCGGCGTTTATCAGACTTTCAGATAGGGGAAATGTCAGTGAGCGTTCCGATTTCAGTTCCAGAGCGATTCGCCCAATGAGTCCTTGATATTTAGTCGTTTTCAGGTAATTTTCTGGATTTTTTAAAATTTCACTGTTTTGTGAAAATATCCACTAAATGAGGGAATAATATGTGTGAGGGTACCCCAGGAGAGTTCCAAATGTGTGTGGGTAGAATATATATCCCACGGGGGTAAAATTTAAAAAAGGTAAAAAATTTTTTTTTTGGATTTAGTAATTTTTCCAGCTTTTATCAGACTTTCAGATAGGGGAAATGTCAGTGAGCGTTCCGATTTCAGTTCCAAAGCGATTCGCCCACTGAGTCCTTGATATTTAGTCGTTTTCAGCCAATTTAATGGATTTTTGAAAATTTAACTTTTTTGTGAAAATATCCACTAAATGAGGGAATAATATGTGTGAGGGTACCCCAGGAGAGTTCCAAATGTGTGTGGGTAGAATATATATCCCACAGGGTTAAAATTGAAAAAAGTTGAAAAAAATTTTTTTTTTGTACTTAGTCATTTTTCCGGCGTTTATCAGACTTTCAGATAGGGGAAATGTCAGTGAGCATTCCGATTTCAGTTCCAGAGCGATTCGCCCAATGAGTCCTTGATATTTAGTCGTTTTCAGCCAATTTTCTGGATTTTTGAAAATTTCACTTTTTTGTGAAAATATCCACTAAATGAGGGAATAATATGTGTGAGGGTACCCCAGGAGAGTTCCAAATGTGTGTGGGTAGAATATATATCCCACGGGGGTAAAATTGAAAAAAGTTTCAAAATTTTTTTTTGGGATTTAGTAATTTTTCCAGCTTTTATCAGACTTTCAGATAGGGGAAATGTCAGTGAGCGTTCCGATTTCAGTTCCAAAGCAATTCGCCCACTGAGTCCTTGATATTTAGTTGTTTTCAGCCAATTTTCTGGATTTTTGAAAATTTCACTTTTTTGTGAAAATATCCACTAAATGAGGGAATAATATGTGTGAGGGTACCCCAGGAGAGTTCCAAATGTGTGTGGGTAGAATATATATCCCACAGGGTTAAAATTGAAAAAAGTTGAAAAAAATTTTTTTTTTGTACTTAGTCATTTTTCCGGCGTTTATCAGACTTTCAGATAGAGGAAATGTCAGTGAGCATTCCGATTTCAGTTCCAGAGCGATTCGCCCAATCAGTCCTTGATATTTAGTCGTTTTCAGCCAATTTTCTGGATTTTTGAAAATTTCACTTTTTTGTGAAAATATCCACTAAATGAGGGAATAATATGTGTGAGGGTACCACAGGAGAGTTCCAAATGTGTGTGGGTAGAATATATATCCCACAGGGTTAAAATTGAAAAAAGTTGAAAAAAATTTTTTTTTTGTACTTAGTCATTTTTCCGGCGTTTATCAGACTTTCAGATAGGGGAAATGTCAGTGAGCATTCCGATTTCAGTTCCAGAGCGATTCGCCCAATGAGTCCTTGATATTTAGTCGTTTTCAGCCAATTTTCTGGATTTTTGAAAATTTCACTTTTTTGTGAAAATATCCACTAAATGAGGGAATAATATGTGTGAGGGTACCCCAGGAGAGTTCCAAATGTGTGTGGGTAGAATATATATCCCACAGGGTTAAAATTGAAAAAAGTTGAAAAAAATTTTTTTTGGACTTAGTCATTTTTCCGGCGTTTATCAGACTTTCAGATAGGGGAAATGTCAGTGAGCTTTCCGATTTCAGTTCCAGAGCGATTCTCCCAATGAGTCCATGATATTTAGTCGTTTTCAGCCAATTTTCTGGATTTTTGAAAATTTCACTTTTTTGTGAAAATATCCACTAAATGAGGGAATAATATGTGTGAGGGTACCCCAGGAGAGTTCCAAATGTGTGTGGGTAGAATATATATCCCACAGGGTTAAAATTGAAAAAAGTTTAAAAAAATTTTTTTTTGGACTTAGTCATTTTTCCGGCGTTTATCAGACTTTCAGATAGGGGAAATGTCAGTGAGCTTTCTGATTTCAGTTCCAGAGCGATTCGCCCAATGAGTCCTTGATATTTAGTCGTTTTCAGCCAATTTTCTGGATTTTTGAAAATTTCACTTTTTTGTGAAAATATCCACTAAATGAGGGAATAATATGTGTGAGGGTACCCCAGGAGAGTTCCAAATGTGTGTGGGTAGAATATATATCCCACAGGGTTAAAATTGAAAAAAGTTGAAAAAAATTTTTTGTTTGTTCTTAGTCATTTTTCCGGCGTTTATCAGACTTTCAGATAGGGGAAATGTCAGTGAGCTTTCCGATTTCAGTTCCAGAGCGATTCGCCCAATGAGTCCTTGATATTTAGTCGTTTTCAGCCAATTTTCTGGATTTTTGAAAATTTCACTTTTTTGTGAAAATATCCACTAAATGAGGGAATAATATGTGTGAGGGTACCCCAGGAGAGTTCCAAATGTGTGTGGGTAGAATATATATCCCACGGGGGTAAAATTGAAAAAAGTTTAAAAATTTTTTTTTGGGATTTAGTAATTTTTCCAGCTTTTATCAGACTTTCAGATAGGGGAAATGTCAGTGAGCGTTCCGATTTCAGTTCCAAAGCAATTCGCCCACTGAGTCCTTGATATTTAGTTGTTTTCAGCCAATTTTCTGGATTTTTGAAAATTTCACTTTTTTGTGAAAATATCCACTAAATGAGGGAATAATATGTGTGAGGGTACCCCAGGAGAGTTCCAAATGTGTGTGGGTAGAATATATATCCCACAGGGTTAAAATTGAAAAAAGTTGAAAAAAAATTTTTTTTTGTACTTAGTCATTTTTCCGGCGTTTATCAGACTTTCAGATAGGGGAAATGTCAGTGAGCATTCCGATTTCAGTTCCAGAGCGATTCGCCCAATCAGTCCTTCATATTTAGTTGTTTTCAGCCAATTTTCTGGATTTTTGAAAATTTCACTTTTTTGTGAAAATATCCACTAAATGAGGGAATAATATGTGTGAGGGTACCCCAGGAGAGTTCCAAATGTGTGTGGGTAGAATATATATCCCACAGGGTTAAAATTGAAAAAAGTTTAAAAAAAAAAATTTTTTGACTTAGTCATTTTTCCGGCGTTTATCAGACTTTCAGATAGGGGAAATGTCAGTGAGCTTTCCGATTTCAGTTCCAGAGCGATTCGCCCAATGAGTCCTTGATATTTAGTCGTTTTCAGCCAATTTTCTGGATTTTTGAAAATTTCACTTTTTTGTGAAAATATCCACTAAATGAGGGAATAATATGTGTGAGGGTACCCCAGGAGATTTCCAAATGTGTGTGGGTAGAATATATATCCCACAGGGTTAAAATTGAAAAAAGTTTAAAAAATTTTTTTTTGGACTTAGTCATTTTTCCGGCGTTTATCAGACTTTCAGATAGGGGAAATGTCAGTGAGCGTTCCGATTTCAGTTCCAGAGCGATTCGCCCAATGAGTCCTTGATATTTAGTCGTTTTCAGGTAATTTTCTGGATTTTTTAAAATTTCACTGTTTTGTGAAAATATCCACTAAATGAGGGAATAATATGTGTGAGGGTACCCCAGGAGAGTTCCAAATGTGTGTGGGTAGAATATATATCCCACGGGGGTAAAATTTAAAAAAGGTAAAAAATTTTTTTTTTGGATTTAGTAATTTTTCCAGCTTTTATCAGACTTTCAGATAGGGGAAATGTCAGTGAGCGTTCCGATTTCAGTTCCAAAGCGATTCGCCCACTGAGTCCTTGATATTTAGTCGTTTTCAGCCAATTTAATGGATTTTTGAAAATTTAACTTTTTTGTGAAAATATCCACTAAATGAGGGAATAATATGTGTGAGGGTACCCCAGGAGAGTTCCAAATGTGTGTGGGTAGAATATATATCCCACAGGGTTAAAATTGAAAAAAGTTGAAAAAAATTTTTTTTTTGTACTTAGTCATTTTTCCGGCGTTTATCAGACTTTCAGATAGGGGAAATGTCAGTGAGCATTCCGATTTCAGTTCCAGAGCGATTCGCCCAATGAGTCCTTGATATTTAGTCGTTTTCAGCCAATTTTCTGGATTTTTGAAAATTTCACTTTTTTGTGAAAATATCCACTAAATGAGGGAATAATATGTGTGAGGGTACCCCAGGAGAGTTCCAAATGTGTGAGGGTAGAATATATATCCCACAGGGTTAAAATTGAAAGAAGTTGAAAAAAAATTTTTTTTTTGTACTTAGTCATTTTTCCGGCGTTTATCAGACTTTCAGATAGGGGAAATGTCAGTGAGCTTTCCGATTTCAGTTCCAGAGCGATTCGCCCAATGAGTCCTTGATATTTAGCCGTTTTCAGCCAATTTTCTGGATTTTTGAAAATTTCACTTTTTTGTGAAAATATCCACTAAATGAGGGAATAATATGTGTGAGGGTACCCCAGGAGATTTCCAAATGTGTGTGGGTAGAATATATATCCCACAGGGTTAAAATTGAAAAAAGTTTAAAAAAATTTTTTTTGGACTTAGTCATTTTTCCGGCGTTTATCAGACTTTCAGATAGGGGAAATGTCAGTGAGCGTTCCGATTTCAGTTCCAGAGCGATTCGCCCAATGAGTCCTTGATATTTAGTCGTTTTCAGGTAATTTTCTGGATTTTTTAAAATTTCACTGTTTTGTGAAAATATCCACTAAATGAGGGAATAATATGTGTGAGGGTACCCCAGGAGAGTTCCAAATGTGTGTGGGTAGAATATATATCCCACAGGGTTAAAATTGAAAAAAGTTGAAAAAAATTTTTTTTTTGTACTTAGTCATTTTTCCGGCGTTTATCAGACTTTCAGATAGGGGAAATGTCAGTGAGCATTCCGATTTCAGTTCCAGAGCGATTCGCCCAATGAGTCCTTGATATTTAGTCGTTTTCAGCCAATTTTCTGGATTTTTCAAAATTTCACTTTTTTGTGAAAATATCCACTAAATGAGGGAATAATATGTGTGAGGGTACCCCAGGAGAGTTCCAAATGTGTGTGGGTAGAATATATATCCCACAGGGTTAAAATTGAAAGAAGTTGAAAAAAAATTTTTTTTTTGTACTTAGTCATTTTTCCGGCGTTTATCAGACTTTCAGATAGGGGAAATGTCAGTGAGCATTCCGATTTCAGTTCCAGAGCGATTCGCCCAATCAGTCCTTGATATTTAGTCGTTTTCAGCCAATTTTCTGGATTTTTGAAAATTTCACTTTTTTGTGAAAATATCCACTAAATGAGGGAATAATATGTGTGAGGGTACCACAGGAGAGTTCCAAATGTGTGTGGGTAGAATATATATCCCACAGGGTTAAAATTGAAAAAAGTTGAAAAAAATTTTTTTTGGACTTAGTCATTTTTCCGGCGTTTATCAGACTTTCAGATAGGGGAAATGTCAGTGAGCGTTCCGATTTCAGTTCCAGAGCGATTCGCTCAATGAGTCCTTGATATTTAGTCGTCTTCAGCCAATTTTCTGGATTTTTGAAAATTTCACTTTTTTGTGAAAATATCCACTAAATGAGGGAATAATATGTGTGAGGGTACCCCAGGAGAGTTCCAAATGTGTGTGGGTAGAATATATATCCCACGGGGGTAAAATTGAAAAAAGTTTAAAAATTTTTTTTTTGGATTTAGTAATTTTTCCAGCTTTTATCAGACTTTCAGATAGGGGAAATGTCAGTGAGCGTTCCGATTTCAGTTCCAAAGCGATTCGCCCACTGAGTCCTTGATATTTAGTCGTTTTCAGCCAATTTAATGGATTTTTGAAAATTTAACTTTTTTGTGAAAATATCCACTAAATGAGGGAATAATATGTGTGAGGGTACCCCAGGAGAGTTCCAAATGTGTGTGGGTAGAATATATATCCCACAGGGTTAAAATTGAAAAAAGGTGAAAAAAATTTTTTTTGGACTTAGTCATTTTTCCGGCGTTTATCAGACTTTCAGATAGGGGAAATGGCAGTGAGCGTTCCGATTTCAGTTCCAGAGCGATTCGCTCAATGAGTCCTTGATATTTAGTTGTCTTCAGCCAATTTTCTGGATTTTTGAAAATTTCACTTTTTTGTGAAAATATCCACTAAATGAGGGAATAATATGTGTGAGGGTACCCCAGGAGAGTTCCAAATGTGTGTGGGTAGAATATATATCCCACGGGGGTAAAATTGAAAAAAGTTTAAAAATTTTTTTTTGGATTTAGTAATTTTTCCAGCTTTTATCAGACTTTCAGATAGGGGAAATGTCAGTGAGCGTTCCGATTTCAGTTCCAAAGCGATTCGCCCACTGAGTCCTTGATATTTAGTCGTTTTCAGCCAATTTAATGGATTTTTGAAAATTTAACTTTTTTGTGAAAATATCCACTAAATGAGGGAATAATATGTGTGAGGGTACCCCAGGAGAGTTCCAAATGTGTGTGGGTAGAATATATACCCCACGTGAGTAAAATTGAAAAAAGTTGAACAAAATGTTTTTTTTGGACTTAGTCATTTTTCCGGCGTTTATCAGACTTTCAGATAGGGGAAAAGTCAGTGAGCGTTCCGATTTCAGTTCCAGAGCGATTCGCCCAATGAGTCCTTGATATTTAGTCGTTTTCAGCCAATTTTCTGGATTTTTGAAAATTTCACTTTTTTTGTGAAAATATCCACTAAATGAGGGAATAATATGTGTGAGGGTACCCCAGGAGAGTTCCAAATGTGTGTGGGTAGAATATATATCCCACAGGGTTAAAATTGAAAAAAGTTGAAAAAAAATTTTTTTGGACTTAGTCATTTTTCCGGCGTTTATCAGACTTTCAGATAGGGGAAATGTCAGTGAGCTTTCCGATTTCAGTTCCAGAGCGATTCGCCCAATGAGTCCTTGATATTTAGTCGTTTTCAGCAAATTTTCTGGATTTTTGAAAATTTCACTTTTTTGTGAAAATATCCACTAAATGAGGGAATAATATGTGTGAGGGTACCCCAGGAGAGTTCCAAATGTGTGTGGGTAGAATATATATCCCACAGGGTTAAAATTGAAAAGAGTTGAAAAAAATTTTTTGGGGACTTAGTCATTTTTCCGGCGTTTATCAGACTTTCAGATAGGGGAAATGTCAGTGAGCTTTCCGATTTCAGTTCCAGAGCGATTCGCCCAATGAGTCCTTGATATTTAGTCGTTTTCAGCCAATTTTCTGGATTTTTGAAAATTTCACTTTTTTGTGAAAATATCCACTAAATGAGGGAATAATATGTGTGAGGGTATCCCAGGAGAGTTCCAAATGTGTGTGGGTAGAATATATATCCCACAGGGTTAAAATTGAAAAAAGTTGAACAAAATTTTTTTTTTGGACTTAGTCATTTTTCCGGTGTTTATCAGACTTTCAGATAGGGGAAAAGTCAGTGAGCGTTCCGATTTCAGTTCCAGAGCGATTCGCCCAATCAGTCCTTGATATTTAGTCGTTTTCAGCCAATTTTCTGGATTTTTGAAAATTTCACTTTTTTTGTGAAAATATCCACTAAATGAGGGAATAATATGTGTGAGGGTACCCCAGGAGAGTTCCAAATGTGTGTGGGTAGAATATATATCCCACAGGGTTAAAATTGAAAAAAGTTGAAAAAATTTTTTTTTTTGTTCTTAGTCATTTTTCCGGCGTTTATCAGACTTTCAGATAGGGAAAATGTCAGTGAGCGTTCCGATTTCAGTTCCAGAGCGATTCGCTCAATGAGTCCTTGATATTTAGTCGTCTTCAGCCAATTTTCTGGATTTTTGAAAATTTCACTTTTTTGTGAAAATATCCACTAAATGAGGGAATAATATGTGTGAGGGTACCCCAGGAGAGTTCCAAATGTGTGTGGGTAGAATATATATCCCACAGGGTTAAAATTGAAAAGAGTTGAAAAAAATTTTTTTGGGACT
The DNA here is from genome assembly GCF_046119375.1 of Phyllobates terribilis. Classification (NCBI taxonomy): domain Eukaryota; kingdom Metazoa; phylum Chordata; class Amphibia; order Anura; family Dendrobatidae; genus Phyllobates; species Phyllobates terribilis. The sequence continues at coordinate 1,133,600 of NW_027363294.1, forward strand.
TAGTCATTTTTCCGGCGTTTATCAGACTTTCAGATAGGGGAAATGTCAGTGAGCTTTCCGATTTCAGTTCCAGAGCGATTCTCCCAAGGAGTCCTTGATATTTAGTCGTTTTCAGCCAATTTTCTGGATTTTTGAAAATTTCACTTTTTTTGTGAAAATATCCACTAAATGAGGGAATAATATATGTGAGGGTACCCCAGGAGAGTTCCAAATGTGTGTGGGTAGAATATATATCCCACAGGGTTAAAATTGAAAAGAGTTGAAAAAATTTTTTTTTGTACTTAGTCATTTTTCCGGCGTTTATCAGACTTTCAGATAGGGGAAATGTCAGTGAGCTTTCCGATTTCAGTTCCAGAGCGATTCGCCCAATGAGTCCTTGATATTTAGCCGTTTTCAGCCAATTTTCTGGATTTTTGAAAATTTCACTTTTTTGTGAAAATATCCACTAAATGAGGGAATAATATGTGTGAGGGTACCCCAGGAGATTTCCAAATGTGTGTGGGTAGAATATATATCCCACAGGGTTAAAATTGAAAAAAGTTTAAAAAAATTTTTTTTGGACTTAGTCATTTTTCCGGCGTTTATCAGACTTTCAGATAGGGGAAATGTCAGTGAGCGTTCCGATTTCAGTTCCAGAGCGATTCGCCCAATGAGTCCTTGATATTTAGTCGTTTTCAGGTAATTTTCTGGATTTTTTAAAATTTCACTGTTTTGTGAAAATATCCACTAAATGAGGGAATAATATGTGTGAGGGTACCCCAGGAGAGTTCCAAATGTGTGTGGGTAGAATATATATCCCACAGGGTTAAAATTGAAAAAAGTTGAAAAAAATTTTTTTTTTGTACTTAGTCATTTTTCCGGCGTTTATCAGACTTTCAGATAGGGGAAATGTCAGTGAGCATTCCGATTTCAGTTCCAGAGCGATTCGCCCAATGAGTCCTTGATATTTAGTCGTTTTCAGCCAATTTTCTGGATTTTTCAAAATTTCACTTTTTTGTGAAAATATCCACTAAATGAGGGAATAATATGTGTGAGGGTACCCCAGGAGAGTTCCAAATGTGTGTGGGTAGAATATATATCCCACAGGGTTAAAATTGAAAGAAGTTGAAAAAAAATTTTTTTTTTGTACTTAGTCATTTTTCCGGCGTTTATCAGACTTTCAGATAGGGGAAATGTCAGTGAGCATTCCGATTTCAGTTCCAGAGCGATTCGCCCAATCAGTCCTTGATATTTAGTCGTTTTCAGCCAATTTTCTGGATTTTTGAAAATTTCACTTTTTTGTGAAAATATCCACTAAATGAGGGAATAATATGTGTGAGGGTACCACAGGAGAGTTCCAAATGTGTGTGGGTAGAATATATATCCCACAGGGTTAAAATTGAAAAAAGTTGAAAAAAATTTTTTTTGGACTTAGTCATTTTTCCGGCGTTTATCAGACTTTCAGATAGGGGAAATGTCAGTGAGCGTTCCGATTTCAGTTCCAGAGCGATTCGCTCAATGAGTCCTTGATATTTAGTCGTCTTCAGCCAATTTTCTGGATTTTTGAAAATTTCACTTTTTTGTGAAAATATCCACTAAATGAGGGAATAATATGTGTGAGGGTACCCCAGGAGAGTTCCAAATGTGTGTGGGTAGAATATATATCCCACGGGGGTAAAATTGAAAAAAGTTTAAAAATTTTTTTTTTGGATTTAGTAATTTTTCCAGCTTTTATCAGACTTTCAGATAGGGGAAATGTCAGTGAGCGTTCCGATTTCAGTTCCAAAGCGATTCGCCCACTGAGTCCTTGATATTTAGTCGTTTTCAGCCAATTTAATGGATTTTTGAAAATTTAACTTTTTTGTGAAAATATCCACTAAATGAGGGAATAATATGTGTGAGGGTACCCCAGGAGAGTTCCAAATGTGTGTGGGTAGAATATATATCCCACAGGGTTAAAATTGAAAAAAGGTGAAAAAAATTTTTTTTGGACTTAGTCATTTTTCCGGCGTTTATCAGACTTTCAGATAGGGGAAATGGCAGTGAGCGTTCCGATTTCAGTTCCAGAGCGATTCGCTCAATGAGTCCTTGATATTTAGTTGTCTTCAGCCAATTTTCTGGATTTTTGAAAATTTCACTTTTTTGTGAAAATATCCACTAAATGAGGGAATAATATGTGTGAGGGTACCCCAGGAGAGTTCCAAATGTGTGTGGGTAGAATATATATCCCACGGGGGTAAAATTGAAAAAAGTTTAAAAATTTTTTTTTGGATTTAGTAATTTTTCCAGCTTTTATCAGACTTTCAGATAGGGGAAATGTCAGTGAGCGTTCCGATTTCAGTTCCAAAGCGATTCGCCCACTGAGTCCTTGATATTTAGTCGTTTTCAGCCAATTTAATGGATTTTTGAAAATTTAACTTTTTTGTGAAAATATCCACTAAATGAGGGAATAATATGTGTGAGGGTACCCCAGGAGAGTTCCAAATGTGTGTGGGTAGAATATATACCCCACGTGAGTAAAATTGAAAAAAGTTGAACAAAATGTTTTTTTTGGACTTAGTCATTTTTCCGGCGTTTATCAGACTTTCAGATAGGGGAAAAGTCAGTGAGCGTTCCGATTTCAGTTCCAGAGCGATTCGCCCAATGAGTCCTTGATATTTAGTCGTTTTCAGCCAATTTTCTGGATTTTTGAAAATTTCACTTTTTTTGTGAAAATATCCACTAAATGAGGGAATAATATGTGTGAGGGTACCCCAGGAGAGTTCCAAATGTGTGTGGGTAGAATATATATCCCACAGGGTTAAAATTGAAAAAAGTTGAAAAAAAATTTTTTTGGACTTAGTCATTTTTCCGGCGTTTATCAGACTTTCAGATAGGGGAAATGTCAGTGAGCTTTCCGATTTCAGTTCCAGAGCGATTCGCCCAATGAGTCCTTGATATTTAGTCGTTTTCAGCAAATTTTCTGGATTTTTGAAAATTTCACTTTTTTGTGAAAATATCCACTAAATGAGGGAATAATATGTGTGAGGGTACCCCAGGAGAGTTCCAAATGTGTGTGGGTAGAATATATATCCCACAGGGTTAAAATTGAAAAGAGTTGAAAAAAATTTTTTTGGGACTTAGTCATTTTTCCGGCGTTTATCAGACTTTCAGATAGGGGAAATGTCAGTGAGCTTTCCGATTTCAGTTCCAGAGCGATTCGCCCAATGAATCCTTGATATTTAGTCGTTTTCAGCCAATTTTCTGTATTTTTGAAAATTTCACTTTTTTGTGAAAATATCCACTAAATGAGGGAATAATATGTGTGAGGGTACCCCAGGAGAGTTCCAAATGTGTGTGGGTAGAATATATATCCCACAGGGTTAAAATTGAAAAGAGTTGAAAAAAATTTTTTGGGGACTTAGTCATTTTTCCGGCGTTTATCAGACTTTCAGATAGGGGAAATGTCAGTGAGCTTTCCGATTTCAGTTCCAGAGCGATTCGCCCAATGAGTCCTTGATATTTAGTCGTTTTCAGCCAATTTTCTGGATTTTTGAAAATTTCACTTTTTTGTGAAAATATCCACTAAATGAGGGAATAATATGTGTGAGGGTATCCCAGGAGAGTTCCAAATGTGTGTGGGTAGAATATATATCCCACAGGGTTAAAATTGAAAAAAGTTGAACAAAATTTTTTTTTTGGACTTAGTCATTTTTCCGGTGTTTATCAGACTTTCAGATAGGGGAAAAGTCAGTGAGCGTTCCGATTTCAGTTCCAGAGCGATTCGCCCAATCAGTCCTTGATATTTAGTCGTTTTCAGCCAATTTTCTGGATTTTTGAAAATTTCACTTTTTTTGTGAAAATATCCACTAAATGAGGGAATAATATGTGTGAGGGTACCCCAGGAGAGTTCCAAATGTGTGTGGGTAGAATATATATCCCACAGGGTTAAAATTGAAAAAAGTTGAAAAAATTTTTTTTTTTGTTCTTAGTCATTTTTCCGGCGTTTATCAGACTTTCAGATAGGGAAAATGTCAGTGAGCGTTCCGATTTCAGTTCCAGAGCGATTCGCTCAATGAGTCCTTGATATTTAGTCGTCTTCAGCCAATTTTCTGGATTTTTGAAAATTTCACTTTTTTGTGAAAATATCCACTAAATGAGGGAATAATATGTGTGAGGGTACCCCAGGAGAGTTCCAAATGTGTGTGGGTAGAATATATATCCCACAGGGTTAAAATTGAAAAGAGTTGAAAAAAATTTTTTTGGGACTTAGTCATTTTTCCGGCGTTTATCAGACTTTCAGATAGGGGAAATGTCAGTGAGCTTTCCGATTTCAGTTCCAGAGCGATTCTCCCAAGGAGTCCTTGATATTTAGTCGTTTTCAGCCAATTTTCTGGATTTTTGAAAATTTCACTTTTTTTGTGAAAATATCCACTAAATGAGGGAATAATATATGTGAGGGTACCCCAGGAGAGTTCCAAATGTGTGTGGGTAGAATATATATCCCACAGGGTTAAAATTGAAAAAAGTTGAAAAAAATTTTTTTTTTGTACTTAGTCATTTTTCCGGCGTTTATCAGACTTTCAGATAGGGGAAATGTCAGTGAGCTTTCCGATTTCAGTTCCAGAGCGATTCGCCCAATGAGTCCTTGATATTTAGTCGTTTTCAGCCAATTTTCTGGATTTTTGAAAATTTCACTTTTTTGTGAAAATATCCACTAAATGAGGGAATAATATGTGTGAGGGTACCCCAGGAGAGTTCCAAATGTGTGTGGGTAGAATATATATCCCACAGGGTTAAAATTGAAAAGAGTTGAAAAAAATTTTTTTGGGACTTAGTCATTTTTCCGGCGTTTATCAGACTTTCAGATAGGGGAAATGTCAGTGAGCTTTCCGATTTCAGTTCCAGAGCGATTCGCCCAATGAGTCCTTGATACTTGGTCGTTTTCAGCCAATTTTCTGGATTTTTGAAAATTTCACTTTTTTGTGAAAATATCCACTAAATGAGGGAATAATATGTGTGAGGGTACCCCAGGAGAGTTCCAAATGTGTGTGGGTAGAATATATATCCCACAGGGTTAAAATTGAAAAAAGTTGAAAAAAATTTTTTTTTGGACTTAGTCATTTTTCCGGCGTTTATCAGACTTTCAGATAGGGGAAATGTTAGTGAGCTTTCCGATTTCAGTTCCAGAGCGATTCGCCCAATGAGTCCTTGATATTTAGTCGTTTTCAGCCAATTTTCTGGATTTTTGAAAATTTCACTTTTTTGTGAAAATATCCACTAAATGAGGGAATAATATGTGTGAGGGTACCCCAGGAGAGTTCCAAATGTGTGTGGGTAGAATATATATCCCACAGGGTTAAAATTGAAAAGAGTTGAAAAAAATTTTTTGGGGACTTAGTCATTTTTCCGGCGTTTATCAGACTTTCAGATAGGGGAAATGTCAGTGAGCTTTCCGATTTCAGTTCCAGAGCGATTCGCCCAATGAGTCCTTGATATTTAGTCGTTTTCAGCCAATTTTCTGGATTTTTGAAAATTTCACTTTTTTGTGAAAATATCCACTAAATGAGGGAATAATATGTGTGAGGGTATCCCAGGAGAGTTCCAAATGTGTGTGGGTAGAATATATATCCCACAGGGTTAAAATTGAAAAAAGTTGAACAAAATTTTTTTTTTGGACTTAGTCATTTTTCCGGTGTTTATCAGACTTTCAGATAGGGGAAAAGTCAGTGAGCGTTCCGATTTCAGTTCCAGAGCGATTCGCCCAATCAGTCCTTGATATTTAGTCGTTTTCAGCCAATTTTCTGGATTTTTGAAAATTTCACTTTTTTTGTGAAAATATCCACTAAATGAGGGAATAATATGTGTGAGGGTACCCCAGGAGAGTTCCAAATGTGTGTGGGTAGAATATATATCCCACAGGGTTAAAATTGAAAAAAGTTGAAAAAATTTTTTTTTTTGTTCTTAGTCATTTTTCCGGCGTTTATCAGACTTTCAGATAGGGAAAATGTCAGTGAGCGTTCCGATTTCAGTTCCAGAGCGATTCGCTCAATGAGTCCTTGATATTTAGTCGTCTTCAGCCAATTTTCTGGATTTTTGAAAATTTCACTTTTTTGTGAAAATATCCACTAAATGAGGGAATAATATGTGTGAGGGTACCCCAGGAGAGTTCCAAATGTGTGTGGGTAGAATATATATCCCACAGGGTTAAAATTGAAAAGAGTTGAAAAAAATTTTTTTGGGACTTAGTCATTTTTCCGGCGTTTATCAGACTTTCAGATAGGGGAAATGTCAGTGAGCTTTCCGATTTCAGTTCCAGAGCGATTCTCCCAAGGAGTCCTTGATATTTAGTCGTTTTCAGCCAATTTTCTGGATTTTTGAAAATTTCACTTTTTTTGTGAAAATATCCACTAAATGAGGGAATAATATATGTGAGGGTACCCCAGGAGAGTTCCAAATGTGTGTGGGTAGAATATATATCCCACAGGGTTAAAATTGAAAAAAGTTGAAAAAAATTTTTTTTTTGTACTTAGTCATTTTTCCGGCGTTTATCAGACTTTCAGATAGGGGAAATGTCAGTGAGCTTTCCGATTTCAGTTCCAGAGCGATTCGCCCAATGAGTCCTTGATATTTAGTCGTTTTCAGCCAATTTTCTGGATTTTTGAAAATTTCACTTTTTTGTGAAAATATCCACTAAATGAGGGAATAATATGTGTGAGGGTACCCCAGGAGAGTTCCAAATGTGTGTGGGTAGAATATATATCCCACAGGGTTAAAATTGAAAAGAGTTGAAAAAAATTTTTTTGGGACTTAGTCATTTTTCCGGCGTTTATCAGACTTTCAGATAGGGGAAATGTCAGTGAGCTTTCCGATTTCAGTTCCAGAGCGATTCGCCCAATGAGTCCTTGATACTTGGTCGTTTTCAGCCAATTTTCTGGATTTTTGAAAATTTCACTTTTTTGTGAAAATATCCACTAAATGAGGGAATAATATGTGTGAGGGTACCCCAGGAGAGTTCCAAATGTGTGTGGGTAGAATATATATCCCACAGGGTTAAAATTGAAAAAAGTTGAAAAAAATTTTTTTTTGGACTTAGTCATTTTTCCGGCGTTTATCAGACTTTCAGATAGGGGAAATGTTAGTGAGCTTTCCGATTTCAGTTCCAGAGCGATTCGCCCAATGAGTCCTTGATATTTAGTCGTTTTCAGCCAATTTTCTGGATTTTTGAAAATTTCACTTTTTTGTGAAAATATCCACTAAATGAGGGAATAATATGTGTGAGGGTACCCCAGGAGAGTTCCAAATGTGTGTGGGTAGAATATATATCCCACAGGGTTAAAATTGAAAAGAGTTGAAAAAAATTTTTTGGGGACTTAGTCATTTTTCCGGCGTTTATCAGACTTTCAGATAGGGGAAATGTCAGTGAGCTTTCCGATTTCAGTTCCAGAGCGATTCGCCCAATGAGTCCTTGATATTTAGTCGTTTTCAGCCAATTTTCTGTATTTTTGAAAATTTCACTTTTTTGTGAAAATATCCACTAAATGAGGGAATAATATGTGTGAGGGTACCCCAGGAGAGTTCCAAATGTGTGTGGGTAGAATATATATCCCACAGGGTTAAAATTGAAAAAAGTTGAACAAAATTTTTTTTTTGGACTTAGTCATTTTTCCGGTGTTTATCAGACTTTCAGATAGGCGAAAAGTCAGTGAGCGTTCCGATTTCAGTTCCAGAGCGATTCACCCAATCAGTCCTTGATATTTTGTCGTTTTCAGCCAATTTTCTGGATTTTTGAAAATTTCACTTTTTTTGTGAAAATATCCACTAAATGAGGGAATAATATGTGTGAGGGTACCCCAGGAGAGTTCCAAATGTGTGTGGGTAGAATATATATCCCACAGGGTTAAAATTGAAAAAAGTTGAAAAAAATTTTTTTTTTGTTCTTAGTCATTTTTCCGGCGTTTATCAGACTTTCAGATAGGGGAAATGTCAGTGAGCTTTCCGATTTCAGTTCCAGAGCGATTCTCCCAAGGAGTCCTTGATATTTAGTCGTTTTCAGCCAATTTTCTGGATTTTTGAAAATTTCACTTTTTTTGTGAAAATATCCACTAAATGAGGGAATAATATATGTGAGGGTACCCCAGGAGAGTTCCAAATGTGTGTGGGTAGAATATATATCCCACAGGGTTAAAATTGAAAAAAGTTGAAAAAAATTTTTTTTTTGTACTTAGTCATTTTTCCGGCGTTTATCAGACTTTCAGATAGGGGAAATGTCAGTGAGCTTTCCGATTTCAGTTCCAGAGCGATTCGCCCAATGAGTCCTTGATATTTAGTCGTTTTCAGCCAATTTTCTGGATTTTTGAAAATTTCACTTTTTTGTGAAAATATCCACTAAATGAGGGAATAATATGTGTGAGGGTACCCCAGGAGAGTTCCAAATGTGTGTGGGTAGAATATATATCCCACAGGGTTAAAATTGAAAAGAGTTGAAAAAAATTTTTTTGGGACTTAGTCATTTTTCCGGCGTTTATCAGACTTTCAGATAGGGGAAATGTCAGTGAGCTTTCCGATTTCAGTTCCAGAGCGATTCGCCCAATGAGTCCTTGATACTTGGTCGTTTTCAGCCAATTTTCTGGATTTTTGAAAATTTCACTTTTTTGTGAAAATATCCACTAAATGAGGGAATAATATGTGTGAGGGTACCCCAGGAGAGTTCCAAATGTGTGTGGGTAGAATATATATCCCACAGGGTTAAAATTGAAAAAAGTTGAAAAAAATTTTTTTTTGGACTTAGTCATTTTTCCGGCGTTTATCAGACTTTCAGATAGGGGAAATGTTAGTGAGCTTTCCGATTTCAGTTCCAGAGCGATTCGCCCAATGAGTCCTTGATATTTAGTCGTTTTCAGCCAATTTTCTGGATTTTTGAAAATTTCACTTTTTTGTGAAAATATCCACTAAATGAGGGAATAATATGTGTGAGGGTACCCCAGGAGAGTTCCAAATGTGTGTGGGTAGAATATATATCCCACAGGGTTAAAATTGAAAAGAGTTGAAAAAAATTTTTTGGGGACTTAGTCATTTTTCCGGCGTTTATCAGACTTTCAGATAGGGGAAATGTCAGTGAGCTTTCCGATTTCAGTTCCAGAGCGATTCGCCCAATGAGTCCTTGATATTTAGTCGTTTTCAGCCAATTTTCTGTATTTTTGAAAATTTCACTTTTTTGTGAAAATATCCACTAAATGAGGGAATAATATGTGTGAGGGTACCCCAGGAGAGTTCCAAATGTGTGTGGGTAGAATATATATCCCACAGGGTTAAAATTGAAAAAAGTTGAACAAAATTTTTTTTTTGGACTTAGTCATTTTTCCGGTGTTTATCAGACTTTCAGATAGGCGAAAAGTCAGTGAGCGTTCCGATTTCAGTTCCAGAGCGATTCACCCAATCAGTCCTTGATATTTTGTCGTTTTCAGCCAATTTTCTGGATTTTTGAAAATTTCACTTTTTTTGTGAAAATATCCACTAAATGAGGGAATAATATGTGTGAGGGTACCCCAGGAGAGTTCCAAATGTGTGTGGGTAGAATATATATCCCACAGGGTTAAAATTGAAAAAAGTTGAAAAAAATTTTTTTTTTGTTCTTAGTCATTTTTCCGGCGTTTATCAGACTTTCAGATAGGGGAAATGTCAGTGAGCGTACCGATTTCAGTTCCAGAGCGATTCGCTCAATGAGTCCTTGATATTTAGTCGTCTTCAGCCAATTTTCTGGATTTTTGAAAATTTCACTTTTTTGTGAAAATATCCACTAAATGAGGGAATAATATGTGTGAGGGTACCCCAGGAGAGTTCCAAATGTGTGTGGGTAGAATATATATCCCACAGGGTTAAAATTGAAAAGAGTTGAAAAAAATTTTTTTGGGACTTAGTCATTTTTCCGGCGTTTATCAGACTTTCAGATAGGGGAGATGTCAGTGAGCTTTCCGATTTCAGTTCCAGAGCGATTCGCCCAATGAGTCCTTGATATTTAGTCGTTTTCAGCCAATTTTCTGGATTTTTGAAAATTTCACTTTTTTGTGAAAATATCCACTAAATGAGGGAATAATATGTGTGAGGGTACCCCAGGAGAGTTCCAAATGTGTGTGGGTAGAATATATATCCCACAGGGTTAAAACTGAAAAAAGTTGAAAAAAAATTTTTTTTGGACTTAGTCATTTTTCCGGCGTTTATCAGACTTTCAGATAGGGGAAATGTCAGTGAGCTTTCCGATTTCAGTTCCAGAGCGATTCTCCCAAGGAGTCCTTGATATTTAGTCGTTTTCAGCCAATTTTCTGGATTTTTGAAAATTTCACTTTTTTTGTGAAAATATCCACTAAATGAGGGAATAATATATGTGAGGGTACCCCAGGAGAGTTCCAAATGTGTGTGGGTAGAATATATATCCCACAGGGTTAAAATTGAAAAAAGTTGAAAAAAATTTTTTTTTTGTACTTAGTCATTTTTCCGGCGTTTATCAGACTTTCAGATAGGGGAAATGTCAGTGAGCTTTCCGATTTCAGTTCCAGAGCGATTCGCCCAATGAGTCCTTGATATTTAGTCGTTTTCAGCCAATTTTCTGGATTTTTGAAAATTTCACTTTTTTGTGAAAATATCCACTAAATGAGGGAATAATATGTGTGAGGGTACCCCAGGAGAGTTCCAAATGTGTGTGGGTAGAATATATATCCCACAGGGTTAAAATTGAAAAGAGTTGAAAAAAATTTTTTTGGGACTTAGTCATTTTTCCGGCGTTTATCAGACTTTCAGATAGGGGAAATGTCAGTGAGCTTTCCGATTTCAGTTCCAGAGCGATTCGCCCAATGAGTCCTTGATACTTGGTCGTTTTCAGCCAATTTTCTGGATTTTTGAAAATTTCACTTTTTTGTGAAAATATCCACTAAATGAGGGAATAATATGTGTGAGGGTACCCCAGGAGAGTTCCAAATGTGTGTGGGTAGAATATATATCCCACAGGGTTAAAATTGAAAAAAGTTGAAAAAAATTTTTTTTTTGGACTTAGTCATTTTTCCGGCGTTTATCAGACTTTCAGATAGGGGAAATGTCAGTGAGCTTTCCGATTTCAGTTCCAGAGCGATTCGCCCAATGAATCCTTGATATTTAGTCGTTTTCAGCCAATTTTCTGTATTTTTGAAAATTTCACTTTTTTGTGAAAATATCCACTAAATGAGGGAAAAATATGTGTGAGGGTACCCCAGGAGAGTTCCAAATGTGTGTGGGTAGAATATATATCCCACAGGGTTAAAATTGAAAAAAGTTGAAAAAAATTTTTTTTTTGTTCTTAGTCATTTTTCCGGCGTTTATCAGACTTTCAGATAGGGGAAATGTCAGTGAGCGTTCCGATTTCAGTTCCAGAGCGATTCGCTCAATGAGTCCTTGATATTTAGTCGTCTTCAGCCAATTTTCTGGATTTTTGAAAATTTCACTTTTTTGTGAAAATATCCACTAAATGAGGGAATAATATGTGTGAGGGTACCCCAGGAGAGTTCCAAATGTGTGTGGGTAGAATATATATCCCACAGGGTTAAAATTGAAAAGAGTTGAAAAAAATTTTTTTGGGACTTAGTCATTTTTCCGGCGTTTATCAGACTTTCAGATAGGGGAGATGTCAGTGAGCTTTCCGATTTCAGTTCCAGAGCGATTCGCCCAATGAGTCCTTGATATTTAGTCGTTTTCAGCCAATTTTCTGGATTTTTGAAAATTTCACTTTTTTGTGAAAATATCCACTAAATGAGGGAATAATATGTGTGAGGGTACCCCAGGAGAGTTCCAAATGTGTGTGGGTAGAATATATATCCCACAGGGTTAAAATTGAAAAAAGTTGAAAAAAATTTTTTTTTTGTACTTAGTCATTTTTCCGGCGTTTATCAGACTTTCAGATAGGGGAAATGTCAGTGAGCTTTCCGATTTCAGTTCCAGAGCGATTCGCCCAATGAGTCCTTGATATTTAGTCGTTTTCAGCCAATTTTCTGGATTTTTGAAAATTTCACTTTTTTGTGATAATATCCACTAAATGAGGGAATAATATGTGTGAGGGTACCCCAGGAGAGTTCCAAATGTGTGTGGGTAGAATATATATCCCACAGGGTTAAAATTGAAAAGAGTTGAAAAAAATGTTTTGGGGACTTAGTCATTTTTCCGGCGTTTATCAGACTTTCAGATAGGGGAAATGTCAGTGAGCTTTCCGATTTCAGTTCCAGAGCGATTCGCCCAATGAGTCCTTGATATTTAGTCGTTTTCAGCCAATTTTCTGGATTTTTGAAAATTTCACTTTTTTGTGAAAATATCCACTAAATGAGGGAATAATATGTGTGAGGGTACCCCAGGAGAGTTCCAAATGTGTGTGGGTAGAATATATATCCCACAGGGTTAAAATTGAAAAGAGTTGAAAAAAATTTTTTTGGGACTTAGTCATTTTTCCGGCGTTTATCAGACTTTCAGATAGGGGAAATGTCAGTGAGCTTTCCGATTTCAGTTCCAGAGCGATTCGCCCAATGAGTCCTTGATATTTAGTCGTTTTCAGCCAATTTTCTGGATTTTTGAAAATTTCACTTTTTTTGTGAAAATATCCACTAAATGAGGGAATAATATATGTGAGGGTACCCCAGGAGAGTTCCAAATGTGTGTGGGTAGAATATATATCCCACAGGGTTAAAATTGAAAAAAGTTGAAAAAAATTTTTTTTTTGTACTTAGTCATTTTTCCGGCGTTTATCAGACTTTCAGATAGGGGAAATGTCAGTGAGCTTTCCGATTTCAGTTCCAGAGCGATTCGCCCAATGAGTCCTTGATATTTAGTCGTTTTCAGCCAATTTTCTGGATTTTTGAAAATTTCACTTTTTTGTGAAAATATCCACTAAATGAGGGAATAATATGTGTGAGGGTACCCCAGGAGAGTTCCAAATGTGTGTGGGTAGAATATATATCCCACAGGGTTAAAATTGAAAAGAGTTGAAAAAAATGTTTTGGGGACTTAGTCATTTTTCCGGCGTTTATCAGACTTTCAGATAGGGGAAATGTCAGTGAGCTTTCCGATTTCAGTTCCAGAGCGATTCGCCCAATGAGTCCTTGATATTTAGTCGTTTTCAGCCAATTTTCTGGATTTTTGAAAATTTCACTTTTTTGTGAAAATATCCACTAAATGAGGGAATAATATGTGTGAGGGTACCCCAGGAGAGTTCCAAATGTGTGTGGGTAGAATATATATCCCACAGGGTTAAAATTGAAAAGAGTTGAAAAAAATTTTTTTTTTGTACTTAGTCATTTTTCCGGCGTTTATCAGACTTTCAGATAGGGGAAATGTCAGTGAGCTTTCCGATTTCAGTTCCAGAGCGATTCGCCCAATGAGTCCTTGATATTTAGTCGTTTTCAGCCAATTTTCTGGATTTTTGAAAATTTCACTTTTTTGTGAAAATATCCACTAAATGAGGGAATAATATGTGTGAGGGTACCCCAGGAGAGTTCCAAATGTGTGTGGGTAGAATATATATCCCACAGGGTTAAAATTGAAAAGAGTTGAAAAAAATGTTTTGGGGACTTAGTCATTTTTCCGGCGTTTATCAGACTTTCAGATAGGGGAAATGTCAGTGAGCTTTCCGATTTCAGTTCCAGAGCGATTCGCCCAATGAGTCCTTGATATTTAGTCGTTTTCAGCCAATTTTCTGGATTTTTGAAAATTTCACTTTTTTGTGAAAATATCCACTAAATGAGGGAATAATATGTGTGAGGGTACCCCAGGAGAGTTCCAAATGTGTGTGGGTAGAATATATATCCCACAGGGTTAAAATTGAAAAGAGTTGAAAAAAATTTTTTTGGGACTTAGTCATTTTTCCGGCGTTTATCAGACTTTCAGATAGGGGAAATGTCAGTGAGCTTTCCGATTTCAGTTCCAGAGCGATTCGCCCAATGAGTCCTTGATATTTAGTCGTTTTCAGCCAATTTTCTGGATTTTTGAAAATTTCACTTTTTTTGTGAAAATATCCACTAAATGAGGGAATAATATATGTGAGGGTACCCCAGGAGAGTTCCAAATGTGTGTGGGTAGAATATATATCCCACAGGGTTAAAATTGAAAAAAGTTGAAAAAAATTTTTTTTTTGTACTTAGTCATTTTTCCGGCGTTTATCAGACTTTCAGATAGGGGAAATGTCAGTGAGCTTTCCGATTTCAGTTCCAGAGCGATTCGCCCAATGAGTCCTTGATATTTAGTCGTTTTCAGCCAATTTTCTGGATTTTTGAAAATTTCACTTTTTTGTGAAAATATCCACTAAATGAGGGAATAATATGTGTGAGGGTACCCCAGGAGAGTTCCAAATGTGTGTGGGTAGAATATATATCCCACAGGGTTAAAATTGAAAAGAGTTGAAAAAAATGTTTTGGGGACTTAGTCATTTTTCCGGCGTTTATCAGACTTTCAGATAGGGGAAATGTCAGTGAGCTTTCCGATTTCAGTTCCAGAGCGATTCGCCCAATGAGTCCTTGATATTTAGTCGTTTTCAGCCAATTTTCTGGATTTTTGAAAATTTCACTTTTTTGTGAAAATATCCACTAAATGAGGGAATAATATGTGTGAGGGTACCCCAGGAGAGTTCCAAATGTTTGTGGGTAGAATATATAACCCACAGGGTTAAAATTGAAAAAAGTTGAACAAAATTTTTTTTTTGGACTTAGTCATTTTTCCGGTGTTTATCAGACTTTCAGATAGGGGAAAAGTCAGTGAGCGTTCCGATTTCAGTTCCAGAGCGATTCGCCCAATCAGTCCTTGATATTTAGTCGTTTTCAGCCAATTTTCTGGATTTTTGAAAATTTCACTTTTTTTGTGAAAATATCCACTAAATGAGGGAATAATATGTGTGAGGGTACCCCAGGAGAGTTCCAAATGTGTGTGGGTAGAATATATATCCCACAGGGTTAAAATTGAAAAAAGTTGAAAAAAATTTTTTTTTTGTTCTTAGTCATTTTTCCGGCGTTTATCAGACTTTCAGATAGGGGAAATGTCAGTGAGCATTCCGATTTCAGTTCCAGAGCGATTCGCTCAATGAGTCCTTGATATTTAGTCGTCTTCAGCCAATTTTCTGGATTTTTGAAAATTTCACTTTTTTGTGAAAATATCCACTAAATGAGGGAATAATATGTGTGAGGGTACCCCAGGAGAGTTCCAAATGTGTGTGGGTAGAATATATATCCCACAGGGTTAAAATTGAAAAAAGTTGAACAAAATTTTTTTTTTGGACTTAGTCATTTTTCCGGTGTTTATCAGACTTTCAGATAGGGGAAAAGTCAGTGAGCGTTCCGATTTCAGTTCCAGAGCGATTCGCCCAATCAGTCCTTGATATTTAGTCGTTTTCAGCCAATTTTCTGGATTTTTGAAAATTTCACTTTTTTTGTGAAAATATCCACTAAATGAGGGAATAATATGTGTGAGGGTACCCCAGGAGAGTTCCAAATGTGTGTGGGTAGAATATATATCCCACAGGGTTAAAATTGAAAAAAGTTGAAAAAAATTTTTTTTTTGTTCTTAGTCATTTTTCCGGCGTTTATCAGACTTTCAGATAGGGGAAATGTCAGTGAGCATTCCGATTTCAGTTCCAGAGCGATTCGCTCAATGAGTCCTTGATATTTAGTCGTCTTCAGCCAATTTTCTGGATTTTTGAAAATTTCACTTTTTTGTGAAAATATCCACTAAATGAGGGAATAATATGTGTGAGGGTACCCCAGGAGAGTTCCAAATGTGTGTGGGTAGAATATATATCCCACAGGGTTAAAATTGAAAAGAGTTGAAAAAAATTTTTTTGGGACTTAGTCATTTTTCCGGCGTTTATCAGACTTTCAGATAGGGGAAATGTCAGTGAGCTTTCCGATTTCAGTTCCAGAGCGATTCGCCCAATGAGTCCTTGATACTTAGTCGTTTTCAGCCAATTTTCTGGATTTTTGAAAATTTCACTTTTTTGTGAAAATATCCACTAAATGAGGGAATAATATGTGTGAGGGTACCCCAGGAGAGTTCCAAATGTGTGTGGGTAGAATATATATCCCACAGGGTTAAAATTGAAAAAAGTTGAAAAAAAATTTTTTTTGGACTTAGTCATTTTTCCGGCGTTTATCATACTTTCAGATAGGGGAAATGTCAGTGAGCTTTCCGATTTCAGTTCCAGAGCGATTCGCCCAATGAATCCTTGATATTTAGTCGTTTTCAGCCAATTTTCTGGATTTTTGAAAATTTCACTTTTTTGTGAAAATATCCACTAAATGAGGGAATAATATGTGTGAGGGTACCCCAGGAGAGTTCCAAATGTGTGTGGGTAGAATATATATCCCACAGGGTTAAAACTGAAAAAAGTTGAAAAAAATTTTTTTTTGGACTTAGTCATTTTTCCGGCGTTTATCAGACTTTCAGATAGGGGAAATGTCAGTGAGCTTTCCGATTTCAGTTCCAGAGCGATTCGCCCAAGGAGTCCTTGATATTTAGTCGTTTTCAGCCAATTTTCTGGATTTTTGAAAATTTCACTTTTTTTGTGAAAATATCCACTAAATGAGGGAATAATATATGTGAGGGTACCCCAGGAGAGTTCCAAATGTGTGTGGGTAGAATATATATCCCACAGGGTTAAAATTGAAAAAAGTTGAAAAAAATTTTTTTTTTGTACTTAGTCATTTTTCCGGCGTTTATCAGACTTTCAGATAGGGGAAATGTCAGTGAGCTTTCCGATTTCAGTTCCAGAGCGATTCGCCCAATGAGTCCTTGATATTTAGTCGTTTTCAGCCAATTTTCTGGATTTTTGAAAATTTCACTTTTTTGTGAAAATATCCACTAAATGAGGGAATAATATGTGTGAGGGTACCCCAGGAGAGTTCCAAATGTGTGTGGGTAGAATATATATCCCACAGGGTTAAAATTGAAAAGAGTTGAAAAAAATTTTTTGGGGACTTAGTCATTTTTCCGGCGTTTATCAGACTTTCAGATAGGGGAAATGTCAGTGAGCTTTCCGATTTCAGTTCCAGAGCGATTCGCCCAATGAGTCCTTGATATTTAGTCGTTTTCAGCCAATTTTCTGGATTTTTGAAAATTTCACTTTTTTGTGAAAATATCCACTAAATGAGGGAATAATATGTGTGAGGGTACCCCAGGAGAGTTCCAAATGTGTGTGGGTAGAATATATATCCCACAGGGTTAAAATTGAAAAAAGTTGAACAAAATTTTTTTTTTGGACTTAGTCATTTTTCCGGTGTTTATCAGACTTTCAGATAGGGGAAAAGTCAGTGAGCGTTCCGATTTCAGTTCCAGAGCGATTCGCCCAATCAGTCCTTGATATTTTGTCGTTTTCAGCCAATTTTCTGGATTTTTGAAAATTTCACTTTTTTTGTGAAAATATCCACTAAATGAGGGAATAATATGTGTGAGGGTACCCCAGGAGAGTTCCAAATGTGTGTGGGTAGAATATATATCCCACAGGGTTAAAATTGAAAAAAGTTGAAAAAAATTTTTTTTTTGTACTTAGTCATTTTTCCGGCATTTATCAGACTTTCAGATAGGGGAAATGTCAGTGAGCTTTCCGATTTCAGTTCCAGAGCGATTCGCCCAATGAGTCCTTGATATTTAGTCGTTTTCAGCCAATTTTCTGGATTTTTGAAAATTTCACTTTTTTGTGAAAATATCCACTAAATGAGGGAATAATATGTGTGAGGGTACCCCAGGAGAGTTCCAAATGTGTGTGGGTAGAATATATATCCCACAGGGTTAAAATTGAAAAGAGTTGAAAAAAATGTTTTGGGGACTTAGTCATTTTTCCGGCGTTTATCAGACTTTCAGATAGGGGAAATGTCAGTGAGCTTTCCGATTTCAGTTCCAGAGCGATTCGCCCAATGAGTCCTTGATATTTAGTCGTTTTCAGCCAATTTTCTGGATTTTTGAAAATTTCACTTTTTTTGTGAAAATATCCACTAAATGAGGGAATAATATGTGTGAGGGTACCCCAGGAGAGTTCCAAATGTGTGTGGGTAGAATATATATCCCACAGGGTTAAAATTGAAAAAAGTTGAAAAAAATTTTTTTTTTGTACTTAGTCATTTTTCCGGCGTTTATCAGACTTTCAGATAGGGGAAATGTCAGTGAGCTTTCCGATTTCAGTTCCAGAGCGATTCGCCCAATGAGTCCTTGATATTTAGTCGTTTTCAGCCAATTTTCAGGATTTTTGAAAATTTCACTTTTTTGTGAAAATATCCACTAAATGAGGGAATAATATGTGTGAGGGTACCCCAGGAGAGTTCCAAATGTGTGTGGGTAGAATATATATCCCACAGGGTTAAAATTGAAAAGAGTTGAAAAAAATGTTTTGGGGACTTAGTCATTTTTCCGGCGTTTATCAGACTTTCAGATAGGGGAAATGTCAGTGAGCTTTCCGATTTCAGTTCCAGAGCGATTCGCCCAATGAGTCCTTGATATTTAGTCGTTTTCAGCCAATTTTCTGGATTTTTGAAAATTTCACTTTTTTGTGAAAATATCCACTAAATGAGGGAATAATATGTGTGAGGGTACCCCAGGAGAGTTCCAAATGTGTGTGGGTAGAATATATATCCCACAGGGTTAAAATTGAAAAAAGTTGAACAAAATTTTTTTTTTGGACTTAGTCATTTTTCCGGTGTTTATCAGACTTTCAGATAGGGGAAAAGTCAGTGAGCGTTCCGATTTCAGTTCCAGAGCGATTCGCCCAATCAGTCCTTGATATTTAGTCGTTTTCAGCCAATTTTCTGGATTTTTGAAAATTTCACTTTTTTTGTGAAAATATCCACTAAATGAGGGAATAATATGTGTGAGGGTACCCCAGGAGAGTTCCAAATGTGTGTGGGTAGAATATATATCCCACAGGGTTAAAATTGAAAAAAGTTGAAAAAAATTTTTTTTTTGTTCTTAGTCATTTTTCCGGCGTTTATCAGACTTTCAGATAGGGGAAATGTCAGTGAGCGTTCCGATTTCAGTTCCAGAGCGAT
The DNA here is from genome assembly GCF_046119375.1 of Phyllobates terribilis. Lineage (NCBI taxonomy): Eukaryota > Metazoa > Chordata > Amphibia > Anura > Dendrobatidae > Phyllobates > Phyllobates terribilis. The sequence goes on from NW_027363294.1 coordinate 1,152,592, forward strand.
TCGCTCAATGAGTCCTTGATATTTAGTCGTCTTCAGCCAATTTTCTGGATTTTTGAAAATTTCACTTTTTTGTGAAAATATCCACTAAATGAGGGAATAATATGTGTGAGGGTACCCCAGGAGAGTTCCAAATGTGTGTGGGTAGAATATATATCCCACAGGGTTAAAATTGAAAAGAGTTGAAAAAATTTTTTTTGGGACTTAGTCATTTTTCCGGCGTTTATCAGACTTTCAGATAGGGGAAATGTCAGTGAGCTTTCCGATTTCAGTTCCAGAGCGATTCGCCCAATGAGTCCTTGATATTTAGTCGTTTTCAGCCAATTTTCTGGATTTTTGAAAATTTCACTTTTTTGTGAAAATATCCACTAAATGAGGGAATAATATGTGTGAGGGTACCCCAGGAGAGTTCCAAATGTGTGTGGGTAGAATATATATCCCACAGGGTTAAAATTGAAAAAAGTTGAAAAAAATTTTTTTTTGGACTTAGTCATTTTTCCGGCGTTTATCAGACTTTCAGATAGGGGAAATGTCAGTGAGCTTTCCGATTTCAGTTCCAGAGCGATTCGCCCAATGAGTCCTTGATATTTAGTCGTTTTCAGCCAATTTTCTGGATTTTTGAAAATTTCACTTTTTTGTGAAAATATCCACTAAATGAGGGAATAATATGTGTGAGGGTACCCCAGGAGAGTTCCAAATGTGTGTGGGTAGAATATATATCCCACAGGGGTAAAACTGAAAAAAGTTGAAAAAAATTTTTTTTTGGACTTAGTCATTTTTCTGGCGTTTATCAGACTTTCAGATAGGGGAAATGTCAGTGAGCTTTCCGATTTCAGTTCCAGAGCGATTCGCCCAAGGAGTCCTTGATATTTAGTCGTTTTCAGCCAATTTTCTGGATTTTTGAAAATTTCACTTTTTTTGTGAAAATATCCACTAAATGAGGGAATAATATATGTGAGGGTACCCCAGGAGAGTTCCAAATGTGTGTGGGTAGAATATATATCCCACAGGGTTAAAATTGAAAAAAGTTGAAAAAAATTTTTTTTTGTACTTAGTCATTTTTCCGGCGTTTATCAGACTTTCAGATAGGGGAAATGTCAGTGAGCTTTCCGATTTCAGTTCCAGAGCGATTCGCCCAATGAGTCCTTGATATTTAGTCGTTTTCAGCCAATTTTCTGGATTTTTGAAAATTTCACTTTTATGTGAAAATATCCACTAAATGAGGGAATAATATGTGTGAGGGTACCCCAGGAGAGTTCCAAATGTGTGTGGGTAGAATATATATCCCACAGGGTTAAAATTGAAAAGAGTTGAAAAAAATTTTTTTGGGACTTAGTCATTTTTCCGGCGTTTATCAGACTTTCAGATAGGGGAAATGTCAGTGAGCTTTCCGATTTCAGTTCCAGAGCGATTCGCCCAATGAGTCCTTGATATTTAGTCGTTTTCAGCCAATTTTCTGGATTTTTGAAAATTTCACTTTTTTTGTGAAAATATCCACTAAATGAGGGAATAATATGTGTGAGGGTACCCCAGGAGAGTTCCAAATGTGTGTGGGTAGAATATATATCCCACAGGGTTAAAATTGAAAAAAGTTGAAAAAAATTTTTTTTTTGTTCTTAGTCATTTTTCCGGCGTTTATCAGACTTTCAGATAGGGGAAATGTCAGTGAGCGTTCCGATTTCAGTTCCAGAGCGATTCGCTCAATGAGTCCTTGATATTTAGTCGTCTTCAGCCAATTTTCTGGATTTTTGAAAATTTCACTTTTTTGTGAAAATATCCACTAAATGAGGGAATAATATGTGTGAGGGTACCCCAGGAGAGTTCCAAATGTGTGTGGGTAGAATATATATCCCACAGGGTTAAAATTGAAAAGAGTTGAAAAAATTTTTTTTGGGACTTAGTCATTTTTCCGGCGTTTATCAGACTTTCAGATAGGGGAAATGTCAGTGAGCTTTCCGATTTCAGTTCCAGAGCGATTCGCCCAATGAGTCCTTGATATTTAGTCGTTTTCAGCCAATTTTCTGGATTTTTGAAAATTTCACTTTTTTGTGAAAATATCCACTAAATGAGGGAATAATATGTGTGAGGGTACCCCAGGAGAGTTCCAAATGTGTGTGGGTAGAATATATATCCCACAGGGTTAAAATTGAAAAAAGTTGAAAAAAATTTTTTTTTGGACTTAGTCATTTTTCCGGCGTTTATCAGACTTTCAGATAGGGGAAATGTCAGTGAGCTTTCCGATTTCAGTTCCAGAGCGATTCGCCCAATGAGTCCTTGATATTTAGTCGTTTTCAGCCAATTTTCTGGATTTTTGAAAATTTCACTTTTTTGTGAAAATATCCACTAAATGAGGGAATAATATGTGTGAGGGTACCCCAGGAGAGTTCCAAATGTGTGTGGGTAGAATATATATCCCACAGGGTTAAAACTGAAAAAAGTTGAAAAAAATTTTTTTTTGGACTTAGTCATTTTTCTGGCGTTTATCAGACTTTCAGATAGGGGAAATGTCAGTGAGCTTTCCGATTTCAGTTCCAGAGCGATTCGCCCAAGGAGTCCTTGATATTTAGTCGTTTTCAGCCAATTTTCTGGATTTTTGAAAATTTCACTTTTTTTGTGAAAATATCCACTAAATGAGGGAATAATATATGTGAGGGTACCCCAGGAGAGTTCCAAATGTGTGTGGGTAGAATATATATCCCACAGGGTTAAAATTGAAAAAAGTTGAAAAAAATTTTTTTTTTGTACTTAGTCATTTTTCCGGCGTTTATCAGACTTTCAGATAGGGGAAATGTCAGTGAGCTTTCCGATTTCAGTTCCAGAGCGATTCGCCCAATGAGTCCTTGATATTTAGTCGTTTTCAGCCAATTTTCTGGATTTTTGAAAATTTCACTTTTATGTGAAAATATCCACTAAATGAGGGAATAATATGTGTGAGGGTACCCCAGGAGAGTTCCAAATGTGTGTGGGTAGAATATATATCCCACAGGGTTAAAATTGAAAAGAGTTGAAAAAAATTTTTTTGGGACTTAGTCATTTTTCCGGCGTTTATCAGACTTTCAGATAGGGGAAATGTCAGTGAGCTTTCCGATTTCAGTTCCAGAGCGATTCGCCCAATGAGTCCTTGATATTTAGTCGTTTTCAGCCAATTTTCTGGATTTTTGAAAATTTCACTTTTTTTGTGAAAATATCCACTAAATGAGGGAATAATATATGTGAGGGTACCCCAGGAGAGTTCCAAATGTGTGTGGGTAGAATATATATCCCACAGGGTTAAAATTGAAAAAAGTTGAAAAAAATTTTTTTTGGACTTAGTCATTTTTCCGGCGTTTATCAGACTTTCAGATAGGGGAAAAGTCAGTGAGCGTTCCGATTTCAGTTCCAGAGCGATTCGCCCAATCAGTCCTTGATATTTAGTCGTTTTCAGCCAATTTTCTGGATTTTTGAAAATTTCACTTTTTTTGTGAAAATATCCACTAAATGAGGGAATAATATGTGTGAGGGTACCCCAGGAGAGTTCCAAATGTGTGTGGGTAGAATATATATCCCACAGGGTTAAAATTGAAAAAAGTTGAAAAAAATTTTTTTTTTGTTCTTAGTCATTTTTCCGGCGTTTATCAGACTTTCAGATAGGGGAAATGTCAGTGAGCTTTCCGATTTCAGTTCCAGAGCGATTCGCCCAATGAGTCCTTGATATTTAGTCGTTTTCAGCCAATTTTCTGGATTCTTGAAAATTTCACTTTTTTGTGAAAATATCTACTAAATGAGGGAATAATATGTGTGAGGGTACCCCAGGAGAGTTCCAAATGTGTGTGGGTAGAATATATATCCCACAGGGTTAAAATTGAAATGAGTTGAAAAAAATTTTTTTGGGACTTAGTCATTTTTCCGGCGTTTATCAGACTTTCAGATAGGGGAAATGTCAGTGAGCTTTCCGATTTCAGTTCCAGAGCGATTCGCCCAATGAGTCCTTGATATTTAGTCGTTTTCAGCCAATTTTCTGGATTTTTGAAAATTTCACTTTTTTGTGAAAATATCCACTAAATGAGGGAATAATATGTGTGAGGGTACCCCAGGAGAGTTCCAAATGTGTGTGGGTAGAATATATATCCCACAGGGTTAAAATTGAAAAGAGTTGAAAAAATTTTTTTGGGGACTTAGTCATTTTTCCGGCGTTTATCAGACTTTCAGATAGGGGAAATGTCAGTGAGCTTTCCGATTTCAGTTCCAGAGCGATTCGCCCAATGAGTCCTTGATATTTAGTCGTTTTCAGCCAATTTTCTGGATTTTTGAAAATTTCACTTTTTTGTGAAAATATACACTAAATGAGGGAATAATATGTGTGAGGGTACCCCAGGAGAGTTCCAAATGTGTGTGGGTAGAATATATATCCCACAGGGTTAAAATTGAAAAAAGTTGAAAAAAATTTTTTTTTTGTTCTTAGTCATTTTTCCGGCGTTTATCAGACTTTCAGATAGGGGAAATGTCAGTGAGCGTTCCGATTTCAGTTCCAGAGCGATTCGCTCAATGAGTCCTTGATATTTAGTCGTCTTCAGCCAATTTTCTGGATTTTTGAAAATTTCACTTTTTTGTGAAAATATCCACTAAATGAGGGAATAATATGTGTGAGGGTACCCCAGGAGAGTTCCAAATGTGTGTGGGTAGAATATATATCCCACAGGGTTAAAATTGAAAAAAGTTGAAAAAAATTTTTTTTTGGACTTAGTCATTTTTCCGGCGTTTATCAGACTTTCAGATAGGGGAAATGTCAGTGAGCTTTCCGATTTCAGTTCCAGAGCGATTCGCCCAATGAGTCCTTGATATTTAGTCGTTTTCAGCCAATTTTCTGGATTTTTGAAAATTTCACTTTTTTGTGAAAATATCCACTAAATGAGGGAATAATATGTGTGAGGGTACCCCAGGAGAGTTCCAAATGTGTGTGGGTAGAATATATATCCCACAGGGTTAAAACTGAAAAAAGTTGAAAAAAATTTTTTTTTGGACTTAGTCATTTTTCTGGCGTTTATCAGACTTTCAGATAGGGGAAATGTCAGTGAGCTTTCCGATTTCAGTTCCAGAGCGATTCGCCCAAGGAGTCCTTGATATTTAGTCATTTTCAGCCAATTTTCTGGATTTTTGAAAATTTCACTTTTTTTGTGAAAATATCCACTAAATGAGGGAATAATATATGTGAGGGTACCCCAGGAGAGTTCCAAATGTGTGTGGGTAGAATATATATCCCACAGGGTTAAAATTGAAAAAAGTTGAAAAAAATTTTTTTTTTGTACTTAGTCATTTTTCCGGCGTTTATCAGACTTTCAGATAGGGGAAATGTCAGTGAGCTTTCCGATTTCAGTTCCAGAGCGATTCGCCCAATGAGTCCTTGATATTTAGTCGTTTTCAGCCAATTTTCTGGATTTTTGAAAATTTCACTTTTATGTGAAAATATCCACTAAATGAGGGAATAATATGTGTGAGGGTACCCCAGGAGAGTTCCAAATGTGTGTGGGTAGAATATATATCCCACAGGGTTAAAATTGAAAAGAGTTGAAAAAAATTTTTTTGGGATTTAGTCATTTTTCCGGCGTTTATCAGACTTTCAGATAGGGGAAATGTCAGTGAGCTTTCCGATTTCAGTTCCAGAGCGATTCGCCCAATGAGTCCTTGATATTTAGTCGTTTTCAGCCAATTTTCTGGATTTTTGAAAATTTCACTTTTTTTTTGAAAATATCCACTAAATGAGGGAATAATATATGTGAGGGTAACCCAGGAGAGTTCCAAATGTGTGTGGGTAGAATATATATCCCACAGGGTTAAAATTGAAAAAAGTTGAAAAAAATTTTTTTTTTGTACTTAGTCATTTTTCCGGCGTTTATCAGACTTTCAGATAGGGGAAATGTCAGTGAGCTTTCCGATTTCAGTTCCAGAGCGATTCGCCCAATGAGTCCTTGATATTTAGTCGTTTTCAGCCAATTTTCTGGATTTTTGAAAATTTCACTTTTTTGTGAAAATATCCACTAAATGAGGGAATAATATGTGTGAGGGTACCCCAGGAGAGTTCCAAATGTGTGTGGGTAGAATATATATCCCACAGGGTTAAAATTGAAAAGAGTTGAAAAAAATTTTTTTGGGACTTAGTCATTTTTCCGGCGTTTATCAGACTTTCAGATAGGGGAAATGTCAGTGAGCTTTCCGATTTCAGTTCCAGAGCGATTCGCCCAATGAGTCCTTGATATTTAGTCGTTTTCAGCCAATTTTCTGGATTTTTGAAAATTTCACTTTTTTTGTGAAAATATCCACTAAATGAGGGAATAATATATGTGAGGGTACCCCAGGAGAGTTCCAAATGTGTGTGGGTAGAATATATATCCCACAGGGTTAAAATTGAAAAAAGTTGAAAAAAATTTTTTTTGGACTTAGTCATTTTTCCGGCGTTTATCAGACTTTCAGATAGGGGAAAAGTCAGTGAGCGTTCCGATTTCAGTTCCAGAGCGATTCGCCCAATCAGTCCTTGATATTTAGTCGTTTTCAGCCAATTTTCTGGATTTTTGAAAATTTCACTTTTTTTGTGAAAATATCCACTAAATGAGGGAATAATATGTGTGAGGGTACCCCAGGAGAGTTCCAAATGTGTGTGGGTAGAATATATATCCCACAGGGTTAAAATTGAAAAAAGTTGAAAAAAATTTTTTTTTTGTTCTTAGTCATTTTTCCGGCGTTTATCAGACTTTCAGATAGGGGAAATGTCAGTGAGCTTTCCGATTTCAGTTCCAGAGCGATTCGCCCAATGAGTCCTTGATATTTAGTCGTTTTCAGCCAATTTTCTGGATTCTTGAAAATTTCACTTTTTTGTGAAAATATCTACTAAATGAGGGAATAATATGTGTGAGGGTACCCCAGGAGAGTTCCAAATGTGTGTGGGTAGAATATATATCCCACAGGGTTAAAATTGAAATGAGTTGAAAAAAATTTTTTTGGGACTTAGTCATTTTTCCGGCGTTTATCAGACTTTCAGATAGGGGAAATGTCAGTGAGCTTTCCGATTTCAGTTCCAGAGCGATTCGCCCAATGAGTCCTTGATATTTAGTCGTTTTCAGCCAATTTTCTGGATTTTTGAAAATTTCACTTTTTTGTGAAAATATCCACTAAATGAGGGAATAATATGTGTGAGGGTACCCCAGGAGAGTTCCAAATGTGTGTGGGTAGAATATATATCCCACAGGGTTAAAATTGAAAAGAGTTGAAAAAATTTTTTTGGGGACTTAGTCATTTTTCCGGCGTTTATCAGACTTTCAGATAGGGGAAATGTCAGTGAGCTTTCCGATTTCAGTTCCAGAGCGATTCGCCCAATGAGTCCTTGATATTTAGTCGTTTTCAGCCAATTTTCTGGATTTTTGAAAATTTCACTTTTTTGTGAAAATATACACTAAATGAGGGAATAATATGTGTGAGGGTACCCCAGGAGAGTTCCAAATGTGTGTGGGTAGAATATATATCCCACAGGGTTAAAATTGAAAAAAGTTGAAAAAAATTTTTTTTTTGTTCTTAGTCATTTTTCCGGCGTTTATCAGACTTTCAGATAGGGGAAATGTCAGTGAGCGTTCCGATTTCAGTTCCAGAGCGATTCGCTCAATGAGTCCTTGATATTTAGTCGTCTTCAGCCAATTTTCTGGATTTTTGAAAATTTCACTTTTTTGTGAAAATATCCACTAAATGAGGGAATAATATGTGTGAGGGTACCCCAGGAGAGTTCCAAATGTGTGTGGGTAGAATATATATCCCACAGGGTTAAAATTGAAAAAAGTTGAAAAAAATTTTTTTTTGGACTTAGTCATTTTTCCGGCGTTTATCAGACTTTCAGATAGGGGAAATGTCAGTGAGCTTTCCGATTTCAGTTCCAGAGCGATTCGCCCAATGAGTCCTTGATATTTAGTCGTTTTCAGCAAATTTTCTGGATTTTTGAAAATTTCACTTTTTTGTGAAAATATCCACTAAATGAGGGAATAATATGTGTGAGGGTACCCCAGGAGAGTTCCAAATGTGTGTGGGTAGAATATATATCCCACAGGGTTAAAACTGAAAAAAGTTGAAAAAAATTTTTTTTTGGACTTAGTCATTTTTCTGGCGTTTATCAGACTTTCAGATAGGGGAAATGTCAGTGAGCTTTCCGATTTCAGTTCCAGAGCGATTCGCCCAAGGAGTCCTTGATATTTAGTCATTTTCAGCCAATTTTCTGGATTTTTGAAAATTTCACTTTTTTTGTGAAAATATCCACTAAATGAGGGAATAATATATGTGAGGGTACCCCAGGAGAGTTCCAAATGTGTGTGGGTAGAATATATATCCCACAGGGTTAAAATTGAAAAAAGTTGAAAAAAATTTTTTTTTTGTACTTAGTCATTTTTCCGGCGTTTATCAGACTTTCAGATAGGGGAAATGTCAGTGAGCTTTCCGATTTCAGTTCCAGAGCGATTCGCCCAATGAGTCCTTGATATTTAGTCGTTTTCAGCCAATTTTCTGGATTTTTGAAAATTTCACTTTTATGTGAAAATATCCACTAAATGAGGGAATAATATGTGTGAGGGTACCCCAGGAGAGTTCCAAATGTGTGTGGGTAGAATATATATCCCACAGGGTTAAAATTGAAAAGAGTTGAAAAAAATTTTTTTGGGATTTAGTCATTTTTCCGGCGTTTATCAGACTTTCAGATAGGGGAAATGTCAGTGAGCTTTCCGATTTCAGTTCCAGAGCGATTCGCCCAATGAGTCCTTGATATTTAGTCGTTTTCAGCCAATTTTCTGGATTTTTGAAAATTTCACTTTTTTTTTGAAAATATCCACTAAATGAGGGAATAATATATGTGAGGGTAACCCAGGAGAGTTCCAAATGTGTGTGGGTAGAATATATATCCCACAGGGTTAAAATTGAAAAAAGTTGAAAAAAATTTTTTTTTTGTACTTAGTCATTTTTCCGGCGTTTATCAGACTTTCAGATAGGGGAAATGTCAGTGAGCTTTCCGATTTCAGTTCCAGAGCGATTCGCCCAATGAGTCCTTGATATTTAGTCGTTTTCAGCCAATTTTCTGGATTTTTGAAAATTTCACTTTTTTGTGAAAATATCCACTAAATGAGGGAATAATATGTGTGAGGGTACCCCAGGAGAGTTCCAAATGTGTGTGGGTAGAATATATATCCCACAGGGTTAAAATTGAAAAGAGTTGAAAAAAATTTTTTTGGGACTTAGTCATTTTTCCGGCGTTTATCAGACTTTCAGATAGGGGAAATGTCAGTGAGCTTTCCGATTTCAGTTCCAGAGCGATTCGCCCAATGAGTCCTTGATATTTAGTCGTTTTCAGCCAATTTTCTGGATTTTTGAAAATTTCACTTTTTTTGTGAAAATATCCACTAAATGAGGGAATAATATATGTGAGGGTACCCCAGGAGAGTTCCAAATGTGTGTGGGTAGAATATATATCCCACAGGGTTAAAATTGAAAAAAGTTGAAAAAAATTTTTTGGGGACTTAGTCATTCTTCCGGCGTTTATCAGACTTTCAGATAGGGGAAAAGTCAGTGAGCGTTCCGATTTCAGTTCCAGAGCGATTCGCCCAATCAGTCCTTGATATTTAGTCGTTTTCAGCCAATTTTCTGGATTTTTGAAAATTTCACTTTTTTTGTGAAAATATCCACTAAATGAGGGAATAATATGTGTGAGGGTACCCCAGGAGAGTTCCAAATGTGTGTGGGTAGAATATATATCCCACAGGGTTAAAATTGAAAAAAGTTGAAAAAAATTTTTTTTTTGTTCTTAGTCATTTTTCCGGCGTTTATCAGACTTTCAGATAGGGGAAATGTCAGTGAGCTTTCCGATTTCAGTTCCAGAGCGATTCGCCCAATGAGTCCTTGATATTTAGTCGTTTTCAGCCAATTTTCTGGATTCTTGAAAATTTCACTTTTTTGTGAAAATATCCACTAAATGAGGGAATAATATGTGTGAGGGTACCCCAGGAGAGTTCCAAATGTGTGTGGGTAGAATATATATCCCACAGGGTTAAAATTGAAAAGAGTTGAAAAAAATTTTTTTGGGACTTAGTCATTTTTCCGGCGTTTATCAGACTTTCAGATAGGGGAAATGTCAGTGAGCTTTCCGATTTCAGTTCCAGAGCGATTCGCCCAATGAGTCCTTGATATTTAGTCGTTTTCAGCCAATTTTCTGGATTTTTGAAAATTTCACTTTTTTGTGAAAATATCCACTAAATGAGGGAATAATATGTGTGAGGGTACCCCAGGAGAGTTCCAAATGTGTGTGGGTAGAATATATATCCCACAGGGTTAAAATTGAAAAGAGTTGAAAAAATTTTTTTGGGGACTTAGTCATTTTTCCGGCGTTTATCAGACTTTCAGATAGGGGAAATGTCAGTGAGCTTTCCGATTTCAGTTCCAGAGCGATTCGCCCAATGAGTCCTTGATATTTAGTCGTTTTCAGCCAATTTTCTGGATTTTTGAAAATTTCACTTTTTTGTGAAAATATCCACTAAATGAGGGAATAATATGTGTGAGGGTACCCCAGGAGAGTTCCAAATGTGTGTGGGTAGAATATATATCCCACAGGGTTAAAATTGAAAAAAGTTGAAAAAAATTTTTTTTTTGTTCTTAGTCATTCTTCCGGCGTTTATCAGACTTTCAGATAGGGGAAATGTCAGTGAGCATTCCGATTTCAGTTCCAGAGCGATTCGCTCAATGAGTCCTTGATATTTAGTCGTCTTCAGCCAATTTTCTGGATTTTTGAAAATTTCACTTTTTTGTGAAAATATCCACTAAATGAGGGAATAATATGTGTGAGGGTACCCCAGGAGAGTTCCAAATGTGTGTGGGTAGAATATATATCCCACAGGGTTAAAATTGAAAAGAGTTGAAAAAATTTTTTTTGGGACTTAGTCATTTTTCCGGCGTTTATCAGACTTTCAGATAGGGGAAATGTCAGTGAGCTTTCCGATTTCAGTTCCAGAGCGATTCGCCCAATGAGTCCTTGATATTTAGTCGTTTTCAGCCAATTTTCTGGATTTTTGAAAATTTCACTTTTTTGTGAAAATATCCACTAAATGAGGGAATAATATGTGTGAGGGTACCCCAGGAGAGTTCCAAATGTGTGTGGGTAGAATATATATCCCACAGGGTTAAAATTGAAAAAAGTTGAAAAAAATTTTTTTTTGGACTTAGTCATTTTTCCGGCGTTTATCAGACTTTCAGATAGGGGAAATGTCAGTGAGCTTTCCGATTTCAGTTCCAGAGCGATTCGCCCAATGAGTCCTTGATATTTAGTCGTTTTCAGCCAATTTTCTGGATTTTTGAAAATTTCACTTTTTTGTGAAAATATCCACTAAATGAGGGAATAATATGTGTGAGGGTACCCCAGGAGAGTTCCAAATGTGTGTGGGTAGAATATATATCCCACAGGGTTAAAACTGAAAAAAGTTGAAAAAAATTTTTTTTTGGACTTAGTCATTTTTCTGGCGTTTATCAGACTTTCAGATAGGGGAAATGTCAGTGAGCTTTCCGATTTCAGTTCCAGAGCGATTCGCCCAAGGAGTCCTTGATATTTAGTCATTTTCAGCCAATTTTCTGGATTTTTGAAAATTTCACTTTTTTTGTGAAAATATCCACTAAATGAGGGAATAATATATGTGAGGGTACCCCAGGAGAGTTCCAAATGTGTGTGGGTAGAATATATATCCCACAGGGTTAAAATTGAAAAAAGTTGAAAAAAATTTTTTTTTTGTACTTAGTCAGTTTTCCGGCGTTTATCAGACTTTCAGATAGGGGAAATGTCAGTGAGCTTTCCGATTTCAGTTCCAGAGCGATTCGCCCAATGAGTCCTTGATATTTAGTCGTTTTCAGCCAATTTTCTGGATTTTTGAAAATTTCACTTTTATGTGAAAATATCCACTAAATGAGGGAATAATATGTGTGAGGGTACCCCAGGAGAGTTCCAAATGTGTGTGGGTAGAATATATATCCCACAGGGTTAAAATTGAAAAGAGTTGAAAAAAATTTTTTTGGGACTTAGTCATTTTTCCGGCGTTTATCAGACTTTCAGATAGGGGAAATGTCAGTGAGCTTTCCGATTTCAGTTCCAGAGCGATTCGCCCAATGAGTCCTTGATATTTAGTCGTTTTCAGCCAATTTTCTGGATTTTTGAAAATTTCACTTTTTTTGTGAAAATATCCACTAAATGAGGGAATAATATATGTGAGGGTACCCCAGGAGAGTTCCAAATGTGTGTGGGTAGAATATATATCCCACAGGGTTAAAATTGAAAAAAGTTGAAAAAAATTTTTTGGGGACTTAGTCATTTTTCCGGCGTTTATCAGACTTTCAGATAGGGGAAAAGTCAGTGAGCGTTCCGATTTCAGTTCCAGAGCGATTCGCCCCATCAGTCCTTGATATTTAGTCGTTTTCAGCCAATTTTCTGGATTTTTGAAAATTTCACTTTTTTTGTGAAAATATCCACTAAATGAGGGAATAATATGTGTGAGGGTACCCCAGGAGAGTTCCAAATGTGTGTGGGTAGAATATATATCCCACAGGGTTAAAATTGAAAAAAGTTGAAAAAAATTTTTTTTTTGTTCTTAGTCATTTTTCCGGCGTTTATCAGACTTTCAGATAGGGGAAATGTCAGTGAGCTTTCCGATTTCAGTTCCAGAGCGATTCGCCCAATGAGTCCTTGATATTTAGTCGTTTTCAGCCAATTTTCTGGATTCTTGAAAATTTCACTTTTTTGTGAAAATATCCACTAAATGAGGGAATAATATGTGTGAGGGTACCCCAGGAGAGTTCCAAATGTGTGTGGGTAGAATATATATCCCACAGGGTTAAAATTGAAAAGAGTTGAAAAAAATTTTTTTGGGACTTAGTCATTTTTCCGGCGTTTATCAGACTTTCAGATAGGGGAAATGTCAGTGAGCTTTCCGATTTCAGTTCCAGAGCGATTCGCCCAATGAGTCCTTGATATTTAGTCGTTTTCAGCCAATTTTCTGGATTTTTGAAAATTTCACTTTTTTGTGAAAATATCCACTAAATGAGGGAATAATATGTGTGAGGGTACCCCAGGAGACTTCCAAATGTGTGTGGGTAGAATATATATCCCACAGGGTTAAAATTGAAAAGAGTTGAAAAAATTTTTTTGGGGACTTAGTCATTTTTCCGGCGTTTATCAGACTTTCAGATAGGGGAAATGTCAGTGAGCTTTCCGATTTCAGTTCCAGAGCGATTCGCCCAATGAGTCCTTGATATTTAGTCGTTTTCAGCCAATTTTCTGGATTTTTGAAAATTTCACTTTTTTGTGAAAATATCCACTAAATGAGGGAATAATATGTGTGAGGGTACCCCAGGAGAGTTCCAAATGTGTGTGGGTAGAATATATATCCCACAGGGTTAAAATTGAAAAAAGTTGAAAAAAATTTTTTTTTTGTTCTTAGTCATTTTTCCGGCGTTTATCAGACTTTCAGATAGGGGAAATGTCAGTGAGCGTTCCGATTTCAGTTCCAGAGCGATTCGCTCAATGAGTCCTTGATATTTAGTCGTCTTCAGCCAATTTTCTGGATTTTTGAAAATTTCACTTTTTTGTGAAAATATCCACTAAATGAGGGAATAATATGTGTGAGGGTACCCCAGGAGAGTTCCAAATGTGTGTGGGTAGAATATATATCCCACAGGGTTAAAATTGAAAAGAGTTGAAAAAATTTTTTTTGGGACTTAGTCATTTTTCCGGCGTTTATCAGACTTTCAGATAGGGGAAATGTCAGTGAGCTTTCCGATTTCAGTTCCAGAGCGATTCGCCCAATGAGTCCTTGATATTTAGTCGTTTTCAGCCAATTTTCTGGATTTTTGAAAATTTCACTTTTTTGTGAAAATATCCACTAAATGAGGGAATAATATGTGTGAGGGTACCCCAGGAGAGTTCCAAATGTGTGTGGGTAGAATATATATCCCACAGGGTTAAAATTGAAAAAAGTTGAAAAAAATTTTTTTTTGGACTTAGTCATTTTTCCGGCGTTTATCAGACTTTCAGATAGGGGAAATGTCAGTGAGCTTTCCGATTTCAGTTCCAGAGCGATTCGCCCAATGAGTCCTTGATATTTAGTCATTTTCAGCCAATTTTCTGGATTTTTGAAAATTTCACTTTTTTTGTGAAAATATCCACTAAATGAGGGAATAATATATGTGAGGGTACCCCAGGAGAGTTCCAAATGTGTGTGGGTAGAATATATATCCCACAGGGTTAAAATTGAAAAAAGTTGAAAAAAATTTTTTTTTTGTACTTAGTCATTTTTCCGGCGTTTATCAGACTTTCAGATAGGGGAAATGTCAGTGAGCTTTCCGATTTCAGTTCCAGAGCGATTCGCCCAATGAGTCCTTGATATTTAGTCGTTTTCAGCCAATTTTCTGGATTTTTGAAAATTTCACTTTTATGTGAAAATATCCACTAAATGAGGGAATAATATGTGTGAGGGTACCCCAGGAGAGTTCCAAATGTGTGTGGGTAGAATATATATCCCACAGGGTTAAAATTGAAAAGAGTTGAAAAAAATTTTTTTGGGACTTAGTCATTTTTCCGGCGTTTATCAGACTTTCAGATAGGGGAAATGTCAGTGAGCTTTCCGATTTCAGTTCCAGAGCGATTCGCCCAATGAGTCCTTGATATTTAGTCGTTTTCAGCCAATTTTCTGGATTTTTGAAAATTTCACTTTTTTTGTGAAAATATCCACTAAATGAGGGAATAATATATGTGAGGGTACCCCAGGAGAGTTCCAAATGTGTGTGGGTAGAATATATATCCCACAGGGTTAAAATTGAAAAAAGTTGAAAAAAATTTTTTTTTTGGACTTAGTCATTTTTCCGGCGTTTATCAGACTTTCAGATAGGGGAAATGTCAGTGAGCTTTCCGATTTCAGTTCCAGAGCTATTCGCCCAATGAGTCCTTGATATTTAGTCGTTTTCAGCCAATTTTCTGGATTTTTGAAAATTTCACTTTTTTGTGAAAATATCCACTAAATGAGGGAATAATATGTGTGAGGGTACCCCAGGAGAGTTCCAAATGTGTGTGGGTAGAATATATATCCCACAGGGTTAAAATTGAAAAGAGTTGAAAAAAATTTTTTGGGGACTTAGTCATTTTTCCGGCGTTTATCAGACTTTCAGATAGGGGAAAAGTCAGTGAGCGTTCCGATTTCAGTTCCAGAGCGATTCGCCCAATCAGTCCTTGATATTTAGTCGTTTTCAGCCAATTTTCTGGATTTTTGAAAATTTCACTTTTTTTGTGAAAATATCCACTAAATGAGGGAATAATATGTGTGAGGGTACCCCAGGAGAGTTCCAAATGTGTGTGGGTAGAATATATATCCCACAGGGTTAAAATTGAAAAAAGTTGAAAAAATTTTTTTTTTTGTTCTTAGTCATTTTTCCGGCGTTTATCAGACTTTCAGATAGGGGAAATGTCAGTGAGCTTTCTGATTTCAGTTCCAGAGCGATTCGCCCAATGAGTCCTTGATATTTAGTCGTTTTCAGCCAATTTTCTGGATTCTTGAAAATTTCACTTTTTTGTGAAAATATCCACTAAATGAGGGAATAATATGTGTGAGGGTACCCCAGGAGAGTTCCAAATGTGTGTGGGTAGAATATATATCCCACAGGGTTAAAATTGAAAAGAGTTGAAAAAAATTTTTTTGGGACTTAGTCATTTTTCCGGCGTTTATCAGACTTTCAGATAGGGGAAATGTCAGTGAGCTTTCCGATTTCAGTTCCAGAGCGATTCGCCCAATGAGTCCTTGATATTTAGTCGTTTTCAGCCAATTTTCTGGATTTTTGAAAATTTCACTTTTTTGTGAAAATATCCACTAAATGAGGGAATAATATGTGTGAGGGTACCCCAGGAGAGTTCCAAATGTGTGTGGGTAGAATATATATCCCACAGGGTTAAAATTGAAAAGAGTTGAAAAAATTTTTTTGGGGACTTAGTCATTTTTCCGGCGTTTATCAGACTTTCAGATAGGGGAAATGTCAGTGAGCTTTCCGATTTCAGTTCCAGAGCGATTCGCCCAATGAGTCCTTGATATTTAGTCGTTTTCAGCCAATTTTCTGGATTTTTGAAAATTTCACTTTTTTGTGAAAATATCCACTAAATGAGGGAATAATATGTGTGAGGGTACCCCAGGAGAGTTCCAAATGTGTGTGGGTAGAATATATATCCCACAGGGTTAAAATTGAAAAAAGTTGAAAAAAATTTTTTTTTTGTACTTAGTCATTTTTCCGGCGTTTATCAGACTTTCAGATAGGGGAAATGTCAGTGAGCTTTCCGATTTCAGTTCCAGAGCGATTCGCCCAATGAATCCTTGATATTTAGTCGTTTTCAGCCAATTTTCTGGATTTTTGAAAATTTCACTTTTTTGTGAAAATATCCACTAAATGAGGGAATAATATGTGTGAGGGTACCCCAGGAGAGTTCCAAATGTGTGTGGGTAGAATATATATCCCACAGGGTTAAAATTGAAAAAAGTTGAAAAAAATTTTTTTTTGGACTTAGTCATTTTTCCGGCGTTTATCAGACTTTCAGATAGGGGAAATGTCAGTGAGCTTTCCGATTTCAGTTCCAGAGCGATTCGCCCAATGAGTCCTTGATATTTAGTCATTTTCAGCCAATTTTCTGGATTTTTGAAAATTTCACTTTTTTTGTGAAAATATCCACTAAATGAGGGAATAATATATGTGAGGGTACCCCAGGAGAGTTCCAAATGTGTGTGGGTAGAATATATATCCCACAGGGTTAAAATTGAAAAAAGTTGAAAAAAATTTTTTTTTTGTACTTAGTCATTTTTCCGGCGTTTATCAGACTTTCAGATAGGGGAAATGTCAGTGAGCTTTCCGATTTCAGTTCCAGAGCGATTCGCCCAATGAGTCCTTGATATTTAGTCGTTTTCAGCCAATTTTCTGGATTTTTGAAAATTTCACTTTTATGTGAAAATATCCACTAAATGAGGGAATAATATGTGTGAGGGTACCCCAGGAGAGTTCCAAATGTGTGTGGGTAGAATATATATCCCACAGGGTTAAAATTGAAAAGAGTTGAAAAAAATTTTTTTGGGACTTAGTCATTTTTCCGGCGTTTATCAGACTTTCAGATAGGGGAAATGTCAGTGAGCTTTCCGATTTCAGTTCCAGAGCGATTCGCCCAATGAGTCCTTGATATTTAGTCGTTTTCAGCCAATTTTCTGGATTTTTGAAAATTTCACTTTTTTTGTGAAAATATCCACTAAATGAGGGAATAATATATGTGAGGGTACCCCAGGAGAGTTCCAAATGTGTGTGGGTAGAATATATATCCCACAGGGTTAAAATTGAAAAAAGTTGAAAAAAATTTTTTTTTTGGACTTAGTCATTTTTCCGGCGTTTATCAGACTTTCAGATAGGGGAAATGTCAGTGAGCTTTCCGATTTCAGTTCCAGAGCTATTCGCCCAATGAGTCCTTGATATTTAGTCGTTTTCAGCCAATTTTCTGGATTTTTGAAAATTTCACTTTTTTGTGAAAATATCCACTAAATGAGGGAATAATATGTGTGAGGGTACCCCAGGAGAGTTCCAAATGTGTGTGGGTAGAATATATATCCCACAGGGTTAAAATTGAAAAGAGTTGAAAAAAATTTTTTGGGGACTTAGTCATTTTTCCGGCGTTTATCAAACTTTCAGATAGGGGAAAAGTCAGTGAGCGTTCCGATTTCAGTTCCAGAGCGATTCGCCCAATCAGTCCTTGATATTTAGTCGTTTTCAGCCAATTTTCTGGATTTTTGAAAATTTCACTTTTTTTGTGAAAATATCCACTAAATGAGGGAATAATATGTGTGAGGGTACCCCAGGAGAGTTCCAAATGTGTGTGGGTAGAATATATATCCCACAGGGTTAAAATTGAAAAAAGTTGAAAAAATTTTTTTTTTTGTTCTTAGTCATTTTTCCGGCGTTTATCAGACTTTCAGATAGGGGAAATGTCAGTGAGCTTTCTGATTTCAGTTCCAGAGCGATTCGCCCAATGAGTCCTTGATATTTAGTCGTTTTCAGCCAATTTTCTGGATTCTTGAAAATTTCACTTTTTTGTGAAAATATCCACTAAATGAGGGAATAATATGTGTGAGGGTACCCCAGGAGAGTTCCAAATGTGTGTGGGTAGAATATATATCCCACAGGGTTAAAATTGAAAAGAGTTGAAAAAAATTTTTTTGGGACTTAGTCATTTTTCCGGCGTTTATCAGACTTTCAGATAGGGGAAATGTCAGTGAGCTTTCCGATTTCAATTCCAGAGCGATTCGCCCAATGAGTCCTTGATATTTAGTCGTTTTCAGCCAATTTTCTGGATTTTTGAAAATTTCACTTTTTTGTGAAAATATCCACTAAATGAGGGAATAATATGTGTGAGGGTACCCCAGGAGAGTTCCAAATGTGTGTGGGTAGAATATATATCCCACAGGGTTAAAATTGAAAAGAGTTGAAAAAATTTTTTTGGGGACTTAGTCATTTTTCCGGCGTTTATCAGACTTTCAGATAGGGGAAATGTCAGTGAGCTTTCCGATTTCAGTTCCAGAGCGATTCGCCCAATGAGTCCTTGATATTTAGTCGTTTTCAGCCAATTTTCTGGATTTTTGAAAATTTCACTTTTTTGTGAAAATATCCACTAAATGAGGGAATAATATGTGTGAGGGTACCCCAGGAGAGTTCCAAATGTGTGTGGGTAGAATATATATCCCACAGGGTTAAAATTGAAAAAAGTTGAAAAAAATTTTTTTTTTGTACTTAGTCATTTTTCCGGCGTTTATCAGACTTTCAGATAGGGGAAATGTCAGTGAGCTTTCCGATTTCAGTTCCAGAGCGATTCGCCCAATGAATCCTTGATATTTAGTCGTTTTCAGCCAATTTTCTGGATTTTTGAAAATTTCACTTTTTTGTGAAAATATCCACTAAATGAGGGAATAATATGTGTGAGGGTACCCCAGGAGAGTTCCAAATGTGTGTGGGTAGAATATATATCCCACAGGGTTAAAATTGAAAAAAGTTGAACAAAATTTTTTTTTTGGACTTAGTCATTTTTCTGGTGTTTATCAGACTTTCAGATAGGGGAAAAGTCAGTGAGCGTTCCGATTTCAGTTCCAGAGCGATTCGCCCAATCAGTCCTTGATATTTAGTCGTTTTCAGCCAATTTTCTGGATTTTTGAAAATTTCACTTTTTTTGTGAAAATATCCACTAAATGAGGGAATAATATGTGTGAGGGTACCCCAGGAGAGTTCCAAATGTGTGTGGGTAGAATATATATCCCACAGGGTTAAAATTGAAAAAAGTTGAAAAAAATTTTTTTTTTGTTCTTAGTCATTTTTCCGGCGTTTATCAGACTTTCAGATAGGGGAAATGTCAGTGAGCTTTCCGATTTCAGTTCCAGAGCGATTCGCCCAATGAGTCCTTGATATTTAGTCGTTTTCAGCCAATTTTCTGGATTTTTGAAAATTTCACTTTTTTGTGAAAATATCCACTAAATGAGGGAATAATATGTGTGAGGGTACCCCAGGAGAGTTCCAAATGTGTGTGGGTAGAATATATATCCCACAGGGTTAAAATTGAAAAAAGTTGAAAAAAATTTTTTTTTGGACTTAGTCATTTTTCCGGCGTTTATCAGACTTTCAGATAGGGGAAATGTCAGTGAGCTTTCCGATTTCAGTTCCAGAGCGATTCGCCCAATGAGTCCTTGATATTTAGTCGTTTTCAGCCAATTTTCTGGATTTTTGAAAATTTCACTTTTTTGTGAAAATATCCACTAAATGAGGGAATAATATGTGTGAGGGTACCCCAGGAGAGTTCCAAATGTGTGTGGGTAGATTATATATCCCACAGGGTTAAAACTGAAAAAAGTTGAAAAAAATTTTTTTTTGGACTTAGTCATTTTTCTGGCGTTTATCAGACTTTCAGATAGGGGAAATGTCAGTGAGCTTTCCGATTTCAGTTCCAGAGTGATTCGCCGAAGGAGTCCTTGATATTTAGTCGTTTTCAGCCAATTTTCTGGATTTTTGAAAATTTCACTTTTTTTGTGAAAATATCCACTAAATGAGGGAATAATATATGTGAGGGTACCCCAGGAGAGTTCCAAATGTGTGTGGGTAGAATATATATCCCACAGGGTTAAAATTGAAAAAAGTTGAAAAAAATTTTTTTTTTGTACTTAGTCATTTTTCCGGCGTTTATCAGACTTTCAGATAGGGGAAATGTCAGTGAGCTTTCCGATTTCAGTTCCAGAGCGATTCGCCCAATGAGTCCTTGATATTTAGTCGTTTTCAGCCAATTTTCTGGATTTTTGAAAATTTCACTTTTATGTGAAAATATCCACTAAATGAGGGAATAATATGTGTGAGGGTACCCCAGGAGAGTTCCAAATGTGTGTGGGTAGAATATATATCCCACAGGGTTAAAATTGAAAAGAGTTGAAAAAAATTTTTTTGGGACTTAGTCATTTTTCCGGCGTTTATCAGACTTTCAGATAGGGGAAATGTCA